>NW_015505212.1:1828571-1859357 GCF_001515645.1 Sinocyclocheilus grahami
CTCCCCCTGTTATTAGATGACTTTCTCTCTCTCTCTCTCTTGCCTGTCTGCGGCATGTTGCACCACACACACACACACACACACACACACACACACACAGAGCTGGATGCAGACTGACAGTGCTGCCACAGGACTGATCGAAACTCGTGTCTCAAAGTTGCTAATGCTCACTGAACCATTTTATTGAAGATAAAGTAAATAAAATAGGTTGCCTTATGAGAATTCACTGAAATAGATCAGAATGATCTAGAAAACACACTCGCACATACGGTGAGCAGACGCTCCTCTGATTGGTTCATAGATTCCAGGCGAATGGCTGGAATGAGCAGTTTTCTAGAGGTATGGGAAAGCTAGGAATTTCACAAGTTCAATGTTTTTTGAGAGGCCTGAGAGAAAGCAAACGGCTCAATTTAAATCTCTTTCTAAGGAATGACTTTTATAAATATACTTGAGGAGTATACCACAGAGCTCGGTCATCGCTGCCAGGTGGTGTAATCCAGAGTTTCTGTTTACTTGGTTTAAGTCGTTTTGAGGAGCTATACAGTTTGCTGGTACTACACAAGTTATTTCATGAAAGGGCCAGAGATTTTTTTGATGTTTTTGGCTGTACACAGAAGGATTTTCACCACATAGTGTAGTTTTACACTGTACTATAGAGTATAAAAATTACAGTTTACCGTCTAATGGTAAATTCAATCTGCTATATGTCCACTTTCATAATCCAATCAATTTCTGATATATCAAATAAAAAAGACAAATATATATATGTGTGTGTATATATATATATATATATATATATATATATACACACACACACATACATTCACATTGTATATCATATTGTAAGTGAAATGAATTGCGAATGCCATTACATATTGACTTTAAAGACAATATGATGTTAAAATTGGACTTTATTTACTTAATAAATGTTAATTTATTATTATAATATTATAAAATAAATAGTCTAATTTCCCAATATGTCAGTATGTTTTCAAACATATTTTTTGTATAGTCACAAATTTGTTAATCGGTCTTAAAATTAAAAAATTTTCTCCACTTCTGAAGCAACTTAAAAAAAAAAAATATATATATATATATATATATAAATAAAACAACATAGCCTATTCTTTACAGTTCAGTCAAAGCCTGAATTAGATAAGAAAGTGAGAGGATGTCCTAACAGCGTTTTGCAGTTAACAGGCCTCGTCTCGGACCCGATCTGAACCGGTTTGTCAGTCTTTTGACTGCATCTTGATCTGAATGAACAGTTAGTTTAAACACCGAAGCCGAACAAAAAGGGTCACATTCAATAAGATCGTTGTTCAACCTTGTGTAGAATATATATATATATATATATATATATATAAATAAAACAACATAGCCTATTCTTTACAGTTCAGTCAAAGCCTGAATTAGATAGGAAAGTGAGAGGATGTCCTAACAGCGTTTTGCAGTTAACAGGCCTCGTCTCGGACCTGATCTGAACAGGTTTGTCAGTCTTTTGACTGCATCTTGATCTGAATGAACAGTTAGTTTAAACACCGAAGCCGAACAAAAAGGGTCACATTCAATAAGATCGTTGTTCAACCTTGTGTAGAATCATCCACGTTCTCTATACATTTACATTTGTCAAATATTTCTATAAAAACCTCCTGCCAGCACAGCATTCTCCCTCGGAAGATAAAGACAGCGTTAGAATGTGATTCCCTTAGGCTTAGAGGAGGTATAGGTGTCACCCTAATACATTAGCATTGTCCTCCGTTATAAATATTCTGCCAGCCCTTCCTCAGTCGGCTGCCTCTGAATGCTGCCGCTCGCCGTGTGTATTGTGGAGAGCACCAAGCCGTTCTGAATCCACTCTGTCTGTCTTTTATCAAACATCCCAACGCTTTGATAGTTTCCTCATTTATTTAGTGAATAGTTGGAGAGGAAGAAAGAGTGAGAGAATGAAATAAAAGAGTTTTTACATTATGTAAATGGTGGATGGGGGAGTTCTCTAATCTCTTGCATGCTCATCACTGCAGACGTTTACATTCCATGATACTGCCTTCCTGGAAACCATTGTTGGGATTTCTAGCCTCGTTCCAGCCCGGCTCAATGCCTTTTAGAGGATTTTAATACACACGCCTTACCTCACAACAACGTTTACAAGCCGCCGTTCAATAAAATCTCAAGTACCTCAATGTTTGTATTATGAATGATACAAGAACATAAGAGTGCTTTTGAGTGTGTCTGTGTGTGCTCGCATTGTATAATGCACTAATGCGCTCACACGCAGAGTCCAAAAATAACTTTTTACTGGATAGTGGGTGAATTCAGAAAGTTTACCGCCCGTTATGTCACACCAACTGTTAAACTTAAAGTCCCCCTGTAGTGAAAATCAAGTTTATGTTGTTTATTTGTCTATGTGGTGTTTTTAATATGCTTTTAGACAAACCATGTACCAATCCATTAATCAATACCATTGCTGATTATTTTCTCCTTAAAACTGTAGTTTCCCAATGGCACTCCCAGAAATGTGGTTTGAAACAGCCCAAGGTTTGCTACGTCACAAACCAATAACCAATCACGTCAAGGGATCGATTCCTATCACAAGCATGCAAAATATACCAATACCAGCACAAAACCAAAAATAATTTAGACCAAAAAACCCATGAGGCCGTGGTTTAATGTGAAATTAGAACCGCTAACTTGCATTATATCCCGCGGCAACAGTGTAAAAGTAGCCCGGAGTCAGACCCACCTCTCCAGGGTCTGCACTGCATAGGCGTCTGCACTTCACGCGCGTATGTATGCTCGCGGGCGCAAATTAAGAATCACAAACGGCTGTATTCGAGTCTTCAAGGGATTTTGAGGACACAACATTGTCAAGTAACGTTAACAGATATTACAGTATTCACTGTAGTTGTCCAGTAAAAACATAGTTTTATCAGTCATTATCCGTGTATGCCATTGTTTTGCATTTACTACAGTTCAGTGAATCAGGAGGCGCTGGCTGGTGTGACTGAGTGGAGGCGGGGCTAATTTGCATATTCATAGATCAGCGTATATAGTAAATGAGGCAAGGGTGTTGAGTTACATTCAAGCTATTTTAAGGCATGAGAAAATTATTTTCACAAGAAAAAACATTTAAATATGTCATTTTGATTATCAAAGATAAGTTTTAAGGGATAAAATATTTGACTACAGGGGGGACTTTAAGTGTTCAAAACTTATGTTACTTCCGTAATCTTGTGTATTTATAGGTGAAATTGGGAAATATTGTAAAAAAATGGGGATTGGATTAGGGTTGTGACGGTGAGGAAATTTTCCCACCGGTTAATCGACGTGTGACAACACCGGTAATACCGGTATCACCGCGGGGGCGGGGGCGTTCCCTCTTTTCCTCGCTTTCCTTCGCTTTTAAATAGCTTGTAAAAGCTGCGTGCGCATTTTACTTTCACTTTGAAATAGCGGCGTAAAGCAATTGTTCGTTTTTAGTTCATTTTAATTTTCCCTCTTTCATCGCTTTCTGTCGCTTTTAAATAGCTTGAAAGCGCCTTGTGCACTTTACTTTCACTTTTGAATTAGCGGCAGTTAGGTGTCAATTGCTTGAATGCAACAACAAAATACAACATCAAACTCACTTTAGCGTATATATAAAACATAGAACTTTCATTAACAAAACAAATCCACCCTATACACAATATAGGGCAGGCTATGCCTAATATAAAATAACAAATAACTTGCATAAAGTTTAAATAGGTATACAAAACTGGAAATAGGCTAAGTAAACATGTATAATATGCAACCAAATAAATAAGAAACGTAGAACGTTTATTAGCAAAACGAGTAAGAAAGCTTGGAGGCACGGCACAGTAAATAATGTGGAACCAATTAAATAAGCAACGAATGTTTAAAAAGAACTTCCAAAATCACCTTAGATAAACGGCAAAAGTCAACAGGCTTTTCAAAATCCAAAATATTGCCAAAGAGGCGCTTTTGCGTCTCGTTTCGAAACTAAATCATCCGCGATCGTCTTGTCTGTCTCACCTCACCTCACTCTTCTGGTCAGTCAGCTCGACTCACTCTCCTCACTGGAGAAATGAAATCTGATCTGTGATGCGACTGTCGTTCGGCACGCTGCATTGAGCAGCCGCATTCAGTTTTTAATTGTAGTGTCGGTTCTTTTACTGAACTAAATTATTTTTATTACGATAACAAATCAAAACGACGGTGGGAGTCGGTGACGCGGTGGGCAAGTGACGTAACCGGTGTTGCGGCTTAACACCGGTATAACAGTTAGCACCGTCTATCGCGGCAAGCCTAGATTGGATCTTGAAAACTGTTTTTCCTAAATTCACTTTTTCGTAGATAGGCGGTGAATTCAGAAAGTTTGCCACTCATGTATTTTATCACCGGCTGTGAAAATTTATTTTACATTATTTTTAATCTAAAGATAATTTAGCCTCAAATGCATCTATCAAATAGACATAAAGATGCATTGTGATTTTATTCCTCATGGTTTCATTTATGGTGGCTTAATGCAAGAAATATTGAGTTTTGGAGAAACAAAAGCCATCCAGCATGTTAGAAAAACAAAAATTTGTCATAAATTTGCAGTTAGAGTAATATGGCGATATAACTTGCTACAAAAAAAAAATTCAAAAAGGTTTTAAAAAGTCAAAAGTTTTTAACTCCGCTTTCTCAAGATGATGAATAAAAAAATGTGCATTGATGTGTTTTTGCTTTGTTTTTATTCACTTTATGAAGGTGCTGTAATTTGAATGTTTATGTTGTAATTGTACAATAATATTTTAATTTGTGCATGCAAATTAGCTATGGTTTATTGTAAATGGAAAAAAAATAATTCCAACAAATTTACCATCAATATAAACAAGGTATCTATTACATCCCCTATATTTTCTTACTGACACCCCCTAACTAGGAAATTCAGCTTAAATAAAGTTCTGAGTATCCCACTTAATTATGACATTGTGGTGGTGTTCATGTTCATTCAACTCGTAAGTGTGATCTCTCCATCATGACTTGAATGCACCATTAAATCAATGCGATTCGTTCTCACTGTTAGATTAAAACCAAATAATGTTGCATTTCTTGAATTTTTCGGCCAACTGCAAGAAAAGCAAATTTTTAGTTGTGTTTGGTGCTCAGGGAGTGTTAATTTTGGACCCTGCGTGTACAAACACACTGTATGTTCGCAAAACCGCCCTTCGTGCTCGACAACAAACTGACAGCGCTAATGCAGGGTAATTATTACCTTTAAGTAGGGATAAGAAAGGAATTGTTGACAGCAAATTGGCTTTTAGCATGCGTCTCGTGGACCTGCGTGTTGATCAGAGACTGTGATACACAGAGATGAGGTTTTTGTGCCAAGAACCCTCTCACAACATGTACACACACTTACGAGTTTGTGCATATATTTGCTGTTTCTCTCTCTTTATGAAACCACGCGTATGTCGACTAATGAGCTTTCTAAATATATAATTTACCCACTTCACCACAAGAAAGAAGTGTTTGTGTGGCTTGTTTCCCTGTTCAAATAGTTTTCTTTCATTGCCTTGACAGCATAGAGGATTAGCAGCATAACTGCTAACAACCATCAACGTGTTTTCACCGTTGTCACATAGCATGATTTTTTTTGTAACCTACCCTCGCTCCCTTGATTCACAACTAATAATGAAAAAACAATCGCTTCGACTTCCAGTGGCCCTTTCTGACGTACAGTGAGTTAAATGGTTTGTAAGACGTTTAATTACCAAATGGTATAATCATTATTCATCTCATGATTAGTTGTATAATATTAAGTGAATCTCCTCCCTTGAGTCCTGTGTTTCACAGATCAATAGATTTAGAGCTGGAATAAGGGGGAAGATTGGACAAAATATTCCTCTGATGTTTCTTTAGCAGACCAATCTCTCATTTATTTATATAATTAGCTTTCATATATGTTTAATTAAATGCAAATTTAATCATTCTGGCTACTACACTATACGCTTTATGCAGCATGTAATATTTATTATAATGAATAAGTACACAAAAAGCAATAAATACATGTTTAAAACAGCATTTAAATGCACATTTCCAGATGTGAACCCTGCAGTAGAATATTTAAAATGCTCTTAAATCTAAAAATCACCGTTAATACTTATTTACTTCAATAATCTGGTGTATTTTCAAGTGCAACAGGATAATAAAAAATATTTTTACAAAAAAAGGCATTTCTTTGGATTGTAAAAATCATTATTTTAAATATATAATTTGATATTAATATATTTTTTTTTTTTACATAATTTGAAGGAAAGGGTTTGAAAAAATAAAGAGCTTAATGACAGTCAAAAAGAAAAGTTGTTTCAGAAATCTTTTTTTTTTTGTGCACAATAAGACCAAGAATGTCTATTAAGAAAGTAAACAGGGTTTCAACTCTAAAGGATTGATGATAACATGGCGTGAAGTATTATAAAGTTTAAATGGAGAATCATTGTTGTCTGCATCACAAAACATATTTTCATACTATAAATGAAGCTCAGATGCTTTTGAGTACATGTTTATGAGATGTTCTTATGTCATGCTTTTTGGAGATTGCATTAAGATCAGTAGTAGTTAATAGCAGCCAACGTTTTACCTGCAGATGCTTTTTGTGTTCAGGACGGAAAGATCTGCTTATTTTCCCCTATAGTGCCACAGATTACAGTACGACAGGTGAGTTTTGTTCTGGTGTTTCTGATGTAACTCTTCACAGTTGCTGAACCGCTCCTTGAGAATCAGCTCTCACACATGCAGGGTCTTACCGTCATTCACTCTGATGTGTTTTGCTCACTGCTCCGCCGAGACATTTCTGTAGTCTTTAGTCACCACAAAGAAGAAATTACAGATTACAGGCTTTTGCCAGAGTACATATCAGTCTGTGGGCTTCTTGGAGATCAAGCCTTGAGGTCAGCACTTGAGGAATGCCCAGACACATCACTGGATGGCACTGTTTCCATTTTTTGCTCTCCTGAACCCCCTCGGCTGGATCAACAGTTTTGTTTTATGCAGGCTGAGAGCATTTGAACAGGCAGAAGCTTTAAGAGAGCTTTAAAACTCTGTCCCATCACTGAAGCATGAATCCTGGAGATGAAGATCATACAGTCCGGGCTCCACTGTCCAGAGTGGGTGGCAAAACCTGAGATGATGAGATATTACAGTCCAGAAGAAGCAAGCTGCACTTTGTTTATTGAAACAGTCTAATTAGGTCTGTTTATTTTATTTTATGTAATCATTTAAGAGCATATCAATATTTGATTAGGATTAAAATATTTTATTATCTAGTTTAGCAAGTAAATTTAAGCTTAAGTAGTTTAAGAAAGGAAGTTGGCATCCTGTGGTGTGATGTGCACTATAATGAACAGAATTTGCTAATTATTTTTTATTATTATGCACAGCTTTTATGAGCTGATATTAAGTGACTACTTTAAATATTTGTGCATTTTAAAAAATGATTTAGCACGCTGCAGGACCATTTAAAATGAGGTAGTGAAGGCAAAAAGATAGCTAGTTGTGTTTATTTTTTATTATTATGCACAGCTTTTATGAGCTGATATTAAGTGACTACTTTAAATATTTGTGCATTTAAAAAAAAATGATTTAGCACGCTGCAGGACCATTTAAAATGAGGTAGTGAAGGCAAAAAGATAGCTAGTTGTGGTATCTACACTTTCTCTTATATATTCATGTGGATTTTAAATTAAAATCTTAATTTTGTTAAAAAATATGTTATGCATAATCTATTTTCATAAAAATGGTTATTTGTTTGTTTTTTGGATTTGTAAATCAAGTTATAACTCATTTTTAAATGTCCAACATTAATCGCTGTGCACATTTTTACAACAGGAATTTTGTGGTTATTCATCCATTTAAATTAATTAAATTAGATTCCTCTGATGCTGCCAGGCGTTCAGATGATAATTGCATCAACACGCAAAACATAATAGCGCTCTGAGTGTTTCCAGCGCAGTTCATTTCAATCTAAATCCAGAGCTCCTCTGGCGAGACTGTGTGTTCAGAAGACCCCTCATCTTTATCTGGAACATCTCCTCCAACTTAACAATTTATCAGGGGCCAACTTGTAAAACTGCGGTCGGAGACGTTTTGTTAATGAACCGTTTACAGAATCGTCGTAGCCAAATGGTAGGGCTGATATTTGACATGCTCCAGCTGTGTGCTCTCTCCGAGGAGGGCCGCTGCTGATCCAACTCGCGATTTTTAGACAAAAGCTTGCTCGGTGGAATGGATGCTTCGAGCCCATCGTATACAATCACACCTTCGTAAATAAAGGTGGGAGTGTAATTGAGTGATGTGCGCTGGGGGAATGGCGAGAGATTGAAGGCTGTGTACTGGTAAATAGATAATCACACAAAAGTAAATGGGGTTTTCAAATCTCAATCTACTCTGCCAGCGTGAGCTCGTTTGCATGTTAATCACCGCAGCGATTTCCCTCATCACGAGGAAGTCCGCACTCTTTCATAACCAGCTTTTAATTGCATTTAAAATGTCACAAAGGTGAAACACATGTAATTTAGCCATAACTGTGTCCAAATTAATGGCCTCTACTCAGGCGTTCCATTCAGTGGACTCAAATGAGTCTGTCACTTTGGTGTTTTGATCTTTTATATTTTTTTACCGCCTACTTAGATTTTTATTTATTTGAAATGCATTAGACAGTTTCTGAATATATCTCAGCAAAGTCACGCATGTCTGTTCGGAGGGTGCGTTCATTTACGAAAAGCACTGTTATTTCCAGGTTATTTCTCCTGAATGCATTTGTCAACATCGCCTGGACGCTAACGAGGGGAAACGGATGAGATTAGACGAGGGTGAAAAAGTCAGTGGACTAGATTTAAAGAAGCCCCCAAAAAGTTGATTTTCCTTCATCACCAGGTGTTTTAGCACATATAAATTACTGAGATGATGTTTCCATAACAGAGCGGAGGGCACTCCAGAGAGCCAAACCTGCAAAACAGACCTATTTCATTTTTCATAGAGGAGGACCATCAGGAGCAATAAGCTAATATTCTCCTTCCCTTTTTCCAGATGCTTTCTCTAGCCTTGCATCTTTCCAAACCCTAGCCTTTACATTTTTCCAGAAAAAAAGGCGGTTCTGCCGAGACCTACATGAAAGAAGAGAACTGTTGAAATGTTAATTTTACCATCTGCTGTTGAGGCCTGCTACCTTTGTGCAAACAAGAGATGGCTGTGTTGACTGTGGACTTCAGAAAACACAGCGGACCAACACCAGCACATGACATGGAAGCCCAAATCATCACTGACTGTGGAAATATTACTGAAATAAATTAACTTTTCCACGACATTCTAATTTATTGAGATGCACCTGTATGATACATATACATACTGTATATACTAGCTTATAGACCTCAAAGCTTGAGAGACTTGGACTAAGTGCCATAAAACTTGATTTGAGGTCTTTAACTCGCGCCACACGTTATGATTTTGCTAATGTAACTATGCAGAGTTGGTCTACCTCCTTTCGACAAATGAAAAAAGAGCCAACCGAAACTCGAATCTCGTCAAAACGATTTTCTTCTCATCATGGGACAAAGCTGACACTTTTTAAATAATATTTTATTAGGTCTGCTGACGGGGTCCCTGCCAAATGGACAAATTCCATTGTGAGATTTGATAGTTGGCAATTAAGCTGAGATATCCTAAAATGCGACTGTGTGCAGAGTTGCAGAGCGTTTACCTTGGCCGGGATCGGATTGTTTAGTCTGCTCTCATTGTGAAGCAGCGCTGTTTCTGAGCAGCAGTTGACGGTTGTTTGCAAAGCGCGGGGGAAAATGTGAGAGGCCACTTTTCCCTGCCATTTATTTATTTTTCCCTGTCCTTGGGACTGGAATCTGATGTTTTTTTTTCCCTGTTACTCTATTCTTTGGGAATTAAGCTTTTTCACTGTATATGTGGCTGCTGAAATGTAGACTTTTCATGACCTCACTGTGCAGGCTGCGTTTCATTAATGACCAGCTCTGTGATTTGGGTAGAGGAATAGTTTTCATATGACACCGTCTTGCTTTAGTGCAAAGCAGCAGCTGCAGAGAGGCTGAACGCAGCCAATTCTGCAGCTTTGATAGGTGTGAAAAGTTCAAGTCCCGTTGCAAGAGCATTGCATTTATAATTTGCATGTGTACATTTCTTTTTGTGCATGGTGTGTGTGTGTTTGCTAAATCGGACCTGCCAGAGAGTTGTAAAAAAAAGTTACCCGATAATGAAACATTTGTCTTTGATCCTGTGGCAACTTGTCCGGTGAATTTGGATGGTGGCCCCTTTTCCGTGTGCCAGCATAATGCTTTGACGCAACTTTTTCTCACTTTTGAAGTAATTAAAATACATTTAATTTCTTTCTGACTCATACATTGGTGGCAACCATCGACCCCAATGCATTTATTTGTCAGGAGGAAATCATTCAGAGGCTGAACGCAGCCAATTCTGCAGCTTTGATAGGTGTGAAAAGTTCAAGTCCCGTTGCAAGAGCATTGCATTTATAATTTGCATGTGTACATTTCTTTTTGTGCATGGTGTGTGTGTGTTTGCTAAATCGGACCTGCCAGAGAGTTGTAAAAAAAAGTTACCCGATAATGAAACATTTGTCTTTGATCCTGTGGCAACTTGTCCAGTGAATTTGGATGGTGGCCCCTTTTCCGTGTGCCAGCATAATGCTTTGACGCAACTTTTTCTCACTTTTGAAGTAATTAAAATACATTTAATTTCTTTCTGACTCATACATTGGTGGCAACCATCGACCCCAATGCATTTATTTGTCAGGAGGAAATCATTAAAATTTGTCTTTAATTGACTGTGCGGCATTCAAAACAGACCACTTCGGAACACAAACCTGAACCTCTTCTCGTGCTTGTGCACATTGGACTAGCCACCGGTTCGCTACTTCTGCAAAGTATTAAATGTCCTCTAGGGAAGTTTGGATTTGTCCAGGCCAAACAAAAGACCCGTTTAGTGCCTGTCTCCTGCTGTTCAGCTCTTCCTCTGATGGCGTTCCTTCATGATGCAAGTCGAAAAATTTGCGTCATGCATGTTTCTGTGGTTTTTGTAGGTATTTATTACTGTGTCGTAGTTAAGTTTGGTCGCTGGCACAGAGGGTTCGGTTATTAGTCTAGGGGTGTAGTTTGAGCAGAAAGGCCTATGGGGGCCAAAACTTGGTGAGCCTGAACAATGGAAGGATTAGCTAACAGTCCAGCTATGTATTTGAAGTTGTGTCTGAGTTTGTTTGGGGAGGTGGATGTGCATTTAGATGACCCGACGGCAGCTGTTGGGCACTTTTAAACTGTCAGAACATCCTTGCATTTCTTTTTTCCCCCTTCCCTTCTGCTTTCCATCCAGTAAAAGGCAGAGAGTCTTGTACTCGTCGAACTCCTAATGAGGGGGAAAAAGTTGGAAGTATGCTGTGGGCTTTGGTTCGATTGTGTGAATGTGTGGGTCGTGGTTGTAACGTTCACAGTTTCCTCTGTTTTGAGTTTGATTCTCCAGATACAGTATGTTGTCAGAGTGTGTTGATCGTGTGTGTTGAAGATGTTCATTAAGAGTTGCACAGCAATTAATCAGTTAATCAGGTAATGTTCACTAAGATGACACTATCAGCAGACAAGTGAATTAACTCGCAGCAAAAACAGCATCAACATGTGTAAACATTGTAATAGCATGTGAAAAATGCAATTTGATTCCTGTTATATAGATATGAGACCTTTATCAAAACTTCTACAACGATTATACAACGAAAAGGGAAGAAATAAAGTATAAAATGTTATATTTTGCCATTCATTTGCATGTATGTACACTCAGGAATAAAAGGTACAAAAATCTTATTTACCCCTGAAGTGTGCATACAAGTACCTTAAAGATACATATATTAGTACCTAAAATCTTCATATCAGTACCTAAATGGAACATATTTATACCTTTTGAAAATGTACCACCCCAGTGACAGCTTTTGTACCTTTTTTTGTACAGTGTACAGTATATGTATGTTTTGAAACCCACATGTCTCACTCTGTCTGTACAAATGTACTTTTTTAATTCCTGACTTCTCTGGGAACATTTTATTTGGCTTATTTGAAAACACTTATTATGGCTTGAAAGGCCCTTTTCCTGTGCTTTAGCTTCTGGTACAAATAGTCTAAGCTTTTTACGGTACAGAGCAATTTGTTCTTTGAATAGAAGCTGCCGTTTAATAAGTTTGTTTCACTGTTTTTGATTGGCCTGTATTTGAAAATCAAATGGCGACTGGTGCGTGTTTCATAGCAAATGCTTCCATTTTGAACTCTAATTTTTTCCCCCTTCCTTTTGCATAAACAATTGCAATTTTTGTTCCATTCCAGGAATTAATGGAAACCATTTGCATCAGGGGGGAAATTTGTACATGCAGTGCTGTTTTCAATGTCATCACAGGCTATTTTTTGCGGCTAAAATGACAGAAGAGGGCTGCTTTTAAGTACCATGCAAGCAAACTGATAAGTGAATCATTCCACTCTCTAAACCCTTTTTATTGGGACTTTAATAACCACTGTATTATAAATTATAATGTATTCCTCCGTTTGCTAATGCCCTTCAATATAGCCATCTAAAATGTGGTCTGAAAGTTATTGTGGCTACCTTTTCAAAGGCAAATCAATTACATGTTTTTGGTAATGCACCATAATTCCGCCGTCAATGGACGAACGGATGAATTGAAGCGATTCAGAGCGAAGCGGTTGTTCCTGTGATGTTTTTTGTTTGCGCTCTGCGCTATTGACTGCATCCAATCAAGAGTAAGTATTCATCCTCCGTACCCACCATAATGAAAACGGGTCATCGGAGGCACCTGATTATGACCTCCAGTTATGTTCGGCTAATGGAATATGGAGTTCTCGTTCACCGCATGTTGTTAAAGCAATTCGGGCCAAAAGTTATCCTCAAACTCGACGTTAAAAGAGTTTGCCATTTCTGCCAAATTGCAGAGCGCAAGACTTAAGAAGCATATCGGTAGGGAGATCTTCAGGAAGTAAAAATTGCCACTTGCATACTGTCTTTGACCGACCGCGCCAAAGCTTAACCACTCCACAGGAACATGTGCCGTTTAGGAAGATATAAAGGAGTGATTTTATTACCCAGTACATCTCTCCTCAGAAGCGATTTCATTTCTCTTTTCAGCTGCCACAGGAGTCTTTATTTGATCTCATATTCCTGAATTTAACTGCCTCAAACTGGCCGGCCTCAGTTTATTTTCATTTGGAAAACACATTTTCTGTTCAAGAGGACACGGGGGTAGTTGGAATTGAGGTGGGTACTGTCATGCTCTGTGTCGAATGTAAATGTCTTCTTTTAGTCACTTTTCACTGTAGATTATTGGAGTCCAAACTTTTCATTTCAGATCCGACGTGTATCTGCAATGCCTACAAACGAGACCATCGAGTCTTAGTCTTTCACTTTGAGTCTTTTTAGGGTCTGAACTATTCAAGGAACCTGTCTGCTTGTTCACAGGTTGTTAATGTTACATTTTTGGGTATTTCTTCAATGATGACAAACACTTTTTGCATACTCTCAACTAAATTTTTATGCAGCAAAAATGTCATTTCTACCTTTAATATTACTAGCTTTTTGTGGCAAAAATTACATTTTAAACAACTTTTGGTGTAAAATGTGTCTTGCTAAGGTTAATTTCATTCAGCTAACATTGTATGTATCCTAAATGCACACAAGTATTTAAAATGGCTTCTTAACTAAGTACACTTAGTTTTATTAATACTTTTAATAGTTGATTGTGATGGAAATTACACCACAGTGACTTGTAACTTTCCTAAAAATATTTTTAAAAAAATACACAAACATTTTAATATTTATTGTAACATTTATTTTTGTTTGTATTACCATTTTAAAATGTTTTAAAATGTCATTTATTTTAATGGTGGATTTTCATAGTTTAAGATTTAAAGACTGGGTCTAGGATAAGGATTAAGCAATCAAATCTGGTCTATATATAAAAGACATTTGAAAAAAGTTTCCAAGACAGTTTTAATGTGACATTCATAAAACAAAAAGAACTCTGTTAGTTTTAATAAAGATCAAAACTTCAGCCATAAAACTGCTCATATTTAAAGAAACACCCATTTGGGTCACGATTGGGGTTGGGAATTGCTGTTCTCCTTGCGTTCTCAGGCTGTCTAATGCACCCAAACAACTTTTCCCCGCTTCAGATTTTCTCATGTGTTGATACAGATGTTCAGGCGTGTGATCCAGCACGAAATGTTTTAAATGTCGGTGGTGGGGTGAGACCGTCTAGTCCAAACAAGGCTGCCACCTCACTAGAATCTGATCATCTGGGACTTTATCAGGACTTCAGTGTCTCTTCTCCTGCTAATCACACCTCTCTGACCTGTCTGATAACAGCACTATGAAAACATTCAGCAGTTTTCAGAGACCAGAAACCCCCCTCAGCCAGCCCTGCCCCTCTTTCTCTCTTTTATATATATATTTTTTTTTTGGCTAGCCTCCATACAGTGAATTACCTCCAGATGTAATTCCTATCCCCGCCCCCCTACTGAATTAGTGGCTAGTAAAAATTAGGTTTAAATTAGCTGCGGCATGGAGAACTGTTAAGTTAGAAATTTCCTTATAATGAGTTTATTATTCTTTGGTGGGATGCCATTTTCCTGAATTCTCTTTCTTTTTTTGAGTAAATGCTAGAAAATATTTGAAATGTTTGGAGTATTTGTGATCAGATTGTGTAAATCTTTATGCTTTCAGCTGCAAATTTAACAAGCTAAGTCCAGTTTCATTGTCATATATCTAAGGAAAGGGTTTGTTCAAATCACTACCCCCCAATTATTAAACATGTATATGAAGATTTTGTGATTCGTTTTTGTCCTCTTTTGATTTGTGTGGAAATGGAAAATAAAGCTAGGCATGAAATTGACTTTGTATTTTTGTAGTAACTGCAAAGCTAGCTTGATGCATTTTAATTTGAAGAATAAAGATTTATGCCAACATAGCACAAGTTTTTCAGACATTTAAAAACCTTTTTTTTTTAAAAATGTGTTAATGAAACAACCAGTTTCACACCCGTTTTCATTTTGATTTGATAAAAGATGGGGTATTTATTTATTTATATTTACATTTTTTTTGATTTTTCGTAAAGTTGTTAATATGTACTGTTCAATTTATTATAGAGAAAACCGTTTTCTTTATTTTTATTAGAATTCTTTTTTTCCTCCTTTCTTTTACCTTTTGATTTGTTTAAGTGTCTAAAGAAAACATGTTTTTGTCTTGACAAGTGTTGTTAAATTTATTACCAAAGTCTTGTTTCTTTATTTTTCAATACAATGATCAATGTTTTTATTTACCTTCTGTCTTCTTTCTTTTGAGTTGAGAAACAACTTATTAATGTTTTTAGAGGTTTTTTGTTTGTTTTTGCCATGTTGATAAAATATTACAACAAAAAAGTATCCATTTTCTTTGTTTTGTGATATAAGACAGAATTTAAAAAAGGGTTGCTTAAGAGTCTAAAAAAACTAAACAATACTATAAAAAAATTTTTTTGTTATGTTGACAAACATGTCGAGTGGTCATCGTTGAGTAGTTGTCATGTTGTCTTTTATCTTATTACAAGTTTGGCAGCTCCGAGTGCATCAAATACCCATTACCTGCGTTTCTCCAACAATGCGACGCTAATACAAATTACAGCCTTTACAGTATGATAATATCTCTTGAGCGAGAGAGGAAGTCGGCTGCCATTCAGTTTGCTTTCATCTGCCGCATAACAGGTAAACTGCTGTGAGCTGCACTTGCTTGTATAAATGTACCCACACAGTCAAGTCTTTGATTTCATCAATTCATCTAATTCAAATGCGCTTTTGAAGGAGCCCACATTTTAAAAGTAGACACAGAAGAGCCAATTTAACCTGGAGTGTCTGTCTCGTTCTGCAGGGCTTTCTGTTTGAAGTGGCTGGTCAGCTTGAACTGTCTGACTTCTGTCATTTCGATCTCTTTTATTTCTCCACTGAAATGTATACTTCAATCCTCCCTACAGATGCTAGAGTGGAGCAGGTATCATTAAACAGAGAAAATGAGAACGAGAGAGCACGAGAACGTCACAGAGCATTCGGCGCGGCTGCTGGACCTGGTTTGTTTTCAATAGTAACTGAAGGCAGGGCCCTTTTCCTGGGGCCGCTTGCTGTGCCTGTTAATATTGAGTCGAGCAAACACTCTCTCTGGGATGTCCTGTTGGGCGTCCGGCCAGGGTCGTAAATGAAAGTCACATGTGAGGAATCCTGCGCAGGGATCCTCTGAGCTGAAGCCGGCCCCATTCTCGCTCCCGGCCCCTGAGCTTAATTAGCTTTTTAATGAAGGTGCCACCAAATGTAGCTTATTTACCGGCACAGATAGCGGCTTATTTTGATGTGCGTTACGTCTCTGAGCTCTTTGAGGCTTGGGGTTGTTATTTTCAGAGTAATGCTGTGGATTAAACGTGCATCTTATCTTGCGCTGTTGTGATTATTGAGCTTTGCTCCGTCCCCCTCCCTTGCCTACCGAAGTATATATGCAAATACATTTGGACACTATCATTATAGGCTACTTAATAGGACTTCATTAAGGTTTGGCCGTGCAAGGCAAAAGGAGGTTGCCATGGATACGGTGGTGCTTAAGTACAGTAATGTTTAGCTGCCTGTTATATAATCATTGTCCTCTAATGGTCCATTTCAGTTTATATTGATTGGTGATGAAGAACATCATTAAGATGATCCGTTTGCGTTTTTGAACTCAAAAAGAGAATAGGGCTATGGATCGATCAAACCATGGTAATCGGACTGAGATTTTCTTGGCTTGTCAAATGGTAAGAACATCCTGATCACTACAGATGCAACAATCTTCAGCTAAAAACTAAGAGAAACTGATTTTTGACCAGGACAAATAATTAGTGGATGGTCAATTTTGTCTTTTTAGATGGCATGGTGATAAATGGCGATATATTACCAACATATGCATATATAATTTGCATAAAATAATATTTTATAATTTAATTATTAGCAGTCAGATACATATATTAAGATTAATATATATTTAATTAAATGTAATCATTTGAAATTAAATGTACATACATACACCTACATGTATAAATATAATAATTAATATCTTACATATATCTTATAATGATAAATAATAAATAAATACACCTGCTGCTTTCCTTATTAGGTCAAGCTAACCCAAAAAATTCCTTACGAGGGAAGTATTTGAGTGATGAAGGACAAAAAATGCTTGGAAGCCAGATGGGTTTGCAAATTTGTTTTTACACATGCATATTTGCTCATTTACTGCATGTAATTAGACCTTCAAAATTGTTCGCTTTCGTATCTGTCGTATTGTAAACTAATGGTGTTTGTCAACCCTTTTTTTCTTGTTCTCTCGCCCTGCATGCCACAGATGTTTCTCCTAGCTGCTCCCGCAGACAGAAATCTGCTCAAAGAGACAGATGGTATACCTATGATGAAAATTACAGGCCTCTCTCATCATTTTAAGTGGGAGAACTTGCACAATTGGTGGCTGACTAAATACTTTTTTGCCCCACTGTATATATATATATATATATTATAGCAATAATTATATATGCATTTTTTTTTAAATTGCAGATTATTATTATTATTAATTATTATTTTC
The DNA here is from genome assembly GCF_001515645.1 of Sinocyclocheilus grahami. Taxonomy (NCBI): domain Eukaryota; kingdom Metazoa; phylum Chordata; class Actinopteri; order Cypriniformes; family Cyprinidae; genus Sinocyclocheilus; species Sinocyclocheilus grahami. Next base: position 1,846,269 of record NW_015505212.1, read on the forward strand.
AGTAACGCTGTTTGTAGATTTTGACAAAGAGGAACCTTCTGTTATTCAAACAAGCCGATTGTTATTGACTTATATGACAATCTTAAATTGGGTAAACAGCAGCTGATCAGTCTGGAATGCGTAACTCATAATGAAGGCTGAAGTTGTTTGATTTACATTGACTGTGATTAGGGACTAAGATACTTTTAAATTTGCAGTGTTTGAGTGTCACATTTTGTTTCAATCTCATACATGTGCAAATAAGTGCATGCTGAGGATACAGGCAGACCCTCGGCTGAGAGTTTATTAGGACTGTTTACAAGTGCGGAGTGCGTTCCACAGGCTCAGTCGTCAGCCGAATGGATCGGAGGCGGATATGAGCTCAAGTGGATAACTCTCCAGCCAGAGAACAGCTTTAATGCCGCCAGAATTTCTGTGAGGTCTGAAACACACATCAGACTCTCAGTGAGTGCACACTAGCTCAGCTTAATCTGCTGTTAGCTCAGTCTTTAGTGGTGGTCGACCGGTGGGAGTTTTTCAAGGGCTGATGCCAATATCTAGAGAGCAGGGTGACTGATATAATATCAGCATACTGGGTTTAATTGAAAATTGAATCTAATTAGGTATAAACAAAGATCTGGCATTGTGAAAAATGGGGGGTAAAAAGGATAAGAATTGTAAGATTCTACTATATTTCTAAGTCACTTCTTGAATATGTTTTTTTTTTTTCAGTTATGCACAGATTTTCATGCAGGAGAACATGATCGTAAGGTATTATACTAGTGGAGTTTGTGCATGTTAATTTTGTTCCAACAAGGTATAATTTGTTATGAAAAAATTATGAATATTTTACTTGTGATCTCAGACTTTTGTAGCCAACTTTATGTAGTAAAATGAAATGGCAGCAAATTAAGTTTGTGCACCTCATTTCATACAGTGTTACTATAATTCACCCAAAATTTGTAAAAATAACGTTTTTATTAGCAATTGGCAATCCTGTCAGATTTTAAAACTGACACAAGGGGGAGGTAACACCTCTGTTAATCGACCAAGGCACAAAATAGTTAAAATATCATCCCATAAATCACTAATATTTAGCATGCATGAGTTTCAGTTGTGGTTTTGGTGTTCTCACTGGTGTGATTATGAAATAAAAACAGGACTTAGATGTTCAGTGGTGTGATTTTTGTCACTATGAACGAGCCCAGTGGTGTTGTGGCTCCAAAAAGGCCTGGTTTCCCCCTCTTGACACCTTCCGGAGGCTCGGGGCAGGGCATTTTGTGTCTGCTTTAATTGAAAATTAATAGTTAGAAGGGTTGCCATGGAAATTATGCCAGCGCTCGTAGACACCAGCTCTGCCACTACACGAGTCCATCCCCCATCACCCGACACTTTCTTCTGCCTGTGCTCGAGAGCCGCTGCTGGAATTGTTTGTCCTCATTGACCTTGCGGTTCAAAGCCCTGTGAAATGAGGAGAAAAAAAGAGAGGGAGTTAAGTGAGAGACAGCGGAATAAAACCAGATATGAGTGAGAACTGAGAGTAGCTAAAAGCTAAAGTGGCCTGTTTGTCTTGTGAAGTGAAGGTTAGGGCACAACGTAGCCCGTTGCACTTGGGTAGAAATGTAAATATATGATGCATTAGACGCAGTTCCTGTGGTGATGCTGAGACACTGCCATGCCTGCCAGTGCAACCTTGTACACTTCCTCATTGAGCATTTGCCCTAGTCTGGAGGGGTGGAGGCCCAGCAACAGCATTGGCTTGGGCTCAGCAGTTTCTAATGATATAATACAGTTAAAATATGTTCCAGTAGAGCTGGTAGATAATGTGCTACTCTGAGCTGTTATATCATGCTCAGAGCGGGGAGTTCAAGTGGTCGTAGGTTAGGTTCGAGGCTTTTTTAAAAATTTTTATAAATCTGTCATGCTTGGCTTGGGTGGATCGTGCACAACGTGAAAGTTCTTGCTCACCGTGATGTGTGCATATTTTTAAGACCTTCTGGGGTAGAAAATGAGGTAATTGATTTTTACCAGATTGAATACAGAATTGCTTAGTTGTCCATATAAATTTCCATATAAATCATGTGCATTTACGTCAGTCTTTTGTATTTAAAATCTGCTCATTCACGTCTCTCCCGTTTACCAACAGCTGGTTCCTCGCTCATTTTCCAGCGGCGTCTACGCGAACGCTCCCCTCACTTTTCAATCTCCATGTGGCGATGGGAAGCCTGCAGCATATGGACTTGGTTTTGCATCTGCCTTGTGCAGACTGGCCTTTGTACTCCTCTCCTAGGGGAGAGTGTGGCTCTCGTCTCTTCGAGCGGATTTCTGTCTGCGGGAGCAGCTAGGAGAAACATCTGTGGCATGCAGGGCGAGAGAACAAGAAAAAAAGAGTTGACAAACACCATTAGTTTACAATACGACAGATACGAAAGCGAACAATTTTGAAGGTCTAATCACATGCAGTAAATGAGCAAATATGCATGTGTAAAAACAAATTTGCAAACCCATCTGGCTTCCAAGCATTTTTTGTCCTTCATCACTCAAATACTTCCCTCGTAAGGAATTTTTTGGGTTAGCTTGACCTAATAAGGAAAGCAGCAGGTGTATTTATTTATTATTTCAACTATACTATCACTCAACTTGCTAAAGTAGCCCTCCATCTATCTCGAAAGGGAAAAAAGGAAACACAGGAAAAAGAAGTGCCACCCCTCCACCTCCCCACCCTGACAATCAAACCACTGATTTTAGTAGTGATTAGTCCTCTGGTGCCAAAACAATCAGAAGTCTGCTTGATTTGTTTTAATTACAGGCGTAAAAATGCCACTGGTTTCTCTGACGTGATAGGGCAAGAGTCGCTCGTGTAAATACTGCTGTAAATAGTTCACTGATGATGGCTTTGACAGTGAACGTCAGCTGCCTCTACCTTCAGGGAGTGGGATTGTGTGTCGTTCCTCAAAAGGTATGTTACTTATTCTTCCCGGCTGAGATTGTTGCATGTTTTGGTTTTTAGTTTGGAAAACGCAAAGCATGCTAGTTTGTTTGCAGACTTACAAGAAAGTTGCATGCTGGCTAATCTTATTCAAGCTAAAATGAATACAAAAAAAGCAGGCAGGAACACATACCTCGCATTTTTAGGGTCTCGGGACATCCTCCGCAGCTGGCCGCATGTGTTAAATCCCCTCTCGGTTGGAGTCCGAATGCAGGAGAAGGAGAGATAGAAAGTGTGTGCGTGTGTCGCGAGCCGCGTGCTCAAATGAGAGCAACGAGAGGCTGCTGGTGGAGCTCGATCCGAGTCCTCGGCTCCGCGCACGGTCTGTGAGAGAGACGCTGGTGCGCACGGTCACACACACACACACACACACACACACACTTGCTTCTTTCAGTCAGCAACTCGGTCAGCAAGACGAAAGACTTCCTTTCTTTAAAAAAAAATTGAAAGAAAGAAAGGGAGAGGGGACATTTTTGAAGAGCATTTTTAGATTACGAAGCCCAGAAGCAGTAAAACCTGGAATGGTTAGTTGCATTTTTAGATGCCAGTATTTCCAGTGCGGCACAAAAGGCAGAAAAGCTCCAGGTCAGGGCGACACATTTCCATTTTAGGCACTTTTTTTCATCACCTCCCCTTGTTCCCAGCCGGTCGCACAGCTTCCCAAAGCCCCGTGTCTCCTATTGGGCCCTGTCTGTGCGCTGTTGTAATTGCTCGGTGACAAGTGGAGATGAAGGAATAATTGTCAGGAGATAGGGGTCTTTTTTTTTTTTTAATGGGTGCACTGCCGATTTAAGTATGCATGAGCGACGCGTGAGGGATGGGGCCAAAGAGGCGCTTGTTTATGATGCGAGTCTGTATAAACACAGTTGGAGTGATGACACTGATAATCGCATGCTCTTCACCGTGACGGCCGACTCTCCGCGAAACACCCTCTCCAGCCTGCCGTCCCACACCGCTCACCTGCAGGTAATAAAGCCGCCTTTTCCTCCATCCATCCATGCTTTGCTACTTTCATCCATCCATCGGGTCTTTTCACTCTCGCTGTCATTCCGCAAGGCTTGTGCCATGCTCCGGCTTGGTTTGTGGGCTGCTTTCATCTGTGGGTTAATTGCTGGTGATAATGGCAATGACGATAATGAATGTGGTTTTGTGCGGGTGTGTGCGCACGTGCTGTTAAGTGTGTGTGAGTGTGTGCCGAAGAACAGTGTGCTTTGACTTTGCTTAGTAGGTGATTTTATTTGAAGTGAAGTGTTTGTGGAGTTTACAGTTTGCTGATGGGACATTAAATTTAGTAATTTTTATTGTTTTTTGTCTGCTGTGTATTAAGAATTAAATAATTTTGTGAGCAGCTATTGTAATTTTTTTTTTATTCTAATTAGTACATGTGTTTGTTTTTCTTTTTTATGATTTAATATATTTTTTTTATTTGAAAGAGTTAAGATTTCATAGTCACCTAAAACTTAAACGAGCCTGTCCTATTTTGGAGGTGGGGTCAGTAAAATGATTAGCCCTCAAGTACTAATTATCCCTATCAAAGGTGGGCAGATAATTTGTTTACTTAAATATTCATAAGGGTGAGCGACGCTCGCTATTGGGCTATTGTGAGCATATATTGTTACGTTTTTATATGGCTTTGTGCTGGAATGTGGCTGTGGTCTTCTTTATAATTTAATACCCTGATGTATAATGAGCTGCTTTGACTTTGCTTAGTAGGTGATTTTATTTGAAGTGAAGTGTTTGTGGAGTTTACAGTTTGCTGATGGGACATTAAATTTAGTAATTTTTATTGTTTTTTGTCTGCTGTGTATTAAGAATTAAATAATTTTGTGAGCAGCTATTGTAATTTTTTTAAAATTCTAATTAGTACATGTGTTTGTTTTTCTTTTTTATGATTTAATATATTCGTTTTATTTGAAAGAGTTAAGATTTCAGTCACCTAAAACTTAAACGAGCCTGTCCTATTTTGGAGGTGGGGTCAGTAAAATGATTAGCCCTCAAGTACTAATTATCCCTATCAAAGGTGGGCAGATAATTTGTTTACTTAAATATTCATAAGGGTGAGCGACGCTCGCTATTGGGCTATTGTGAGCATATATTATTACGTTTTTATATGGCTTTGTGCTGGAATGTGGATGTGGTCTTCTTTATAATTTAATACCCTGATGTATAATGAGCTGTGTGATTAATACATACTGTATACAAAATCAGATGGATAATTGACATTGTTCTCCTGAGTCTTTGTGTAATAGCATGTTTAGTGCGATTAAAATTAAATGCTGCATATTTAGTTTTTTTTTATTATGCAAATCCCCTCGATGAGCTTTTTTCATGCCTCATTGTACACTCTCTTGAAAAATAAATAAAAAGAAAGCAATAAACAAACAAAAAAAGTAAAATATCAATTTCAAAAATCGTTTAACCAAAACACGTTTACCTACATTTTGTATGTGGCAATTAACATCGCTCATTAGCCAAGGCGGGTATTTGTTTTGAAAGTTTAACCAATCACTTTGTTATGCTAATTGTGATGTAATTTAATTTGAGTCCCATAATGATGATGCCGCTATTATTCCCATAAATGATGCAGTTAAGCATCACAGTCTTATTTGCATGTGCTTGAAGGGGGAAGCTGGATGAGACGACGCCTGCATCACTCTCGTTTTCCTCCCTCTGTTCTCCCACGTCCCTCCGGGTTCTCCTCGGCCTGTCTGCGCTCATTGATGATCAGCCTTTTTTATCTGATATTTTAATGTGAAATGAGTCGACTGGTTACTCTTGCCTCACAGATGTAAATTAAATAATTGAAATACCAGACTATTAAAAAATGCAAATGGATTTCTTCAGTCGAGGCATCATCACACAGTGAAGTCATGGAGAAACGATTGATTTGTGTGTGTGTGCATTGTACTGGTTTGCAATCTACCTCCTTGAGTTCACATTTGCACATCAAAGTGCTGCTTTGTTGGCGAGAGGTTAATTTTTAATCCATTGATTTCATGGCCTCTGGTTTGGACATGCAGATGGCGGCTGATTAGTTAGCGTGTGTGTGGTTGGCATGCGTGTGCTCAAGTTCCTGCTGTCGTGTGGTTGGTTTTTTAAGAAAAAAAAAAATCTATTTGAAAGTCCTACAAGAGCCACTTCCCTCTTTAAATGCACTTCTGAGAACCCTTCAGCCCGGGCTCTTGCTCTGTGACTAAGTCTCCCTTAAAGACTGCCCATTATCTATTTTGTCGAGGTTTTAGACTCGGGGTAATTTTCCTCTGGAAAGATTATTTTTCTCTCGACCAATCTCGCCTGTTACCGCCCTAATTGGTTACATAAATCTTGTCGAATATGAATGAGAAATGTTGGGGTGTTGTCAAGTGTAATCTTCACCCTTATTTACCAATTCATTAAGATCTATCGATGCAGGACTGGCCCGAAAGAATGACAACATAAATCAGAGCGGTGCGACATAATGACCCTAATCAGCCTCAAATAAGTGGAAACGTCACCATGAGCTATGTCTCTCCGCGGCTTCGTGTCTGTGTGGCAGCACCAGGGCCGCCCCGGTCGTTAACGCGGCCGCATGTCCCAGGCAGGGGCGAACGCCCTTGCCCCCCTCCACCCCAAGGCTTTTCATTTCGCCCCACACTCAGCCGGTGTCACAAAGGATAATTGCGGCATGAATTGAAATGAAATATGCATTTGAGGCAGGTAAATAGTGTAAGACAATGGATAAATAGTGAGAAAGAGAGCGAGGGAGAGACTTTCTCTTCCTGCCTCTGATGATTGGAGCAGACAATGGGGCTTCCTACTTTTATAGGTCAATTGCTGGTGATTAGGTGGGCTGAGTTAATTAAAGAAATTACCCAAAATGCAAGCGCAGGGACTGCTTGATGAGATACCAGCGTCACTGTCTAGTCACCTACTTTTGGAGCTGCTTTCGTCCAAGAGGGAGGTGCTTGCTGGGTAGAATTTGAATCAAATGGAAAGACTTGAAACACTGACTTTTTTTTCTGGAAGTGCTGGGAAATCTGAACGAAACTCCTGCTTTGTAGGTCATGTTGTTTAGCATTTATGAATTTGGTTATGTTTCAGGGCTTCTTCAGGATTTATCGCAGTTTTCTTTGTCCCCTTAGTCTGTGCTTTTTTTTCATCTCCCTCTCCTTTTCTTCTTCTTTTAATGTAAATAGCCTAGAATTAAGTTCTGAACATTCAGCGCTGAATGAATCGAATCACAGATGGTCTATCTTGAATTGAATTATTTTTTTTCTTGAATGTGTTCTCATTTTACCACTGATAACAACACTCGATTCGGTTACTTTGCATACTATTAATCCTTGAAAGCGATGTATTCATCCTCCCTTTTCATTTTTGAACTCCTGGTATAAATATGATTTCCCTCGTGCTCTTTTTACGCTATAATCTCATTCATTGTAAATCACTTTGAAATCCCTCTATCTGAGAAGAGGGTTTCTGTAATATTACAGTACATTCAGGTTTAGAGGAGAGTCATTAACTGTGTACGGCGACCCCAAAGAGCCTAAAAAGACTGCTGGCATGCATTGTTTAACTTTTAAACAGCATTTTTAGGTGTTCTCAATTTCACATGTAATACAGATGCACTGGATGAAATTCAGACTTTGCATCATCATTTTCCAAATCTGGCATTTTGATTTATTAAGCATTCCTGACTGTTAAATATTGGAGAATAGCAGAGCCGCGCTGCTTTATTTTGTATGCATTGTAACTTATGGCAATGATGAATTAATTTCAGTGGAGCACAGAATTTGTGATTATTTTAAATGGTATCCATATCTTAACTGAATCAGAGCGGGGGAAGCTAGCAGACTGTGAAATGTAATTTTTAGTATTTTTTCCTCTTCTTTTTCACCCTTCCTTGTAATGTTAGGATTCCGGGCACCTGAGCAATGCACTGATAATGACTAGGCTTCTTGGATCACAGAGTCTGCCTTTCCAATGCCTCCCTGAAATAATCATCAAGCTCTTTTTCAGGTCTGTTCTGCACGTCCTATCAAGGGAGAGGGCCGCCGGTTTCCACGGGAGGGGAAAAATTAAGTGTGTCTCGGCGAAAGTGGATGATTTCTGTGAGTGTGTGTGTGTGAGAATGTGTTAATGTCACAGTCGCAGCCTCCGGTGCCCCTTTGCAGCGACTTGTATAAAACATATCCCGCGGTTTCTGAGCACTTTAGATGATGGAGAACTTAGAATTGTGATATCCGAGCTCCGATAATAAGGGTGCCACATTTGATAATGAGGCAATGTTTGCGGTTGTAAAATCAGATTAGCTCAAACGAGCGTGAGTAACTTTACTCCTCCGTGATGAGGAGTGTATGTGTGTATGAGAAACATCTGGGCTATATTTGTGGCTTTCCCTCCCCACACCTTCCTTTGCAAACCCACCCACCTGAAATCACAGACGTAGCCCTTGAATGCATTGTCAGGATCCTGTCTGGGATTTTTCACCTGATGGAAAGGACAGATTTGCACAGCCTACGATTCGAGAGCAAACATTTACACAGCCAGAAAGGAATCGCAAGCATGGTACTGTTACAGTGTTTAAAACACAAAAAAAACACAGCGAGAAAATAAACGGATCCAAATAACATCTTTTACTCCAGAAACGCAGCGATTTGGTTTTTATCAACCTTCTTGAATACACACCGACTTTCTTTTAGATGATGACTGTTATCAAGATGATATGGGTAATTACGGTTCACAAGCGCCGAAATGTGTTTTAGGACTCGTCCAGTTTTGCCAGTGTCAAATGGGCCGGAGCTTTTCCACACTAAAAGACTAGCAAGGGCTGTGAATATGTTCCAATAGCACAAACCCTTGACCACGGTGGGTTTTTAGGAAAAGACAGTGTGTTATAATAACAGACAGTTGGCCCCAAGGGTCAAAGACAGAGAAACGGGGGTCCTACAGTAGACATGAACAAAGACAGACTTTGGGTGCTGGCTTTCCTCCCCCTCTCTCTCATTCACGCTCACGCTTTCGCTCCGTCCATCTCTCTCAGGCGATACAGTACTGTACTAGACTCTCTCCTTCACTCAGTGTCATTCAGACACGTAACCCCCCCCCTCCCTCGCGTCCACTCCATCACGTGGAAACAATCGTGAGCGAAGATGTGTTTCTAATTGACATTGTAATTGGCAGATTTGGATGCTGCCTTCAGATGGTTAATTAATTTATCTCACAGCTATCATTAAGGTTAAAGCAGCACCTGATCTCTCTGAATACACTTTGCATACATCTTCATGAGCATTATGTTCGGTTAGACACCTATACGCCAGTTGTGGATCATGTGGATTTAGAGGATACAGTGTTAATAATGTGTGTTTCTATAATGACAGGATCAGTATTCCGCATCATTAAACCCAAAACCAAATTTGAAGGGGAAAAAAGTATTTTTTCCTTCTTTTTTTCCCCCCCTCCTCCTTCCCAATATTACATGAAAATGTAATCTATTCTTTAGTTATTTAAAACATGCGTGTTTAATTCTAGGGATAATCAGTTCGTAGAAATCATATTTGAATTTCCACAGTGCAAACTGGGATTACAGTGATCTGAAATGTAATTTTATTTAGCACTTTTTTCCAGGTTTGAGTAAGAACAGTGTTCTAAACCTTTAGTCTCCTTCATTGTGGCATTAAAAAACACTCCATTACGTTGTTCATAAAATTCGCGTAAAGGCAATCAAGCAGCCCATCTCTGAATATTTTAAACATGGGGCATGTAAAATTTATGCCTAATTTGAATACTTATTAGTTGCCTAATCTCTACGGCAGCTTTGTGTTTCTTCAGGAAAGATCTCTCTCTCTCTCTCTCTCTCTCTCTCTTTCTCCTGGTCTGTTAATCTTCTGCACTTTTGTTTGTTCCCAAGTTGACCAGTGCATACTGGTTAGGTGGTGGACTTTTTAAATAAATAAATAAAACTCTTGCCTCTAGTGTTTCTCATAAGACACAAACAGTGCTGTTAAAATGTCATTTTCTGATCTGAAAAGCAGCCATGGATTAGAAGACTACTACGTCTTTGTTGTGTCGTGCATTTGATTAGCGCCGTTCTTCTTTTTTTCATTTTTTTTTCATGGCTCGGCTGTTGAGTTACTGTACGCTCTCGTTCAAAGATCGCTGCTAATTGTCCGTACGTAGCAAGTGACAAAATTGATGTGTTTAATCTGTGGAAAGAAGGATGGCGGAGCTGTCTGGGAAATAAATGAAAGCGTTGCTGGAAAAACGAATCCCTTCTAAACATTACACGAGATTAGGGATATTTTATTGTGCGTGCTCGCCATTAGCGTAATTAATATTGTTTATGTTTGAATGTGCTGAAATATCAGACGGTCCGTCGTCCTTATCTTAGAGAAACAAAATGTGTAATGGGTAGAGAGGAGGAGGTTTAATGAATATGTGAATGACGGAGTGTGTCTGTGTGTGTGTATTAACACTCTTGTGGGTGTATTAGCTATGCTGAACACACCTTGAATTGCATTTGTTGGGTCAGACGATTCTTTTATTTATTGCAAGGATCTCTACAGATCTTAGAAGGGTTCCTGTGAACATACACAACATTTATGCAGGGAAAATGATAAAACATTTATTACCAGAGAAGAGGTAATATGCATAATTTATGCTGTTTTTAGCACAATCATTAGTGATATTCGTGAAAGATTTTTTTAAGCCACCACTCTCCCCTGTTTTCATATCTAATAGATGGCAGGGGAAATTAATTGAATATCTTTTCATTTATTTGCCAGAGTAAAAATTGACACGTGCGATTTTTGTTCTGTTTGAATTTGGTGTTTGAATTTTAATTGTGCTCAGTGGATGGCGCTAAATATACGGAAATAATGAATATTTGAGTATGTGATTAAAATAAAACAGGAGGAAGAGAACTAGCCTATAAGTGACTAGCAGGCAAATTTTATTTAGCTTCAGCTAAAAGAAAAGGCCATTATATCGTTCATCACAGTACAGAAGCATGTGATTTGTAATTCCCCCTCTTCTCCCCTCACCTTCTGTACCAAATTTTAATTTTGCATGATTAGCTGTGCATCATTAAGCAACTCCGTTCAGTCGAGACACAACGGGGATATTTTAAGACGTTTGAACAAAGGAAAAAAAGGCTTCATACGTGTTATATTTCAAATATGTTCCTTTTGAAATTATTCACACCACATTAAAGTCACTAAATGTATTTTTATACACACTATGTGATGTTTATCTGTGTGCGTGATGGTTGATATGCAAAAAACTAAATACAATTTTTTTAAAAAGCATGCATTAAGCTAAATTAAAAAAGGAGTAAATAAATGGCAGAAAGAAACGTGCATCTCTTTGTATTGCTTCATTTACACAGTGAATGCATAATTCCACCCCCTCCCCCCGTTAAATGCTTTAATTTGCAAAGGGAGCAGGGGTTGATAATGGAAAGCTTTTTCTTCTTTCTCGCCCCCAGTTTTCCTTTTCCTTTACCCCCCCCCAACTAAAGGGGATTGTAACAAGAGCCTTAACTGGTGCCTCTTAATCACTTCTAGGTATTAAGTCATGATGCAGGAGTCGGCCAATGAGACAATAAGCAACAGTTCAATGAGTCAAAATGGAATGAGCATCCTAAGCAGCCAATTAGATGCTGGCAGTAGAGATGGAAGATCAAGTGGGGAGATGAGCAGTGAAGTAAGCGCAGTCGAGCTGCTGCATCTGCAACAACAGCAGGTAAGTTGCGTCTCTCTCCCCCCGTCCGTTGTCATCCGCCGCGCTCTGTCTCTTTCTCTCTCTCTCTCCCTCCCTCTCTTTCTCTCTCTCTCGCTGGCTTTCACACAGGGCTCAGCAGGCAGCTATTTGACTGACACCCTTCAGTTGTGCACATTTAGACAGGAACTGGACTGTTTTATTCTTGTTTGTATTATATCTTAGTTCTTATTTATTGGCGGTGTTTATTTAAGCGTAGTTTTCGCTTGTAATCATTCGGATTTCAAGAGTTTTGTGCAGAAATCTGGCTGTATTTGGGTTGTGTTTGACTTGTTTTGGCTTTGGTGCTTCTGTGCAAGAAGTGTGCCGGCTGAGGCCGTGCATGTGTGTTTGTGTGGGAAGTACGGAGCTTTGCTCCTGTTTCTTTGTTTGTGGCCACTAGAGGGCCTCCTTATTTGACTTCACAACATTTTATGGGCTGACAGGCAACTCGTTCACTCCAGAAACCTCAACTGACCAGTGCATGTTGTATTTGTCTCAAAATATATATGCATAATTATTTGACTTTTAAAAGCAACACAGTTGTGTGTTGTATGTATTTATGCATGTATGTATGTGTCTCGGTGCAGTGAGTGATGGGTTTGACAGCTCACCAAAAGAGCAGCATGAGAGGTCAGGCTGAGCTCAGGGATAGTCTGCGGGCAGTGTGGAGTGTGTGTTCACTTATTCACTCATAAGTGTGTCATTGGATGTAAGTTTGTGTCTGAAAACAGAATTTGTGATTCCTCAGGCATTGTTTGTTTTATTTTCAAGGACTTAAGCAAGACGTTTAATACTTTTTCCTTTTTCCTTTTTTTTTTGGTTGCCATGTGAATGTTTATACTACTAAAATGCTTAAAAGTAGGCCAGTAATTCCAAAATTATTGATTTTAATAGTGGAACATTTTTATAATATTTATATATTTTTTAGTTGTGTATTTATAATTTTGTTTTATAATACTTTTATTAGTATTATTATTAGTATTTGTATTTCGTTTTTTTTTGTTTTGTTTTTTGGCAGCTTAAGTTTATAGCTATTAAATATTAAATGTGATTTTTATTATTATTAATTGTGTGTGTGTGTGTGAGTGGATGGGTGTGAGTGGCTCAGTGCTGGTGACAGCAGCTGAAAGCAGCCCATAGGCCTGTGGGTAAGACAGGATCAGTGTAGCAGAGTGAAGTGTGTCCTGCGGCTCTTTGTGGGCCCCTCTGAACACCCCCCTTCACAGCCACCCTCTCCAGCTGGTGATTACAACAGCACCCCCATCTCATGGCCTCTCCTCCCATTCATCATCACACCGGCCGTCTCTCTCTCTGTGTGTCTCACACACGCGTCTGATTGGGGTCAAACCCCCCCCCCCCCCCCCCCCCCCCTCTCCCCTCCT
>NW_015505212.1:1860044-1860330 GCF_001515645.1 Sinocyclocheilus grahami
ACCCCCAACTTTCTCATTACTGGCTTCTGTTTTAACCTGCTCACTTCAGCGTGTGTGAGATACAGATCAGTGTTTGGTGGTTAATGCTGGGCTCTTCAAAAGTGTTTTTGTAAACTTGCATCAAAGCCATTATTGATAATAGTTTATATATGTGAATTGTTAGTAGTTGATGATGATGATGATGATGATGATGATGTTTTTATTATTATTATTATTATAAACATCAAATATTTAAAAAATAAATGTGTATACGAATATATATTTATATATTTAGTTTGTAATTATG
>NW_015505212.1:1860486-1896445 GCF_001515645.1 Sinocyclocheilus grahami
TATAAATTTCCCTGCTAACAGCGATTGTAACAAGAAGCGGTGTGTAAGTCACTGGCCCGGTGTAAAAATGACAGCAATTAACCCGACATTTTAGCTTGAGGAGAATTTAAGATGAGACGCCTGACAGCCAGTGTCAGCCATATTTTCCCCATCTTCTTCAGGTGTAAGAGCAAATGAAATTGGAGGTAGTATCGCAGTTGAGGGAGCCACTTGGGGAGGAGGCTTCCATGGAAAACAAATTATTTAAATAGGACTTATTTTTCACTTATTTCATTTTCCACAATGATTTTCCGCAAATCCAAGAAAAACACCTGGAAAATATCCATAAACTAAAGCATAACAGAGAAAAACCACAGTGCTAATTGATATTCAATGAGTCTGACTCCATCATCACCCCACAAACACATTAACACACATGCATGCATTCAGAAGAGGTGGGAGGGAGCGTCTCTAGGGGTCCATTGACTGTCATTCAGGAGGGCAAAGTAACAAAGTAACGTGGAGATGCCACACAAACAGCCAGTCTCGCTTCCGTCTCCCCCACCGTCCACCGGGAGCTGCGAGTGCAACATCTTCAGGCAGGGTGATGACGGCTTTCGCCGCTCATCAGCCAAATAAAAACCCCTCTGATGCAAATAGCGCTTTGCCCTTGAGCATAATTTAAAGCAGTAATCACCCCTGGAGTCTCTTCCGTGCAGATAGCGAAAGCGAGGTGACTGTCTCATTTACACTCCAGCACAAAGAAGCTCATTAGCTTTATCACACCGGCCCAAGACTCCTCCACTAGTGTGTAAATAACACACACACACAAACGGTTTCACCAGAGCCCTATTTCATAAAGCTCTCACAAAGATTGGTGCTAGAAACAAAATAAAACATGTTTTGATGACTTGCCGTTGTATTTTACGGTTACCATTTCACTATCAGCTGACATCGCTTTGACATATAGAGGCGTGCTGCTTCTCGCGATGACACTGCAAGATATAAGCCTCTCCGTGATGGATGTGCATGCTCCGTTCCTCCCCAGACAACAGCAGGCATTATTCTATTATCACCAAAGAGAGCTCAGATCCTGGAGTGGTCATTTGTGTTTAGGCCACATAACATGTGGCTGTATGGAATTTACAGTGTGCCTGCAGTAGTAACTCCATTTCCCATCGGCCTCTCCAGAGACCAAGCGAAATGTCAAGCCGTGGCTTTGAAAGAGAGATCGAGTGAGGGACAGGACGGCTCTAATCTACTTGTGTAGTTGCTGGTGAAACACAGTGCTCTTAATGCAGATGTAATCTCTGTGTTAAATCGCCATGCAGATTTAACCAGAGAGGCAGCAGAGATGATCACTGTGTCTCAGTTGGCTTCCTACTGCTGTGCATGCAGACCAGAGCCACAGCTAAGTCACACTCAGGCAGAGAGAGAGAGAGAGAGAGAGAGGGGAGGGGGGGGGGGGGGGGGGGGTAGAGAGAGAAAGGAACCGAGTGAAATCTGCTGGAAACAAACACTCATGACCGTCGCTCATGCTTGGGGGCACTATTAGCGTCATGGGGAGGAAACACAGGTCAAAGACGTGCAGGTGAAACACACACACCTTCAGCCTTAGTGTTATAAATTAAATGAGCCACGTTTGCACATTTAGGCAACAAGGGAGACTTTTTTTTGTAACAGAAATATTTATATATAGCAGAGGTGCCCTTTTATCTTTCCAGTGCTTATGTAGTCCATCTTTTATTTTATTTTTCAAGTTGTTTTATACATTAATAATACCTTTTTACAGTTTTATAATTTTTTATTTTACTTTACAAATATTTCATACTTTGTATGCATATTAATCTATACTCTTATAAATACCCATTTGTTTTTAATGTATACTTTTTGTATTTTTTGTTTTATTTAATTTGATAACACTTTATTGACTGAATGGTGGAGAAGGGTTGGGACGAGTGGGATATTGGGAAATGTTGTGACATTTCCCTGATTCGGACTCGCCTTGAGCCCAACTGAGCACCACAGCTCAATGTGTTAGCGTAGGAGCTAACCATTAGGCCACGACTCTGACCAGCCGCTTGTGTTTAGCAATTACGTGTAACCTCAGTGTGTAAATAAACTCCAGCAGTCGGCCAGTCAAGATCAATGACAACTTCACATCTCATTTACTGCTGTTTTGATGTTTCCTAACAGCCCTGCCTGCGGAAATTAATGGCACTGAAATCTATAACGGCCCTCAGGGCAGAAGCCTCCACTGGAGACAAAAGCGACATACTTTACACCATCAAATCACTGTTTTAAGACTGTGGAGCAGGTGATTATGGGTAGTGTAGTTCTTTTTCCAAACCTTGCACAATGAACCAAACGCTGTATATCTCGAAGCAGGTGATTCGGAGCAAAGCCCTCGAGAGCAACGAGTTTTTTAGAGTCGTCTTGAACTCAAACGCAATAAAAACATGGTGAGGAGACTGGAGCATCCTGAACCTCATCCTCCCAGTATCTCTGACAGCCTATGACACCACAAACCATTTAACAGAGCTTAAAAAGCTCACATATGCAGATGCCCGGCGTCTTAAGCTGACAACCAAGAGGCAGGATTTTCTAGAAGGCAGCTTTGGAGCCTTGTGAATTTAACAAGCATGTCTAGTATTACAGTTTTTCTCCAGTTTATCCATGAATAGTAACAAATCAGCCTGTGAAACGCCTGCCTGGGGATGTTTGTATGTGAAGGTTTTCCGGAACAAATATTAAAGTGATGTAAATCTGGTTAAGGAGTTTAGGGCTACGATTGGCAAAGCCGCCCCCCCCCCCCGCTCCTCCCTCTTTCCCTCTTTCTGTTTACTATGCACAAGGTAGTCAGATGTTGCCACTCTTCCACTTGAATATTTGAATTCCATAATGCTGGAAAAGAGTGAGCGAGAGAGAGATCATATGAGTGGTGTCTGGCCTGGCTCATAGCTCACTGCCCCCAGACACTGAATACATATGTAAGAGACCCTCTCAGCTTGCGGCTCTTCAGGGCTTTTCAACAAATGATGTAAATAAGCCTGGCCTCAGCTCGCAAATACACAAGAGGCTTTTCAAATGCACGCACATGTCACTTAGCCCGGGCTTGCAGGCTTTCTCGGTGGGTGTTATTTCTGGGTGCTCGTCCGGGTACATTTATCTTTAAAGTGTAGGATCGATGCTATATCCCCTCTCCATCACTGTCATTTCAGCCCGAATATCTCCATCACTAGCCAGAGAACCACCGAAAGTGTTAGCATGCTCGAAGAATGAGAACTAGCAGCGTGAACACTGTGATAAGGAAATGCTGTCGTTGTATGCAAAACATGAATTAAGGTTGTGTGTGAGGCTTCATGCTTGATTTGACGCTAAGCTGATATTGCTTTCACGCTTAAATCTTCCAATGCTACTCCATTTCAATTGAAATGTGATTGTTATTGCTAGAGGTATTTACCAGTTATTTGATGCATGAATTTGCCCGCTAGGTATTTCCGCAGTTGTGTGGCAACATCAGGTGCTTGTCTCGGTTTGGCTTAGCAGAATCTGTTAAGAAGTTACTACTAAAGCAATTAGCTGTGATTTTTTTTACCATGATTAAGAAGTTTTGGGGAGCTTTTATAAAACACTGACTACAGCAATATGATCCGATACTGTAAAACAATATTAAAAGCCAAGTTTTATAGTTAATTAGCTTAACTGCTTGATTTTGTTTGTGTATTTTGTCTGTGTGGCTTTATGTGGCTCATCCAGTCTTAATTTTATAGCCAGAACTATCTCTCTTTATTATACGGGTTATACTTCATCAATGTGTACACAAGTTGTGGGTTACAGTGCCAGGCATGCATGTTATTACATGTGACCTCTGTCATTT
Source organism: Sinocyclocheilus grahami (assembly GCF_001515645.1). Taxonomy (NCBI): domain Eukaryota; kingdom Metazoa; phylum Chordata; class Actinopteri; order Cypriniformes; family Cyprinidae; genus Sinocyclocheilus; species Sinocyclocheilus grahami. The sequence continues at coordinate 1,864,346 of NW_015505212.1, forward strand.
CTTTTGATGTAGATTGTAGTCACTTCTTTTTAACACCCGACGTAATTGTCTAGTTATGGTCAGACGTGTTATGAAGGGAGTGATGATGCTTTAGGGATGTTCATCAAAGCATAGAAAAGGAAAATCATGAGTGAGAAAAGGAGGGGGATTTCTCTCATGGTCAAACTAAGTGAACGACATTGTGATGAATTTTCTTGTTAGGAGAAATTACATCCACTAAGTTGAGCTACCTCAGCATGAAATTGAAAAAGAAGCAATTCTTGGCCATTTCCATTCTTGATTCAATGAAAGATGTAGATTAGCTGTTGGGAGGGGGAGGGAACTACAAAAGTATGACTTTGTTCACGCTAGAATTGCAAAATAAACCTCGTAAAAAGCCATATAGGCCTGTCAAAGGGTTTGTTTACGGGAGCGAGTGTAGTCAGGCAGTTAGCTGATTATAGCAGATACATGGCATGTGAATACACAGAGCTGACGTGTTTGAGTGAACACATATGTTTATCTGCGCATTGAATGCATCTTAATCGCCGCACGTCTAGGAGTATGTGTAACAATCCATAGCTCTTTGTAATCAGCATGAAACCCTTAGAACATATCTGTCTCTCTCACTGAAACGTTGACTGATAGGCAGCGTATGTCAGGAGGGAAGATAACTCTACCCAAGCTCAGCTCACTCAAAAGGTCAGGCACGCACTGTAATTGGAATATTCACAAGACAAACGGCATGCTGGCATACGTAGCCGGGAGGGCCCGGGGCCCCAGCGCTCCGTCAGCAGGGAGGATTGACAGAGATGCATTGGCCCACCACCAGCTAGATGTAACGCTATTAACTCCGCTGATCTGCAGCGCAGCCCGACACTCATTGAGATGGGCTGGGAAGATCCATCACCCGGGCTGAATGGACTACCGGCCCTCCACAAACTAATGACAGTTGAACACTCAGGTAAATGGACTGAAAACAATAGTTTGTCTTCACCTGGAGTGGATCATGCTCTTGTAACCCGATTCCATTTTGTGGTGATCATTTTTCCTGCGCTATTGAAAAGCGATAATGTCGGAGCACCATTTTTGAGCTTCCTTCAGGACATATTTTCCAGCTGGAGGCGAAACCGCATATTGTTCCACAACATGCCGTTTGTGGTTAGTTGCATGGTGATCAGGGGTTTGTGCATTACATTGAAGGTCACAAAGGGGCCAGTTGACCTTGTGTAACAGTGTAAGAGCTCACTGTGGACCACACATACACCCTCAGACATATACTATTGACTTTTAGAGTGCTGGCAGGAGGGTGATCAGGCAATATATACAATTTCCTAATGAGGATATTTCTCATACCCCTAGGAAAGATACTACATACCCTAAATATACACCTAAAAGAAAATGAATTAGCATTTTTAGAACTTTCCTACCTGGAATACATATGTGTATGTTTCTGCACGAGACCCGTACAGTTTGTTTTTCACCGTAGTCTTGTCTATTGCTATTGACACCCTGCACAAACACTTTTTTTTGTCAGTGGGACTGAGAGGCGAAAGAGAGGCGTCTCTTTCCCCTTCTGCAGAGAGTCTATACTTTGCCTCTAGCTGTGTACTCTGCTGTCTGAGCCTCTTAAAAAGTTCTTGTCAACAAATGCTATGCACAAATGGCAAACAAGTCCATTCGCTCGGCCTGACAAAAGCTCTGTGCTATTCTTTTCCTCCTTTTTTCCTCTGGCCTCACTCTAAATGAAGTGTGGATTGTGCTCTCTCTCACCTCTGAATGCGACATTTATAAAGAGGTATTCCTCCGAACGTGTGACGCTCAGTGGCGTGGAACTGCGAAAAAGAGATGGATCATAATCACTTGAAAAAGAAGCCAGGTGCAATCGAGCACATGCTAGGAAGTAGGGACTCATTCACCGACTCACTCTTCCTTTATTTCCTTCGCTGACCTGCACTTGCTGGCACGTGTTGATGGTAAAAGTGAAAAGCAGTCTGCTTTCTTGCTCATGCCTCTGTAAGGAAGGCAGATAAAAGGCCCAGTAGAGTCACCTTATCTAAACCCAGATGATATACAGCAGTTGAAAGCAAGGGCTTTACCAAAGCCTGCCATTGAGAAGCAGGGAGAGATCGAATTTCATAAGTAAAGAAACCAGACAGAGATGTGCAGAAACAATGTCTGAGCTCCCAGAGAGATACAGAGAGGCACTTGGTTTCAGAACTGATATGTGATGCCTCTTTATGATGTTTAAGCATCTTTAAAATTAACCTAAAGAGATTAGATGATACCAAAGTTTACATTTTTCTAAATAAAATGAGTTGTTCCTGTGCAAATTGTACTTTTTTTTCACAATTGTCGTCCACCAGTAAAAATTGTTATAATCCAAAAGAAATAGCATTGTTCAATAATAAGCAAATGTATGTATCTTAAATTTTTTGCTTTTCAACTTTTTTACTATTTTGCTTTTTAACTATAAATTGCATTTTTAGATGTGTGAAATATATTTAAATAATACTTATTAAATATTTATATATTTTTAGAATTTTAATATTTTTAATAGCATTAAATAATATATAAAAAAAATACTTTTAAAATTTATAAATTGAAATTTATAAATTAATCAGTAATATTTGTTGAGGCAAGTGAAATGTTGGCAGTGCGATTTGAAATCTCAACTGGCCCAACTAAGCAAGCAGAGAATTCTTATCGTTGAATAGCACACCTTTCCTTGACAAGCTTAATGAATTTAAGTATCATTCATGTTTGTAGCATGAACTGCTATACACCAAAGTTTAAAACTAGGGATTGTTCAGGTCACTTTAAGCAATAGTAATTGTGATGCTCATCTTAGCAAAAGCAACTAATCAGAGTAGAAATTGTTAATTTTCCTCCCACTCTTTTCAGTACGTTTCTGAAGTTCTATGAGATACAGATGTTGATTTCAGTACGGGGCCCCTGCCATCTAATTCCCTCCACAGGTTGCTGGCAATACTGTAAACTGTGGTCCAGTGCAAAAGTGCGGCGCAGATTTGCGAGAACCATCCATAACGGTGTCTGCAGGAGGTGGGAAGCGTATGAATGTTTGTGGTTGCAGTGAACGGTGGAAGCCGACTCTGTTTGGCCTGTTATTGCTGGCACTGTTTCCCCAATGAGGGCCACACACACACACACAGGCAAACACACACATCACTGTTGTCTGTGCGTACACACTCACCCTGATGGGCCAGACAGACTCATGTTTTGTCTCCTCGCACTTGAAAAAATAAGTGTGAGGTTACACAATGAAGCAGATCTCTGTTTTCTCTTTTTCCCTCACGTAAATGCCCAGCTTTCTGGGGTAGAAATGAGCGAATTCATCTCGAATTCACCAGGGAGGGCTGAGCTATGCCTCTGTGTTTACAGTGGCAGAAAGTTAATATAAATTTTCATCAGAAGGGGAAGTTTACACATATGATTCTATTTGTCCTTCATTATTAGCACCTGAGACTGGGCTGGGGACGCATAATTGTCTACAGACACAGGCCAAATAGATGCAAGGGGAAGGCAAATAAGCACACCCCAAAATAATTTTATGGTTGTGTGTTACAATCCCTCTCCATGGAATCCTTAATCTAGAAAATCAATAAACAAGAAGCGAGCGAGGGAGACGGAGATGTGTGGCGCAGAGCAAGGAAAGACGGGAGCTGCGTACGAGAGATTGAGAGGAAAAGGCTGGAGAAGGAATGAAAGGAGAAAAAGAGAGAGCGCAGCTCACAGAGGCCCATTGTTCTGCCGGTTAGCTCGTGCTTGGCCCTGCAGCTGAGGAGCGTCTCCATGGACCGGCCTGTGAGCTGCACACACCGCTGATTTATTGAGTCATACATAAAAACACTCATTATTCCCACATCCTTTTCTCTTGTCTGAGAAGTATGGCGTTTGGAGTGTAGGAAAAACACTCTGTGTCTGTATCCACAATAACTGAGATCTCTTTCTCTCTCACTCGCTCTCCTCTCCTCATTTTTTTATTTGTGTCGGCTGCTGGAATGGATGCTGTGAGCACACGTCTCATCCTTACTGGACATGTTGTGTCTTGGGCTGTTTTCCCACTTGAGTTCTTTTTAAAGAACTAAACTCAGACCTCACAAGTCAAACTATTTTATTTGTTACATATGCCCATGGTGGATAGACAGGGTTTTCCTTTAGCTAAAACCAGAAAATGAAGAAAGTTAAAGACTAAAACAAGCAATAGAACAAAGGGTGATGTATTTTATTTATAAGTAAATCCCCAAAAAATCCAAATGAAAGTGGCAAGTTACTAATAAGTCTAGCTTTAAAAGTGGATTCAGATTGTGTTGTTTTTTAAATAATAAATGGTTTCTTTCTTTCTTTCTTTCGTCCTAATAATTTAAGAGTTTTTGTTATATTTTACCTGGTATAATTATTATAATTATTAATTTTCATTATCAAAAATACATTAAATAATAGTATTAATATAATTTTAAGTGTTCTAATATTGAATGGAGCTTATTACTTGAAAATTTAACAACTTAATCACCTGCTTCTTGTCATGACGAGCCATCTGAGAAGGTCTAATTTTGATGTTATTCAGAACATTTACATAAAAACAAAATTCACTTCAAATGTAACATTTCCAGGTTGCTAGTTTGAACTTTGTTTGTCTCTATAGAGCCAAATACAGCCTCAGTCTTTGGAGCTCAACAAGGCCGCCCAGCCTCCCCGATAAGCCTTGGTTCACTGTTGACTGGAGCACTAACACAGATCACAGCTATGGATGACCTTTGATAAAAGGCGGTCTTTTCCGCCCTTGTGTCAGTCAGCCTCCTCACAACAGAGGTTGGGACATTGTCCACAGACTGACCTACTGCCGTTGTGTGTCCAAACGGACCTTTAACGTGTTCAGCTGTCATTCATACTGACGTGCATCTTGCACCCAACGTAGGGCCGCTGCAGGGCTGTTATGTCCTCAGCGCACGTCTTGTTTATGAAATCCATGCCTGGAGCGACGCTTTCTATTCATGAGTGGCCTGGCCCCTCATCAGACCCCTATGTCCTAAACACACTTACATAACAGATATGGTGTCAATATTTTGCTGTCGAGAGTGGGGCCCTATCTTTGCACAGGCCGCGCAGACCACCGGCCAATCAGCTCTGTTTGTTTGTTCAGCTTAAACTGTTTGTCCTTTGTTTTTCGTGGCAGCCGACTCCTGTCGGCTTGATAAGGGTTGTGCTCTCTCACTCTCTCGCTCTATCTCTGTCTTGTTGTGCGTGTTTTCCATAAGCCGAGAGTTGATGTGCCCTCTGCAACTGCAAGCCCGGAGATCTTCTGAAGCACAAAACTTCCAACAAAACACGTGTAGCATTTTAATCTAGAGTTGTTCGGATATGTCTCCACAAAAAAAACCATTATGATTGAATTAAAGACATTTGCAAAAACACTCTGCCCTTGTTGTGGACCAACATTCTCGACAATCCAGATTAATCCACTGTGTTTCCATTTTCAAACAAACCTGCTTCCCTTAGCTAACATTTGTTTGTCTCGTTGCGGAGGCCGACTCCGCAACGAGACGAAAAGCTCAGTTCAAGTGCTGATCCTGGGGAACGAGGATGCATTTGTAATGATGTGCCAAGCTGCAACTGGCTGCTAATGCTTTTCATGCTTGTTTTAGCACTGGGAACGTTGCGATGTATTCCTCATTACCCCTGTGTTGTGTAAATACAGACTGCGTGGTGAAAGGGGTGAGAGAGTTGACATATGTTTCTTTCGCCTTTCTTTTTCTCTCTATTAACGTAGCCAAGGAACGCCTGTGTAAATATGCGTGTTTCTTCCCTCCGTTTCGTATAATAGTGACCGGTATCGCCTTTCCCCCTCGACCTCGCTATCTGAAACCAATTACAGTAGATCCATTTGGGCAGAATCGTATTTTCATAAGGATTGTGAAGCCCTTGCAATCATGTGTTTGTGTGCGTGTCTTCCGTGTGCGTTTCATTGTACTGAATGTGCAAGTTTGTTTCTTTCTGTTCTTTTTTCTCCCCCTCCCAGTCCTTAGAGATAGATATCAACATCAAATATGTTCCTGAGTGCCTTGTTATTTACGCTCCAGCCCGGGTTCTCCTTGAGCTCCTAGCTCTGAGGAATGTGATGCATTGTGCTGTTTATACAATGTGTGCATTAATGGATGGCAGCCTGCGTTTCTTCTGCACAGCAACAAAACTTATAGGACGAAGAAAAGCAAAGCAAAGCAAGCAGCTTCCAGCCGTCCAGCAAAACTTCAGTGGTTGCTTTGCTTTTGTTGAATCTGGAAAGCACCTAATATGCCTTTGTGTTGCATTCTGGGTATTTTCGCACAAGGGCGAATATCAGCTTTATAATGCGGTGTTGTCACTAATAAGGAATGTTTTTGCAGCATTACAGGACAAGGACAGACGAACAGTTCTGCTGGAAACATTAAAGGAATAGTTCAGCCAAAAAAGTGAAAGTTCAGTCATCATTCATTCACCCTCCCTCCGTTATTCCAATCCTTTAGGACTTTCTTTCATTCATTGAACACAAAAGGAGAATTTTTCGGGTCACTCTTCCATATAATGAACATGAGGACTGAGGCCTCTGAATGGCAAAAAAAATATCATTATAGTAGCCCATATGGCTTGTGCGCTTTATTCTTCTTTAATCAGTCAGATGCAAAATTATGCCATCTTATAGACTGTTTACCATTGTGTTTGGATAATTGAATTCAAGAACCAGGTCAGTCCAATTCAAATGAATGGTATAGACTGGTTTTGTGAACAGATTCAATGAATCTGATTCATTTGTTTATGAATTGGCTGTCTTTTCAGTCTGTTCTTTACACAAGAATATAGAGTCGTTTGGACTACTTTTATGCATTTATTCATCAACCATTTAATCAGATTTATTGAACCTGTTCACAAAATTTGTCTAAATGATTCATTGAAATCAGATTTGTCTGATTCTCTAACTTTTATTGTCACTTTTGCAGCTTACCAGTTTCCATTCACCTTTGTTATATTGAAAAAGTGGCCCAGAATAGTCTTCAAAATTTTGTGTTTCAATGAAAACGGAATGTCACATGGGTTTGGAATGAGGGTGAGCGAGTAAATAATCACACGATTTAAATTTTTGGGAGAACTATCCCTATAATATGCAAAGTAGAGTTGATTACATTCCCCCACCTTCCCAGTGTTCACGTTCATATTGGAAAAGCCATTAAGCTGCTCCGTCCATGTGCTGTGGGAAGTGCCACTCTCCTGACCTCTACCGTGTATTGAATGACTTCTTTGACTTTGTCCTTTTATTCATCAGAGGACAGCGATTCTGTATCGATCGGGGCTCGGATAAACATTTCCTTCTGTTAATTGTTGTGCTAAAGCCATTAGCCGACCCTAAAGTCACACAGTCACAATCACCGCTTGGATAGGCGTGAAATCTCCTGCAATTTACAATCTCATCCACACGGTCCTGCCTATAATGACTTGGTGAGGGTACTTATAAGTCACTCATGCATCCTAAAGTACCACGAGGACCATAACTAATCGATAAATGCGTCTTTTAGAACAGAAAAATAAAGCAGGGTGATTTGCGGTAACTTTCTCCGCCAACTTAGTACGTTACTTGATTAGTTTGCAAAACATAAAACCTTGGGGGGTTTTTTCAAAAGCTTATCCGGTTAGACAAGTATGCCCCATTCAAAGTACAAGACTCTGATTGTTGTCTGTTTGGTTCATTCAAAGACAGGACAGGGAACTGATTTGAAGTAGTCCAGCTCTCCTCCACATCCTGGTGTCCCCTGAAGTATCAGACAAGGGCTGTGTGTGTGTGTGTGCATCAGAGGAGACCGATCGATGCTGTTAGGACCCAGCGCCACTGTGTTGTGTTTGTTTACCAGGAGCTCGGAGAGCCTGGCTCCTCACCGCACAGCCAGACAGACAGTGGCAGCTCCTCGCCCTGTCTCTTCATAATTGATCAGGGGGATGACTGCCTTCCCAGTGGGTTAAGACGTGGCAACTTTTCCCCCATCTCTCTCTCTCCCTCTCTTCCTTTCTCCCTCACCTCTCTCTCTCTCTCCTTCTCTCCCTCTGTTTGCTCAGCATCTCAATGTACTAGTTCAAACATTGTTCTCACCAGCTGGCAGAGTAGTGCCATATGCACATCCTGTCAAGGCAGCTGTTGTCATGGATACTGGCAAGCACCAGGAAATAAAACAAGGCCTTGATTCTGCTGGAAGAAGTGTCACTCTTTATCTGAAGGAGGGTTTTTTTTTTCTTCTTCGCACCCCTCGACCTTCTCTCTCCTCTTTCCTGACAGATGAAACACCTGTGAAGTTATTGTGTTGTTTATATTGCTTTATTTATTTTGTTGCTTTCTCCTTGTGTCGAGGAGCTGAGGCCGTGTTCACAGAGTCGTTGTTCACTTCTGTCTACGGTCGACATACAACTCTAGGAAATCTGGAAAGAGTTGTTTTCCTTTGAAGGCGTGTATCAGTATTCCTGTAGGTACATGAGGAACACTGTAAGGTACATCATTTCAACCTGACTGGCATCAAGCTTGCGCACACATTCTGTAAGGTTTTTTTTATTTATTTATTTTTCAAAAAGGCGGGGCATAGAGGAGAAACAATAATGTACAGTATGTGGAAAATAATGTTGTTTTTTTACTTTAAACCGCATAAACACATTTCATTACACAAAATACACAAAATAATGTTCTTTTTAGCAGCATCAAATGACCCCTTTAAGAAAAAAAGATTATTACATTTTTTTTTTACATTTTCTGAAGAAAAAGGAACTGATGGTTGCTTATGCAAAAGTTGGTAGGATATTGAGAGCGATTACTAGAGTATTTTTAGGTGGTTGCTAAGTTGTTCTGGGTGGTTATTAGGTGGTTACTTACTGGTCCAAATCTAAAGAGCCCAGAAATGGTGAATGGTTGCTAGGGCATTTCTAGGTGGTTGCTAAGGTGTTCAGAATGATTGTTAGTGTGTTGTTACAGGGACATAGTTGCTAAGGAAATTTTAAGTGGTTGCTAAGGTGTTGCTATGTGATTGTTAGTCCATTTCTATGGGGATGTTGGTGGTTGGTGAGACATTTCTAAGTGGTTACTAAGGTGCTATGAGTGATTGTTAGTGTGTTGCTAGAGGGGTTAGAGTGGTTGCTAGGGCATCTCTAGATGGTTGCTAAGGTGTTCAGGGTAATTGTTAGATTGTTGCCATGGTGGGTGGTGGTTAGGGCATTTCTAGGTTGTTGCTAAGGTGTTCAGAGTGATTGTTAGTGTGTTGCTATGGTGAGTTGGGTGGTTGCTAAGGCATTTATGATTGGTCACTAAGATGTTCTGAGTGTTTTTATGTTGCTGTGGCGATGTGGGTGGTTGCTAAGACACAAAATATTGTTTACATTTTATGAAGAAAAATGAGTGATCAGTCACTGCTATGTTGCTAGGGTGTAGTTGGTGGTTGCTATGGTGATGTGGATGGTTGCTAAGGCATTTGTAAGTGTTTTGAGTGATTGTTTTTTCTAGGTTCATTTTTCTAGGTTTCTTTGTTCATTTCTAGGTGGTTGCCAGGTGGTAGCTTACTGGTCCAAGTTAAAGAGCCCAGAGGATTCACTCATACAATGTAAATCTATATGATTTTTTTTCACCTGTGTTTTCACCAGCATGCCATAAATCATTAGTTTGATCCCCTATAAACAAAAGTAATAGGTATCATTCATGTCTGTAGCACAAACAGGATGAGTTACATTCTAAAGTTTAGGGTTAAAGATTTGAACAAACCCCTTAACACTAAGTATGAGCAATAGGGACGCTTCCCTTAGCAACCAAATTTTCTTGTATTGTTATATGACATTAGAGAAGTAGTTATCTGGAGTGATTTGGCAGAGAAGGGCTGGCGTCACCCCTGTGCTCAGGGGGCCCGGCTAATACTCAGCTCCTTGTTAATTCACTCCTGAGGTAATCTGATGTTGATTTTGTCAACTTTAATTACAGCTTCTAGGAACACTTCATGTCGCCTGCCTCTACTTCAAATTGATATTATGAATATGCAAATGGACCGGTAATTTGCAGAGAAGTGGGTATTTCAGCTGAGCACACACTAGACAGGTCAATACTACTGACACTGTGTGTGTGTGTGTGTGTGTGTGTGTGTGTATGTGTGTGTGTTTTTTCCCTCATGCTCTTCAGAGGTGCTAGACAAACTGTATTTATCTTTCATCACGGCTTCGTGGATTATCATGAAAAATGTATATCTGAGAGACGCTTCATGGCTCATCAACAACAATGAATAGTGTAGTGGATGGAATGTGCCGGGTTGATGTCACCTTTCACAGTGTTTGATATTTGAGTGTGCCGGAGTTGAAGGGGAGGAAGAAAAAAAGAAAAAAAAACTAATTTTGCATCTCTTTTTCTCTTTTCTTTTCTTTGCAGGCCCTACAAGCAGCAAGGCAATTACTCCTACATCAACCAGGCAGTGGCCTGAAATCTCCAAAGAACAACGACAAACAGCGCCTGTTGCAGGTGAGCAGTTCCTCGCTAATCTCTTAAGTCCATCCATAATACATGGGGCTCTGGAAAAGATTTCCTCTGTTCCAGCTACTCTGTTTGATTTGGCAATGTAATTCTGGAGCTGTCAGTAAAATTTCAGCCTGTCAGGCCTGCCCTTCTCCAAAAGAAACCAAACAAAATGCCTCACACCTGAAACCTTTCTGTTGTCTACAGCTACATTACCTCACCTCCTCTGTTGGGCAGCCTTGAAATCTCTGCTGTGAAAAGATATTGACATATTAAAGGAGTATTCGGGGTTCAGTACAAACTCAATTGACAGCATTTGTTTCATAATTTTGATTAAAACACAAAATAATATTGACTCGTTCCTTGTTGTCTTGTTGCCTGGTTGCAGTGAGGCACTTACTATGGAAGTGAATGGGATTAATGTTTTGATGTGTACCTTATAATTTTTTTTTTGTTAAAACATGTATTATTTGTGCAATAAAGCTGTTTAAATAATCATTTTTAAAGTAATTTTAGGGATTTAGGAGTTACGTTATCATTGAATACAGAAGCTGTTCATAATCCATTTTCTCATGCTAAAATAATGTTAACTCACATTGTTAACGTTTTGTGGTGAAACAATGAGTTTAAACATTTTTGGATTGGACATTCTGCAAAGTCCTTTTTTTGTGGTAATTAACACTATTAACGAAGAATTTTTAAAGAAAAACATTTTTGGAAACTTTCCATTGGATTATTTACAGTACAATCCCGCAGAAGCCAAATAGCAACTCTTCCTGGCTTCTTGTAGCATTGCGTATTCTAACTAGCTGTCATTTGTACCCCTCCAAGATAATTTGCCATTATTGATTCCAGCTGCGCCACATCGCTATTGTCAGTGATTTAGTAAAGGTCACAGCAGCATCGTGCACGTCGCATCCCCTATTACCAGACCTGTTTACTTACCCACTGAGTGCCGATGTGTTATTTCTCTCACATCTCCACAATACAAAAGCGCCGCCTCAAATTATGTAAACGCTTGACATCTGCCAGGCTCTGTATTTTTAGGTTTAAATTAAGTGTGAGAGAGAGCGTGCCCTCCTCCCTGCTAATAAGTGCTATCAGCTAGCAGTGGTTTACTTCATTAGTACCCCGTGCATTTAATTAAAGGAAGGAAAATTGGCGCTAACCCTCGTCGTTAATATTTTAACAATGGCGACACCTTCTCCAAGAGTCACACCCTTGTGTATCTAATTATGCGGAAGTTAAAGATTCGGTGCCTTTCGCTTTTAATATATTCAGGCCGGTTTGGGCAAATATGGCTTTGGATATTTGGGAAATCAAAGTTTTTTCCTTTTGTTTTATTATTTTTCGCCTTCTGTGTGAAGATATTAGTTGTAAAGCAAAGCCTAGGTGGATGCACTTTCGTGTATCTATTGTAGTTTCGCAGCTGTCTGTATACTCAGGGAATGGATTCCCGGCACACAGCATGACTGCAAATTGCCGTGCGATACTTCCTGAGGAAACCGAGTGATATTGGATGAGGAAGGTCTGTGATAACTGGTTGCTCATGGCCGAGCCCCTGACTCTAATAACACCAGAGGATGGTAAATATTGAATATTTACATTTGCTTATGCCATCCTTGCCTCATGTTAGCCATATGAATCAATATGAATCAGGGCTTGTTGAGTGCTGTCTTCAGGCTGTAGTTAATCAATGCTGTTGATCCTTTTCTGTATTAACTTATTCGGTGCTGTTTTAAATGTCGAAATGTCTAGTAATCCTTTATTTCCCCAAAACAATGTTTAAAGGAGTATTCCATGTTCAGCTACCCAACAGCCTGTTGATAACCACAAAAATTATTTTGACCCTTTTCTTAAAAAAAAGAGCTCTAAAGTTTTTACAGTTGTTTTAGGATTTATGGAGGTACATTGTCATAGCAACAGTTGTAAAATTGGATATACTTTTACACAGGTTAGAAAGCAGTTTTTCACACTAAAATCATGTTAACACACATCTTGTTCATGTCTTGTGGCCATACTATTGAAACTGTGTGTATTTTAACTTTTACACATTGGTTCCATTCACCTCTAATGGAATATTTCTGTAAATATCTTTTCTCTTTGATCGCTACACTTTTAAACGCTTACTAAAACTCTATTACAAAAATGTGCATGTACTTAGATGTGCCAAGTAACAAGCATTTTGAAAAATGACTTATTTACATAAAAAAAGTAAATGCCTGCTTGTTCCCTGACACTGATGAATCCGCCCCTTTCCCTGTCCAGGAAAGGCAGGGAAAGTGATCCATAGATCATGGCGTATAAATTATTTACTGCACGTGCATCTAAGTGCTTGAGCTCTCGGTTTTAATTACTTGTATTAGTGTCTAAAGCCTGTCGGCTGACTAATTCTATCCAGCGCTTCATCTCGCGCTTTTGACGCGCTCAGAAGCCGCTTTTCCACATTTGCGTAATGTGACAGGTCTATTATTACCCCGTAAGCCCAGAGGAGAAGTCAATAAACACCTATTTCTTCCCCGTAAATCCTTGTGCCTTCTCCATGCTGCTTACAAGGATTTCCCAAGGCACACAACAGTCCTCTCGCGTCGTAGCGCCTCTCCCTCTGAGTGGCAATATCTCCTGTGCGTTTTATTCACTGACATTTAAAACACAAATAAAAGGCGAGAGGACGAAAGGGAAGGGGGATTACAGAAAGCTTGCGCGAATGGCAATTGTGTCTCCTGTCCTCCCAATCAGCCCAGCTGCCATTCTCCAACTATAAGCTACATGCCGGTTTGTTTGTTTGGCTCTGTGTGCCGCCCAGGCGTCTCGTCCTGATGGCAAGATGGGCATTTAACAGTGTGAAAACACATGTTAGCGATACTCAATACTGACGAAACAGCGGTTAGAAGCTAACAGGAGGATGCTGAACAAACAGAGACATGTGGGTGTGTTACAACGGGCTGTTGTGGTGATATAATACAGCTGTCTAGGTGTCAGGAAGGTGTTTAAAGAGGTAGAGTTGACCTCTGACCTTTTGGCGGTGTGGACTCGGAGAGCGATATCTTCAGCATTAACAAGATGAAACAACCAAACAAAGCAATTTTAGTTCACTAGCATGCAACTACGGTACACTCTACAGCGGTTGCGTCGGCAACAGAAACATACAGCCAATACTTTGACCTTTTCTTGTTCATTTTAAACCCAACACGCTTTGCTAATGGAACTTTTTCACAACCACACATCATTCCAGAGGCTTCCTCGTTCCTGCGTTTGGGAAGGACAGCTGAGCGGCTCGTTGCTCATGCGCATTCCAAGACGACAGAGAAGTAGCAGATAGCTCAACCCAATCACTTCCTGAGCAGTGAGCCATCCTCCGAGTGTCGCCGATTTAAAGGTCAGCGACGCACAGCTCATCTGAGCGTCAGACTCCTGCGCCATGTTCCTTAAAATTCATCTACTCATACCGCCAACTGGAACCGTGCACAAAACCGGCAGAATTTATAAAAGGAGACTCGTGCCCTCATATCATCATTGATTATTAACAGCATTCACACAACTGTAGGGTGGTGCACCATTCAGACGAGAATTTGGAATGCCTTTTAAATTCCATTTCAGTTGATTGGAAATTGATTTGAATTGAGGTCGCAAAAAGAATGCAGAATTACAATTTGAATTTGAATGTAAGAAAGTAGAATTCAAATAAATTTACATTCAAAGAAGTTAATAAAACTAACTTAACAAGTGTGATGTGGGGAGCAATGGATGGCAGGTAAGATGTGGATCTAAGAGCAAGACTTCACATAAAAACAAGGCAGGAAAGAGAATGTACATCCAACAACTAACCAAATATAGGAAACACAAGGGATATTTATACAGGCTGGGTTGATGAGGGTAACAAGAAACGAGGCATACTTGGGGAGACAATCAAGGGGAACCAATAAACAAGGGAATACAAAAACTGGCTCAGGAAACAGAACGGAATTACAACATGAAATCCAAACAAACAGAAAACTGGAAACGCAAGTTTTGGCAAGAAAAACTTTGAATGATTGCTTGATAAATTCTTGTTGGAAATTTTGATAAAAGTTAAAAAACCATTGAAGTTTGAATGTTTATAGGCCTCATTGGTAGAAGTTTGTGTTTAGATGGCCATGAACGCACATCCTGAATGCACATTCCAATTAAAATTCCATTTCAGCTTTCTGTGAGGTGTGATCAATTCAGTTCAAATTCCAACAAAGTTTGTGATATTTGGTAACCAGGAAAACATCCTACTTTACACCCAGTAATCTGAGCTAGTGGGCAGTGTGTGTAAATTACAAGGGATTCAGTTTGCAGGGGCTCACATTGCAATGCAAAGGAAGTTGAAGCATAACCCTTAGGCAAGAGCCAGTGGAACGGTGGGAGTGGGGGAAAAAATAGTGCCATGGCACCGCTTTGATGTAGAAGCAACAACTGTACCTTCTGACAGAAGATGCATGAGAGTAATAAACCAGTTCCAGCAGCCCTTACACATGCAGTCTGATTACTCTGGCCAGGGTGTTAATTGGATCCTAACTGGCAGATCTGATACGTGTAGCCCTGTGGTGGGAAGTCTTTCCAAGTGATGAACTATAATTCAGCGAGCTACTTGAAGCTTGTGTAATTTACTGTGTGTCACTTGACGAGGAAAGCGATCCAACAGACTCCCTATTACCTGCGCCATCACAAAGCTTTCAAGAGAGAAGAGGAGGGAGGCTGATGCAGAGTGAGCGTGAGAGACAGATTTCCCTGTAAATGCCACACGATATTCCGTTTCAGATATGATAACTAACATATTTGAGAAAAACAAAGGAAGACAACTTTCATACTTGTGTAGATTTCATTCTTATCTTACAAACTCTTGAAGATCACATTTGGTGGATATATTTTTTTTCTTCAATAGTAGTCTTCCCATTATGCATTTCAAAGTCTTTTCTTTGAGTGGTTTTGTAGCATGATCTCAACTATTCCTCACGTAGTTCCCTTCGGAAAGCACACTAGTCTTAACTTCCTGTAGTACGCATTTGATCCCTCCCTTCATTGACAAAAATTAAAGTGTGGTTATCTAAATCTGTGTGGAAGGTCCATTGTATCCCTGTTAGATCTAACAGAGGCCGCATCCACTCTATCATCATTTGAAGTGCATTACACTTCCCATACTGTTTTGTTGAACTGTAAAATAAATTGATTTGGGAAAACATTCCTGTAATCTACTTAACTCCGATCCTGGGAAGGGTCCGCATTGATCTTATAATCCAAACGATCACTGTGTGAGTATGTGTGTATTATGTTTGTGTGTTTCAGGTTTAGATTAGTGCAAGTATGTGTTTGTTGACTCTCAAATCAATGAGCATGTGTATTGGTGGTCCCCAAGTAAAGCAACTCCATCAATAAACCCTTGACTGTGAAACCATTAATTACTGACTGAATTAGCAATCCTAGCTTTACCAAAGTGGAAAGGTCAAAATCTTTTCTGAAGTCCATTCCTTGAGAATGAGATATTGAGAATTTGTGGAACAATAAGAGTCTGTTTCTTTCTTTCTACCTCTCACTTTCTCCAACTAAAAAAGGATTTACCACTTAATTAACATGCTGTCCCTTTCTGCTAAAGTAATTGCCATCACAACCCCCCCACCCCCCATTTTTCATTTGATTTATCTGAGCAGTATCTCTGGCAAGTGGTTCTCTAAAGTGGCCCATGATTCAGCGTGTTCAGTCTGAATACATCTGATCCAGAAACTTAATTCATCAAGAGAAGCAAATCACTTCTGTTTTAGCTAGTTAGCACTTATATTAATTATAATTATTTAACACGGCTCTTTCAGATGTTGTTGTTGGCAGGGCTGTGTATCGGCAAGAATCTGGCGATACAATATGCATCACGATACAGGGGTTGCGATACGATATGTTGTGATACATTGCGATACTGTAAGCAAGGCGATATATTGGGATATTTCTTATATTAGGAATAGGATATAATTTTAGGAAAGCTGTCATTAAGAGCACTTCACCATATGCAAACTTAAAAAAAAAGTTATTTAACCAGACCACAGTGGGATTTGCATTTGCATTAATTAGTCCCTGTAACATTCAACGTCATTGAACCACTTTTTGTGCAGTATGAGTAAAGGGGGAAAAATAAAGTGCTTGCAGGATTCTTTAGTTAAATGTATAAAATGTAAGCTGTTATAAACAGACCATATATATATATATATTTTAGACCCTGCTTTAAAGGTTCACAGTTTAAGTTTAAAATTGTAACATACCATGTCATAACATTTTGATCTGATCAAAAGAATTACATCTGCTTAATATCAATGAAAAATAAAGTGCTTGCAGGATTCTTTAGTTAAATGTATAAAATGTAAGCTGTTATAAACAGACCATATATATATATATATTTTAGACCCTGCTTTAAAGGTTCACAGTTTAAGTTTAAAATTGTAACATACCATGTCATAACATTTTGATCTGATCAAAAGAATTACATCTGCTTAATATCAATGAAAAATAAAGTGCTTGCTGCATATGGGAACATATGGGAACAAAGAACATGAGGAACATGAGCACACGTGAACACACACAAGTGCGTGGAGAGTGTCAGTGTGTGAATGCGGTGGAGAAAATTAAATGCAAATTCACTCCAAAAGTAAAAGTGCGCTTCATGACTTACATCATATCAAAGTCTAGTTATGAATGTCAAGGATAAAAGATTTGTAGCTGATTTAGTCGTTTAAAACACATCCTCAATTATCTAATTATGTGCAGCTTAGACGCAGCGTTAGTCAAAAAGTAGACTAGGCGCCTATCTTTAGCAAAGCAGCGCAGAGAGCTGCTTTTGGAACGTGTTTTTTTTTATATATATATATAAAATCGATATTGCGTTTTTGAGAATCGATACAGTATCGCCAAACAAAATATTGCGATATTCACATGTATCTATATTTTCTTACACCCCTAGTTGTTGGAATTACACCAATGGGACATTTGATGTGTTTTCAGGTACTGCAAGAAGGGTCAAGTCTTGCGTTTTTCATTCTTATGATGTTGAGTTGACTGCCGAGACCCGTTTTGGCATAGTGAGAGCCCTGTAATGATTTGCTCGTTCTTCAGGAGGGCCACTGATGTTTTCTCATCACTGACCAATTTAAAGCTATTTGTTCTACTCTCTCTCTCAGGTGCTGAGCCTCATGGCGCTAAAGAGCAGGTCAATGGAGATCATCTTGTATTTGTAGTTTTCCAATAGAAATCAAAGCTTCATGGATTGCCATATTTGGACGTGCTTGTTGTTTAAAAGGAGAGTGAGAAACAGATGTCTGCTGATGGTCTGTAAGTAAATTTTCTCACAGCACAAGTGCTTCAAGTGCAGATGATTGAAGTTGATGCTTTGATTCGTGAAGAATGCCATTATCTGTGAAGTTTTCTAGCACTTGTTGGATTGCATCATTGCCCCTCACAGTTGTATTCTTCATCTGGCATCCTCTGAGGGAAAAGACCAATTGTCTGACTGTTTACCGCTCGACCCTTCGGCAAACGCTCATTAATTATGCCCCGTCTTGGTGAAATCATTTCGGGGAGAAGCAATTCAGCCTCTGTTCCTTTCAATTCACCCAGCTTGTCAATCATCGCCCCCCGCAGTATCCCGCGGAATGGAGGTGTTATATTCCGCCAATTATCATGTCATATACTCGAAAATGTAAATGAACGTGTGTGTAAAATTAAATTTATGGGTTGTCAGTGAAGAATAAGAACCAGGAGAGCAATTACTTATCTGCTTTCATCTTTCAAGCTCTGATATATCATGCAGAAAATGCCGGCGTTAAATGCTGGAATTAGCATCATGCACGGCTCGGAAGTGAGTGGGACGAAACTTCAACTTTCTCATCTTTTTTTTGTTTGTTTGGAAAAGCGATGAAATGAAGATGCGTATTATCCGTCGATCTGCTAAAAAGCTAATGAGAGGCTGAATGGCACATCCTGATTTCATTTTATTTCTCGTCGCCTTTGTCATTTCGAGTCTGTCTTTGGCAAATTCGAGGCGAAAATGCAACATCGGATTACACACAGTCAACTATGGGGGATAAATAAACTTAACGAATTGTTCTGAAATTTACATGTTTATTGTATTCGCCGCACCATGGTGCAGGCGAGTTGATCGTTCGTTATTCAGTCCGTAGCTCATTTAAATATACAAATAATGGGTGTAATGAGAACATCTCCTCTTGTATTTTCATGCTTTGGTCTTTATATTGTCATTTAGGCCGGCGCAGAACCCTGACTGAACCTGGGGGTAATTACACATCACAAATGTGTCTTAAGGTTTAATAACATTGAAGGTGTAAGCATACATTTGCATAATTGCATGCAGCTGTTTAATTTGTGACTTTGTTGCTTTGTTCCTTTGTTTTTTTTTCTTCCGATACCTCCTCCCTCGTCACAACTTTTCTCCCCAAAGAGAGACAGACAGACAGAAGTGAATTTTGTGTGTGCGCTTCCCTCCGTGGTGGTGCTCATTGAGTTGAGTTTTAGGGCCAGTCTAATGAAGAATGGTGCTTGGATTTGTTTGAATATGAATATGAGTGGGGATGGAGTGTGACCTTCAGCTCTGCTACTCAGTTCATCAGGATTAGTCAAGCTCGGCGCTCAGGAGCGCTAATGCATAATGACTTCTAAAATGAAAAATGTGTAGTGACCATGCAAATGTCTCTGCTAATCAAAGAGGGGAACCTGAGCTGGGCCGAGCCAGGAGACTAAAACAAGGACGTGTCAAGGCCCTGAGAGCTCAGACGTACGGAAAGTAATCAAGCGGTCTTGATTAGCTGACGCGAGGAGTCACTTGGACCCCTCGCAACGTCTAATGGAGCCTTGTGTCTTTTTCTCAAGCTCCGACACCACAACAATAGAGATGTTTACCTGTCATGATGCCGAAGGCTCGGCTGCCTTGATGATAGACAGCATCTGTCGAAGCTGCTCTGTTGGACGAAGCAACATTCAGCATGCTTCATAAAGTACAAAGAATGTCCTGAAGAGTCAGCTGTAGACAGGTGCAGCGTCCAGGAAAAAAAAGAATGGTTTCTGTCTTTCTCAAAAAGCATTTGTCTGGCATTTTTATTCTGTTCATTGTGCAGTTTTAGACGCGACCGAAGAATCGAGCCAAATTAATGTAAATGTTGCATGTTTCCAGAAATCCCGCTTGCTTTATTTCAATGCTGGGCTGCGAAAATATTTTCATTTTGGTTTTTTTTAGCCCGAAAAAGTTCTCTCGCACAGTTTGACAGCTGGTATTTTAATGATTCTTATCATTTAAAAAATGACATGAATTTTTAAAAATGAAATCTCGTGGAAGACTTGTGCCTCTGGCTGCTTTCTTCCAAGCGTGCAACTTGGAAACTTCAATGCGCAGCGAGAGGCAACTGGTAATTCCCCTCACCTCTGTAAAACAGAATACTTCACAGCAGCTCAGCTTCAATCAGGAGTTTCTGACAGACTTTTCAAAGCTTCAAACCCTCAGCAGCCTGAATCCATGCTACTTAGCTTAGCTGCTCCTCAACAGGCCATGTGTCCGCTTACGACCCACAGTCGGCTCTGGAGATGTGCGTCTTCCTGCCTGCCTTGTGTGGTGTAGCACTAGAAATCGCCTGAGGGAGTTGAAGGGTTCAGCTAATTAAGGTCCTCCACTATTTAAAGCGCAGTGCTTTTCCCATTGGGAGTAGCTGACAGAAAATATATAGAGTAAGAAAGTACACATGCACTGCCAAATGATTACATATACTGCACTCGCACCATTTCCAGAGAGTTCGAGAAGCTCATGACTTTACAGTTGAAGAGTTTTCATGAGACATGGTTAATGTGTCGTTCTCTCCGTCTCTATATCTCTTAGGTGCCAGTGTCTGTGGCAATGATGAGTCCACAGGTGATCACACCCCAACAGATGCAGCAGATCCTTCAACAGCAGGTCCTGTCCCCACAACAGCTCCAAGCCCTCCTACAACAACAACAAGCAGTCATGCTTCAGCAGGTGAACACACATATAAACACCCTCTTACTCACTGTCCCATATGCAGTCATGTTTTGAAATGGTAGCATACAGATCCTCTCATCTGTCCTTGACATACTTAGATCAGAGAAACAAATATGGACAGGAGTGTAATTAGTTGTTTTCAGTGGGGACGTGTTTTGGGGACAAATGGAGCACAGAAACAAGAAAGTCAAATGGAGTTATCTGTACGTGAACTTGAACACTTTGGAAAAACACGAGCTTGATTTCACGTGTTGTTTGGTTCATTAATTGTGTTTTTATTGTTGCAGCAATGGCTGATATAGTGAGCTTTAGCATAAATTAGCATTCTCTCCTATATTCTTCACTCCTCCTTCTACAGGTTTTCTTTTTTATCATAATGAAGCAGTAGTTTGAAGATTGAGCAAGTTTGTTAAACTCTCAATATGTTAGCTAAATTAGCTATAATAGGCATTTGAAATTTTTTTTGGTCTTTTGTGACTGTAAACCAGCCTAAACTGTTTGCTGGTCTTAGCTGGTTTCCAGGCTATTTAATGTGCAGCTGATTGAGCAGGGAAACCAGCTAGCTGACCAGCTAAAACCCATCTTGGCCAGGCTGGGAGACCATCTTTAACAAGCTAAGACCAGCAAACCAGGTTTAAGCTGATTTTTCAGCTGGCGTAGTACTGTGGTGATATGAAATGATAAGGAAAAATGCCTCACACTTCGATTGTTCGCATGAGCACCACGTCATATCGTAGCATGTGAGCTAACAACTAGACCACGTCTCTGACAAGAGTAGATTATATCTTCAAACGTGATTTTGAAATCTCTCGGAGTGAGCTCTTCATTAAAAACATCTCCATTATCTCAGCCTTGATTATAATTAGGTCTGTATAAATGGTGATGAGCGTCTTGTGCTGAAGACGTCTCCCGCTGAACGAGACGGGAGAGCTTAGCTCCTGTATTGCAACGATGAGCTCCTGAGGACAGCACTCTGAGAAGAAGAGAAGTGTGCTAAATGCATTAATTCACAATGATGAATCCTCTCCTTTGAGTGCATCACATTCATTTCAGAATTTCACTGCCTGTCAAGGCATCAGAGAGGAAAAATATATAGGCAGTAAGATTAATTGTTCCTCTAGCGGTAATGTGCAGCCGCATAAAAGTCCATATGGCGACGCATGATGAGGGGAAGTGCTGGTCTCTTTGTCTCGACCGGAAAAAGATGTTATTTATGATGTGACATGCAGAAGCACATCCATACATGTCGTGCAGGCTCAGGAGCCCAGAGTCGGCTACGAATCTGTTTGTTCTGTTGTAGCTCTGCTTTGAGGTACGGCCACACTTATGTGGGACAAATGAAATAAGTAATAGATAAATTTTCAAGCCATATACAACAGGCGCTTTGTTTTGTCACAGATGTAGTCTAGCAGTTACCGTATTTGTTCCAAGCACTTAGGCAAACTTTTTGGGAAAATGGAATTAAGCAGAAAAAGGAGTATGAGATTTGTTCAACTGGTTTGTTTTCAAGCCATTTATAACAACTACTTTCTTTTGTCACAACTTTAGCCTAGCATTTAGCACATCTGCTCTAAGAGTGTTTACACTAACTGCATTTGCTCCTAGTGGTTAGTGCAAACGCTATTATGATGTACTTGATGGGAAAAGGGAAACGAGCAGAAAGTACTATGAAATATTTTCAACCAAAGATTTGAACATCTGTTATAAATTAGCCTAGAGGTTAACGCATTTGTTTTAAGTGTATACACTTTTGTATGGTTTGTTTCGTTCCACACTTTGTAATGGCGTATGTCCATGTCTTTCCACAGCAGCACCTGCAAGAGTTTTATAAGAAACAACAGGAACAGCTCCATCTACAGCTTTTGCAGCAACAGCATCCAGGAAAACAAGTGAAAGAGGTACGATAAACATACCAGTGCACACATGTAACAGGCAAAGTGATGTTTTCCCTTGCGTTCGCCAACCACAAGTGACTTGTAAATCAGTCTGTGCTATCATTAAAAGAGGGAACGCTCTTTTACCACAAGAGGAAACTTCTTCTGAATGCTACCGAATGATGTAAAGCGCAAAAATTAGGCAGACAAGACAACGTTGTCAGGTCCGCTCAACTCCGTCCTTGGCGGCAATTCAGAGTTACACTGACGTTAAAATGCCCGTTTTAGAGTGCCACGCAGGGTCCATTCGTTAATGAACCACCGTGGCGGGTTTGGGCCGACGAGCAGAAAAGTTCGACCGTAGTGAGCTCATAAATCAAACTGACAGTCAGACGGTGGAACCGTCTGACAAACAGACAGAACGAGACTGAGAGGGTTGCTGACACACAGGAGCAGGCATCAAAAAGCGAAGTGCGCCAAAGAGGGGGTCGCAATCCAACCAAAACATGCGGAAGCAGTTAAATTGATCAGCTAGGTATCGTGGATGGGGAAACGTCCCCCGCCCCCAGCAGTCTCTTCAACTAGCACCTTCTACCATTGTCTCTCTTCAAGCAAGCCATTATGCAGGGCCTACAGAAAGCAGGACTGACCTCCCGAAGGCTTTGTTTCTGTTTGGATTTGCGAATAGATTTTTTTCAGGCCCCGCCATCAAATATGGAATAGAAATTGCTCCCTTATTTCTCACGAGACGGCGGGGCCAATCCGCACGGCTCACTCCATTATGCAGTCTGTTTTCCAGTGAGCGCATCACAAATTTTGCCTCTCTTTCTCTTGCTCTCTCATCCCTAAACTAAAGGAGTGAGGTCTTCCTCACTGTTCTTGACTGAAGGTCTTCCTCTGGAGTCTGTTCAGTCCTACAGCTAGTGTAATTCCAAGCAAAAATTGGAAGTTTAACTTCCCTCCTGTAATGGGGGTCTTTGCTTTCTTGTCACTGAGTAGGTTGTAATGTATTCTGACAGGAGAAGAGGATAGGAGAGAGAGAGAGAGAGCTAACAGGGTCTCAGCAGAAACTAGCTCTGTTTGCTAATGGACCTCTGGAGATTTTGTCCACAGAAGCAAACTTCAGTCATTTTTAAACCAGACCTCCTAAAAAACAGCTAATAAATTGAGTCTGTACTACATGGAAATGCAACTATAACACCACTTTACATTTTCGAACAGCTAAGACTAAAGAACGGTGTCTTGTCGTTTCATCACATGCCAAATTATACAAACATTGAGCCTCATTCATGAATCACTAACAGAATGAATTTGCATAGACGACAATTTATGTAAAAATTGTATTACAAACTAGTATGGCATAAAATTATATGTTGGGCCTGATTTATGAAACATGAGAAGAATGAATTTTTGTGTAAAAGTGTGAACTATATTTACAACAATTTATGCAATACTGGTTTTACGAACAATTTAATGCACACATTCGATCTGCTGTTGTTTCATGAATGAGGCCCAAATGTTCTTTGCTATTTAGTGATTGGGTCTCGCAAATTATTTTAATTTCACTTAGTTTAGTAATTGTTTTGTAACATTAATGTATATCTATTTTACATGTTTATTTATGGCCATATTATGTGACAGTTTATGCAAAATGTTCATAGCTGATGTTTCAAGAATGAGATAAAATATTTACTAAAATACTATGATTTTCAGTTTAATTTCACTTAATTAAATGCTTTCTTTTTAGTTTTTTTTTGTCATCTGTAATATGATTATCAAGTTTAAATCAGCAAAAATGTATCCAAGAATGTTTTATGAACATGGTGTTTAATGAGTTTTACATGGGTGTGTTGTTCACTGTGATTTTGCTAATCCTTTTTGTTTGCATTTATTTCATAACATCAACGTTTACCTAATTTTATAGATTTATTTTTATCCATGGAAAGATTTCAAGCATAGTTGCTGTGCTTTGATCACTGAAGCGCTGCATTAAACAATGCTGTGGTTTGCCGCCACCACTGCTGCTGTTGTTGTTGTTTTTGTTGTTGTCTTCGCCAGCTTATGCAAGAGGTTCGACTGACGGTAAACAGGGCTCGGAGGGGATGGGGGGGTGGGTGCTGTAAATCTCTCTCAGCTTCCCTCCCTCCGTCACCCCCTCCCTGTGGCCCCTTAAGCTGTAATGGACCATTAGAAATGCAAGACAATTAACTATCAATGGAGGAAGGAGGGGGCTCCACACGCCCTCCCACCCACATCTCACACACAGTTTTCAGTCCACGCAAGCAGGCGAAATGAAGAGAACGAAATGGCTATGTTTCACTTGGGCCACATGTATAACTGAACACACTTTCTCGTCCGTTTGTGATTAGTGATTTGTGTGTATATGCTCACTCGCGCTCTCTCACACTCACTATAGCAACAGCAGCAGCAGCAGTTGGCGGCACAGCAGCTGGTCTTTCAACAGCAGCTCTTGCAAATGCAGCAACTGCAGCAGCAGCAGCACCTGCTCAACATGCAGAGACAGGGCCTCCTCTCTCTGCCCCCCGGCCCAGGACAGCCCACCCTCCCCGGACAGACTCTGCCGCCAGGTAAAGTCCTCACGTGATCATCTGAGAGCGTGCGTGTGTGGCTGCGTCCTCTTTTAAACCTCCCTTTTTGGTTTCCTGCTGCATTTTCCTTGCCATTTCAGTTTTTTTCTAGTTCTCATTCTCTCTTGCCTGTGTCTGTGTGCTTGTTGTTTTCCTCTCTCCCCCTCTCTCTCACTCACTCTCTCTCTCTCCCTCCCCTCCTTGCCTGTTGTTGTTGTTTACGGACTCGCAGTGCGAGCTCAGAGCTCTGAGGAAGACGAGCTGTTGCCATTTGCTTTTTTCCTGGAACAAACACTTGGTGCTACTGTGTTTATCGAAATGGCGCTGGATAACAATAGTTTGAAAATGGCTCTTAATTGGAATATAGCTGGGGCGACACAAAGCGGAATATTCATTTTATCATCCAAGGGATTATATGATGATTTGATTCTGCACACAGAGGCTTGTTTATGAATGCATAATCATGTGCAGATGAGTTCCTGGTTCCTTTGCACCTTCGGATACCACGGAAACGAAGCAAGGGATGAGCGTCCAGGTTGATCTTGTGCCGGTTTACCTCCAGATGCTTAAGTGTGATGCTCAAGTTTCGCAACAGAGCAGAGCAGGTTTACCTACCTTGTTAGAAAAGGGTAGACGGGAGCTCATAATGGGAGTTTTGTGAATGATTGTGTCTGTAAACCTGTTTGTGACTCTCTTGCAGCTGGTCTGAGCCCCGCCGAACTCCAGCAACTTTGGAAAGACATCACTGGTAGCCACGCCATGGAGGACAATGGGCTAAAACATAGCGGCCTGGACCTGAGCACCACCAACAACTCATCCACTACCTCCACCAGCAACCCCAAAGCTTCTCCGCCCATCACCCATCACGGCATCTCCAACGGCCAGTCCCCGGTCCTCAACCACCGGAGAGAGAGGTACTCTAACACATACATGCATGCTAAAGCTAATCTGAAGGGTGCTGGTTTATTCTTCTGCTCACCCGATCACCATTGGGTCCTTGAGATCCAGCTGGATTGGCCAAGTAAAGTCACTTTGGATAAAAGCGTCTTCTCTCTTTCACTCGACACACTCCGAATCCCTTTTCAGACATATGTTATCACAAACCACCCGATAAAGGGTCTTGTGTGCACATGAACACAAAGACATGTTAACAAACACAAACCAAACAGCCATTTAGCAGGGAGAGGGCTGTGTGTTTTTGTTTGTTTGCTCATCAATAGTTTATTAATGTCTGGATAACAGTTGAAATGAGATGAAACCTCCCTCGAGACGCGCGCTATTGAACGCAATGCCTTCCGGTATATCAAACCCATGGAGGTGCAACTTTCAGTGGCAGGAACACACAGCTCACCTCACTGTACATTAAGTATTTAATACCTTGCTTTTCTTTTGAAATTGCTTTGCTGGCGCACCTTGTCATGTAAATAGAATACACTATGCCGGTGTGGCATTTACTGAACGTTTATACGCGCGTCGGCCCTTTTATATGCTCCGCGGCTGCTGTAAGGCATAGATTCGCATATTTCTCCATGTATTATTCAGTCTGTAGCAGCCATATGTTAGTACATAGCAACAGCCGTTGACTTCACTGGGGGTGGATGTGTTGTGTAATTGGTTTCAAGTACGTAGCGTCTTCACAGAAAGCCCTTTCTTGAGAGAGATATCTTTAGAGGCAGAGAAGGAAAAAACAGAGAGAGACAGGGAAATAATTTAAGAAATAGGTTACACTCTTTTCTTGTGTGTTGGCGGAGTCTCTAGGGCCCACGGTCGTTCATAATCACAGAGTGTGTTGTGTTGTCAGAGCCAGCTGCTTTCTAAGATGTGCTGGATCGATAATGGCAAGGTAAAAACAGCTGGTGAGGTTTGTGTGTGTGAGCGTGTGCCGCACACAAACATGCAGTGCTAGTCTGCTTAGCCTCACTTTCGCACATTAGCCCCTCAGCACCATTAGAACTGGCGGTCGTAACTTACCGCAATGTCTTTTCACAACAGGTTGTGTCCTTAAAAATGCCCGTTCCACCGCAAATGAATCTCCTGGTGAAAATTAAAGTGCAGGGGCCAGTTTTCTGCTATTTACACAAGTTCTCCATAATGGCTTTACAAGGTGAAAGTCTGTGGAAAAAATGTTGACGGGTGATTTTACTTGGCCGGGCCGTGTGTTTTTTAATACATTCGTGTCTCCTCCGTAATACTCTGGATCAATAATCACAAGGTGGCCTGATGTCGAGGGAGAGCATGTGTGTTTTTTCAGCTTTTCTGAGCATCAAGTCCACCAAATTTGACCCAACTTTTGGTCCTAGCACCCTGACAGGTACCACCACCATGTTTTCCACCACGTTTTAATGCTCATTATTTCTCTTTCAGTTCGCTGCATGAAGAGACCGCAGCAGCGCACTCCCTTTATGGTCATGGAGTGTGCAAGTGGCCAGGATGTGAAAGTGTTTGTGACGACTTCGGACAGTTTTTGAAGTAAGTGATCATAAAGACACCATAATTGCATTTATATGCACTTAAAAAGTTTCAGTTGGCCTAAAGTAGTAATTTTTCTGTTTCCTTTGTATGTCTCTTTTTAATGCTTATTTGATGCTTAGTTGTTACTTTTTCCTCCAATGACAAACAAATTTTTCAATTTATAAAGTTTTCAGACTTCAGTTCTTGCACCTAACTGTAAATCCACAAAATGGGTGGTGAGTCTCCTAACAGATTTCCCAAAGGCGCCTGTCAGTCCTTCATAGGCGGCGCTCACAAATGACCATGCATCTCCACGGCTATGTGAGTGGATAATGGGCTAGCGTTGACAGGCAGAAGCTAATGGCAACCTGCGTAGCCGTGTGGTGTTGTCATGGTGCAGCTAACGGAGTGAAATGAACTCTTCATGCTCCATCAACAATATAGTTAATTAGCTCATTTGTAATTGGTCGGCTTTGTTGCCGAGACGTGAGTGGGGGACATCAAAGGAGAAGGTGTTTGCTGTGCTGGAGATTGCAGGCTATCACGTTGCCACTCCGAGGAAAGAGCCTCACCATCAAAGAATGGAGAAAATGGTTCATTTGAATATTCTAATTAGGTCCGTAATTAACTGTGAAATAATAATCTGGTGCGTTTGGTGGGTGTAAATGTCCAGTCAATTCATGAAAACGGCTTTTGAAAGTGGCAACGTTGTTCTGTACTTTTATAAACGGGCTAGACGTAATCTAACGAGTCCATTCCAAACAAGTCAAGAATTTAGCACCTTTGAGTGAGTTACCATTTAACTAGTTGGTTATAACTGTCAACCAAAGGACTGCATATACCTTAAAGTACAAGGTTAATTAACCCCGTCTACTCCATTGACGTTCATTTATTACGTTCATTGCAGCACAGCATACATCAGAGATCATGTGATAATTTCCCGCCAAATTCAGCTGGTGTGCAAATCAGTGGTTGAAGAGAACTAAATAAAAACATCTGACAGCCTGTTCGGTAGGATGCCATTACAGCAATCATCCTACAAATCTTCGTCGAAATGCGGGCGATACACCCTCGTTCGCTCCCAGAGTCAGAGACGCCCGTACTGTAACTCCTACATGAAAACGCTCCCACAAAAGACAGCATGATCTGAGCCGGTGAGATGGCGGGTGGCGCCGTGCCTTGGAGGAGCGATTGTTGGTGTCAGAAAGAAGCTTTTAATGTCGTTCGGAGATGCCAGTCACTGCTGCGTATCATCCAGGTACACACGCTTAAAATGGTTTACATAAAATAGGTGTCAGATTCAAATGGCACCTTTGATGGGGAAGCAGGGGGCGGAGGGATTCACCCAACCTGTACAGGCTTGTAGCTTGCGGAGAAGAAACCAGCCACGGTTTTGTAATCTTTGTTGTGTTGCTGAGAAAGTTGTCAAGATCAGCATTTAAGCGTAGCTCTGCACTCTTTCATGCACTGTGCACCTGGAGAGGGGTAGCCAAGAGGTGCCTGGCACATTATATTAGCTCTGAAGTTCAAATAGATGTGCGTGAATGTGCGTGCAAGCAAGCTGGTACACCTCGAGATGTGTGCATTAATGCAACAAAGCATGCGTCTTGAGGGTTTGATTTGGGGCAACTTATTTGGGGGTTATGTGCAGCTAAAAGAGGGAGCTAATGAATTCATAGCATTCTAATGTTGTTCAGCCACGCAGGCAATTTTGTTATTGTTTAAGCTCCAGATTGCTGCCCTAGTTCCCTTATTGATTTCCTCTCACATGTTTGAGAAGAGTCAGGATCAGTAGGGAGAGAAAAATACAGACATACCCGCTGGCCTGTAATAAAGATTGATGTGCTGTCAACGCTGTAGTGTCTTTCCCATGTGGATGCAATATGAGCTTGTGTATCTCAGTAAACAAACTCTTGCCCATTCTAATGGGGGTTTTGCAGGGGAATGAATCGTCCTTTTCACCTCTTAAACATTTAATACTGGTGAAGCAACCTGCCGAGTTTCCGCCACTTAGAGTGCTGAGTCTTAAACTGGACGCTAACGAAAGCCAACAGGAAGTCCCAGGTTAGATTAATCAAACCCATGCCCAATTGATGGTGATGAGTCCTTTAGAAATTGTGAGTCATTTGAGAATTAGCTAAATTGTTTGATTGGTCCGTGTTGGCTGGAAAGGCCTAAATATATCCTAACTCAGCTGATTTTATTCTATCTGTGGTTTTTGATGCACTTCTCAGTCCGTTGCGTACCTGTCCGTCTGAGCCCGCATTCCCCATCTCAAAACAAAAATCAATATGCCTATAAAGTGACCCATAAATTACAGGCGGCTCCAGAGATGTTTGCTCAGAGCGAGCGGGCGGCCCCGTCTCATTCTCCTC
The DNA here is from genome assembly GCF_001515645.1 of Sinocyclocheilus grahami. Taxonomy (NCBI): domain Eukaryota; kingdom Metazoa; phylum Chordata; class Actinopteri; order Cypriniformes; family Cyprinidae; genus Sinocyclocheilus; species Sinocyclocheilus grahami. The sequence continues at coordinate 1,894,159 of NW_015505212.1, forward strand.
TCACCTCTCTGTTTGAACTAAATCCAGCACCACAGGCTCATTAAGAAATATTGGTGACTGCATCTAACCCCCCTCCAGCCCCCTGCTTTTATCAATGCATAGTCAAGCACCTACTGCTTGAATATTTCATAGCCATGCAGTAATCTGGATGTAATCACCAGCACTAACTAACTCTAGCTATTGTTAGCACTCGCTAAAGACTGTTGCGCTATATTATGTTCCTGTGGTTCAGTGGTAGAGCATTGCGTTAGCAGCGCAAAAGGTCGTGGGTTCAATTCCCAGGGAACACACTTACTGGTAAAAAATGTATAGCCTGAATGCACTGTAAGTCAAGCGTCTGCTAAATGCATAAATTATTATTATTAAATTATTTAATTCTGCTGGCTATTAAAAAAGGTAATTGTGACCTCATTTCTCACAATTGCTACTTAGTATCTCACAATTGTGACTTTATAACAGTTTATTTCTTATAATAATTGAAACTATATCTTACAACTGTAACTATATTTGTTTTAATAATTCCTTTATTTTTCCACATAATTGCGGCATATCTTTCAATTGTTTCTTAGTGTTTCACAACTGCAACTTTGTATCTCTCAGTTGCGACTTCATGTCTAAGACTTGTGGCATTCTCATAACTGTGCTTATATATCTCACAGTTATGACTATTTTTAATAATTGTGACTCTCTATCTTCAAAAAAGCATAAAGAACCTAGTATTTTACACTTTCTGACAATTACATTTATTTTATTTACTCTTGGAGAAGGAAACGGGCTTCCATTAAAAAAGAAGACTTCACGTTCCTAAAAGAAACAAGGAAACAAGATTAAGATCTAGATGGTCGCTAATGAGAAATGGGACGTGCGAGATAAGATGTGTTATTTAGCGAGCTACCTGTCGGGATGGTGGAACTAGTCAGTCGTGGCTTTTGAAGCAGCTGTAATTTATGACATCCACCATACATCTAGTGTGTAAGATAGCATTATGAGCATTGAAGTGAAAAGGGTATTTGCAGCATTAGTTCCCTGCGAGGGACCTGATTACATGATTAATGAAATGCCCCTTTGCATGCGCATTCTGAAACAGCAATTAGGCATGGGGCCGGAGAAAGGCACCGACTCTCCAGTCATATTTTTTTTTTTTTTTCATGTTCAATGCTAACTCACTCTTGATTTATAATGGAGAATATCTGAGCATTAGTCCTGAAACGGTTTCAATAGCAAAAGCGGGCGTGATGGAATGAAATAATTTTAAATGGGCATAGGCGTAATTGAAAGGTAGCGGTGGCCATTGTGTTCTCAAATGTCCTCTCTTTGATTGGCGTGTTTGAGGAGGATTATGAATACGTTGTTATTTTGCGTTTTGCACATAAACAATAGCTTGCACTATGAATAGAGAATGAATAGAGAAAATGCTTAGTAGTGTTAAAACTAGCTCGGTGTGGGTGGGTGTGTGTTTGCGTGCAAGTGTGTGTGCGTGCAATTTAAGCTCACACTAATGCACTGGAGGTTGTACTGTAAATGATCATTGAAGAGTCTGCAAGCTAACCTATAATTACAGGAAAGAGAGTGGCAGCATTGGCATTTCACAAGCATGTCTTCTAAAAGAGCGCTTTGTGGGTTTGTCACCAATGATAATTTAGATAGAGGCTCATTACCGAACATCACAACACTTTTAAAAACCTTTTCGCCTCCATGCGTTTGCCGGGAATAAAGGTCTATTTTAATGGCGGGCTTCTTTTGTGTCCTGCAGACAAAATCCAATCAAGGAAAACTGCCATTGACTGGTCCTGCAGTCTGAAGTGTTTTTTTTTTCTTTTCTGCGTAATATTCTAATGAAAGGATGAGTAGATACATTTAATATGTCGGCGGAATAATGCACTCTTCGTAGGAAGCGCTTTTTAAACGTTACTCGAGTTAAATTTAATTTATTGTATTTATTTCTTGATAAATGTAGAAGACAAAACCTCAGCGCGAGGCCTATTGTACACCAACATCCCTCATAAGCCGTTGTGTTCTGAGCGCTGCTTCTCATTTGCATGACAGTAGCTCTATTGTGATGTTAAACACCGGCTTTCAGCGAGCGTGGGACACACTTGTTAGACGGTGGTGGTTTGTTAAAAGCTAATGGGCTGGACGTCCTGTAATCCAGAAATCATATTCATCAACAACAGTGATAGTTGATCAACAGCAACGGTCTATTATTAGTTCAGCCTGTGTATGTGTATGTGTATGTGTATGTGTGTATGTGTGTATGTGTGTATGTGTGTATGTGTATGTGTGTGTG
>NW_015505212.1:1896970-1922105 GCF_001515645.1 Sinocyclocheilus grahami
GTATGTGTGTGTGTGTCTGTGTGTGTGTGTGTGTGTGTGTGTGTGTGTGTGTGTGTGTGTGTGTGTGTGTGTGTGTGTTGGTTTCTCATCCGTTTCTCCTGTTCACCCACAGGCACCTTAACAGTGAACACGCTCTGGACGACAGGAGTACCGCCCAGTGCCGAGTACAGATGCAGGTGGTACAACAGCTAGAGATACAGGTACAGTAGACACAAGAATACAAGCATATATGCACTTAAAGAAAAAGTTCACCCAAAAATGACAGTTCTGGCATCATTTACTGAACCTCAAATGTCTATGACTTACTTTCTTCTGTGGAACACAAAAGAAAGTGTTTGAAAAATGTATTGATGCTTTGGTGTCCATACAATGAAAGTCAGTTTAGATCAGAGTTAGTTTGGACCCCATTGACTTTCATTGCATGGACCAAAACTTTTTTCAAATATCTTTTTTTCTTGTTTCACACAAGAAAATCATACAGGTTTAGAATAATATGAGGGTGAGTAAACGACAGAATTTATATTATTGGGTATGGAATATGGAATAGTATATGGAAAATGTTGTTCATTGTGACAAATTGGTTGTGACATTTGTAATTTGGATAAAAACATCTGCTAAATGAATAAATGTAAGCATTGGCAGGTTGCAAGTGGGACTGTCTGCTTATCCTGTGGCAGATAGTGAAAGTGTTCAGGAAAGGTGTTTGAAAACAATCATTATATAGATTTTAGTAATTCAGAGCTAGACTGGATTTTATGTATCAGAACTTGATTTGATTGTGAAAAGTAGGTTTTCAGTATCTGCATGTTTTGCTTGATTTTGATTTCATCATGTTGTCTTTAACACACACTTGTTCAACTTTAACTGCTTTTTTGCAGCATAACACCAAACATTTTGTTAATTAGCTTGTTGCCATAAAAAACTTAAAGCGCATAAAGTGTAAGAATGCACAAGGGACACCTTGAGCAAATCCATCCCAACAAAGGTGAAAACCATCACAGGCCTTTATAATTGAATCATGGTTTGTGCTTATTTTCTATCCCATCCAATTAATATGCGCGCATCTGGGCTGGACTGTGTTAATTAAATACACTTTGCACCTGAAGGAACCTCTAAAGAGAGCCACTATTTTCAGTAGCTGGAGCATGACCTTATTAAGGTGTCATGCTGGCGAGATAATGAGAGCAGTGATTGAGGGATGCTATTACTCAGCGCTGCGGCCATCTCTCCCGCCAGTTAACGCTCTGTCCTTTGCCTCACACCTTCTGGTGCATCATGGGATGCGGCACACAGGGTTAAAATCCATCTTTCTTCTGTTCATTTCAAATAAATAACCAGTTTTGCTTGCAGAATAATTGCGGCCTGTGCTTATTTTTTTTATCTAAATCTAGCGGTTCCCTTGTGTTTACACACGCAAAGAGGTGCCTCGCCTTTGTGGTGCCGATTGCTTTCTGACCGTGGCTCCTCTAAGCTTTTGTGATGCCCATCTGAATGCAAGCCAAGCGTTCCCCTCAACCTTTAAAGGTTTTTACGCTCGGCGAAACCCTCCCTATTTATTTGTTGGACTCTTGAAACAGAACAATGAATAATTCTTGTTTATATGTAAAATAACAGACGGACATCGTGATTTCTCCCTTGACTTGTTCTCTTGTTCGCTGATACCACAAATTCGGCGTGCTTACACTGTGACCAATTACAGCAGAGCTGCTGTTTTCTGTCCTTCTGGGCTTTTTTTCCCCCACTCTTTTTGGCATTTTTGTATTTTTTTTTGTCCTCCGTCAGTGGTAATGAGGCCCGGTTCAGAGCTCGAATGCCGGCTCACCGGCGGAGTTCAAGGCGGTGCGCTGTGCGGGCCGGTCCCTGTCACTCTCTGTGAGTTAGATTGATGATAACAGATCGCCGGGGCACTAACTGGACCTCGGAGGACCCGGTAGGAGGAAGGGAGGCGGGACCGACTGGCACTCTGTTTGCGGGACCCCTTCACCTCTCAGCAGCTGCTAGATCCAGTCCAGCCCTAACAGTGTCCACAGGACTTTGAGTCGCCGACCAGGACACTCTAATTTATGGCCTGAGTAGCTTGTTACTGTCAGAGCTTTGCTGACCTAAATTCCGCTATTGACAAAAAGATGAAGTGCTATTTGTTTTCCGTGACCTCCGAGCACCACCTTCAGCTCTCCATCACCGCACCACAAGGAATGGTTCTCTTATCTTTGCTTTAATCTACCTCTCTCTCGCTCTCAGTGGTTCTCAACTGGTTTTGCTTCAGAACCCAAGGACAAACTGCTTCTTCTTGTTTAAAAGTAACAAAAATCCTCAAAATCATACATAAATGGGAATCACTTTGCAGTAAGGTTGTATACCTACATTTTTTACATGAAGGAATACTTTTCTGCCATTTATTCATCTTGGTTTATGTGAATTTCCACTGTCTTAAGTGTCAATTTTTCAAAATTGAGATTTATATATCATCTGAAAGCTGAATAAATAAGCTTTCCATTGATGTGTGGTTTGATAGGATAGGACAATATTTGGCCGAGATACAACTATTTGAAAATCTGGAATCTGAGGGTGCAAAAAAATCTAAATATTGAGCAAATCACCTTTAAAGTTGTCCAAATGAAGTTCTTAGCAATGCATATTAATAATCAAAAATTAAGTTTTGATATATTTACAGTAGGAAATAAAAAAAAAAAACTTAATGGAACATGATCTTTACTTAATATCCTAATGATTTTTGGCATAAAAGAAAAATCTATAATTTTGACCCATACAATGTATTTTTGGCTATTGCTACAAATATACCCCAGCGACTTAAGACTGGTTTTGTGGTCCAGGGTCACATATATTTTAAACTTTAAGTTTAAGAATTAATATTCACCTAGATTAATACATGCTGTAAATACATTTATTTAATTGTTAGTTCATGATGCCCAATTCATTATAATAAGGTTCTATATGGTAACATTTATTAATGCAATTTGTTTATATTGCAAAGAACTATATAGGCCATGAAATATGCAAAATTAGTGACGACAAAATTCAACATTTCGTTTAAATGCATAAAATGGACAAATGTTGTATATTACCAACTGACAGGTGTATTTGCTCTGAAATAGTTAGAAGATATATGATGTGTTTTCCTCTCCTTTTTGAAAGTTGATGTTTAGCCTGTTTATTGTTCTATCCTTACTCCACTCAAGTGTATGGTTAATTGCAATTTTTATTTGCATTTAGCATTGCTGTTTTGCAGCTGTCCATGACCCCATTGGAAAAGACCTCTAGCTGTTTTTTGGGTCACGACCCACCGGTTGAGAACCACTGCTTTATGTCTGTCTTTGAGGCAAGCTTAAGGAAGCCGGTCTGGCCGTATGTAGGATTTATTACAAGCAGACAAGCTTGATAACAAGATGTATTACTGTGGTAGTCTGGGGAAAATCACTCATTTCTAAAACCGGTCTGTTTTCTTTTTTCTCTCTCTCCCTCCATCTTTCCGCTAACAGCTTTCTAAAGAGCGTGAGCGTCTTCAGGCGATGATGGCACACTTGCACATGAGGCCCTCAGAGCCCAAACCATCACCAAAACCGGTGAGTGCATATTGGTACGCGTACAGTAAACAGGACTCGGATGGTAAATGAGCTCTCTAAACACGGCTGGAGGATGAGAGGAGAATGGGATTTGTAATGCCTGCTTTCTTGGGACCCTATCAGGACCAAGAGAGCATTAAATCATACACCCGATCACAGCCAAAAACGCAGAGCCATTACACTCTGATGGCTTTAGCACAGCAAACAACCTGTTGGCCGGTAAAAGATGTTTAGCGCTGCCACCGCAGGCGCACTTAAAGTAGGGGGAAGACATTTCGTTTCAGAAAACAAACAGTTTGAAATGATAGCTGGAAACTGCAAGAAGATGATCTGTGAAGAAATAACCAGTAATCTGTAAACATTCAGAGATATAGCTGTGTATTTGGAGAAAAATGGAGCAATATATGAAAATGGCCCATCCGTCTCGATCGATTTTGTAGACAAAAAAACATCAGATTTCACCCAAAGCATTAATCAAATACAAAAGACATAGAATGTTGTGCTGGAAATTAAAGTGTTTACAAAAGAGAGCAGGCTGTAATAAATATTATTTATTAGCTATTCAATATTTTGCGGAGGAAAACATTGTTAGCGTGTTGCCACCGCTTAGCAAGTAGCTAATTTCACCAGCATAATTTTTTTCTCATCACCTCCCACCGTATAAAGCAGATAATCACAAGACAGAATAATTATCCTGTAAATCCATCAGGAATCGACTGCTCACCTCTGTCGATTTATTATTCAGGATTTTTTTTTTCCTGTTTCATCCTCAGAACTCCAGCAGCTCGGTGAAATCGACTCTAATAAAAAACCGTTCAGCCTATAATCCACGACCGCATATGAATGAATAATATTAATGAAGTATTACATTACATAAACCGTACATGAAAGGACTGCTAATTGCATTTGATGATGAACAATTAATGGTGAGTTCTTAAATAATCAGTGAGGGTCTGGGGGGGGGGTTCGGCTAATTTTTTGTCTTTGTGCAAGTGTCGGGCACACGCAAATGCTTTAATGTTATCGGTTTCGCAGTTACCAAAGAGAACACGTGTCTCCTCCCCACAAAACAGGGATGTTACAGATAATATGGCGGTACTTTAACACCCTTGTACACACAGGGCTGACAGAGAACCGTCCCACACATTTGATAAATATTAACAGTGCGAATTTATTAGCATGACAAAATGAGCACCGGCAAACCCTCAACAGCTATCAGTAGCCCAACACAAGGTGCTGGTACACTGTTATACGACCCCATTTAAACTCTGAATGGCACTTCATTAAATGTTACCTTTTGGCCATGCCATGGATGGCTGAAAATCAAAGTTACCAAGGCTGCTAGTCCTGAATAATGAGGGGCTCTTTTTTCCCAACCCCTTCCCTTTCTCTCAGCCAACCTTGAATATATATTCAGATGAGCAGCAGTAGTAAAAGGCTGATCCCTGTGTCTCATTCACTCCTGCTCAGTTAAGCTTTAATAAATTCCATTTTGCAAACACCGGATTGTATGCCTGCAAACATGTTATGCTTGTTGCCATAACCAGGTGAGGAAAGAGGAGGAAAATCTTGTCTTAACATTTTAAATATACATGCAGAACACACTCTATCTGTTTCCCCGCTCACTCACTACTGATAGGATTTATTATGAAGTGCTTTTTTGCAGTGTTTGACAGTGTATCAAAACCTTTTTAGATGAGTAGTGTGTAATTACAGGCTGATGTGGTGGTTTGGCCGCAATGAGAAAGATATTAAGAGAGACAGTCCTCAAATCTGGTGCCGTGACCCGGCCCCTGACGAATTATACAATGTATTATACACATCAAAATGCATTTTTGCAAGCAAGGACAAAGATGGGAATACAAATGACAATACATTAGAACAAAAACCTTATTTGTCTCTCATATAACAAAGCTAGTTTTTGTTTTAGCATAAATCACACAATCACAATCAAGTTTGTGGGGGGTGTTGTAACAGTAATAAAAAAGATTTAGTTTTTTTGTTTTGTTTTGTCAACATATGTGGTATGTTTTGAAATGAAACAGAATATTTGTTGTATAAAATGTCAGATTTTATTTTTAATTATGTGCAACTAAGAAGTATTCATAATAAGACCAGGAAGTAATAGAGGTCAATTTTGATTTCATATTGACATTAAGACACAAGTATTTACTTAGCATGTGATGTAATGTCAACAACATAACCATTTACCCTTTTGCTAAGATGTCCCTCTGGTAGATCACTCGTCTTTGTCATTAATTTCCTTTCAAGGTCTTAGTTCCAGTCGTTACCCAGGATACAACATTCCCCTAGAGGAGTCATTGATTTCTTGCAAAGTGGTATAGCGCTTGCCACTCTCTGTTATCTCATTATCATTAATGTTATCTCTCGGCATTATCTCATTATCATTAAGCGGCGCTGTAATTGTCTATAGAGCAGCCGCCTGAGAATAGCCAGCTTGACATTTCATTGTATTTATCAACACGTGACACAAACGATTGTTGATGTCCAACCGGCGGTCTTTTTTAATTCCGACAGCACCGGAACTCCACTTGCCTATTCACAGTTAAGGCAATTTGGTTTGAAAATAATGATGTCATTACCATTCGAAGGAATTAACAGCGAGACTAAAGGTCAGGGTGGAATTTTCCACACGTGTGAAGTTGGGACACAAAAAAAAGTAGAGGATAAGTGCATATCGGAAAAAAAAATCTGACTCCGTGTTTGGGTGGTAAGATGGGAAGAGAGCGAGATGGATCACTAGCGAGGCACCAGGTTATGGCAGGAAGCCAGGTGTTCTTCTCACCGTGTGTGTGTTTTGCATCCAGTGAGCTCTTATGGGATAGAGATGGGCCAGGATAACTCACAGCCTGATCATTAGATCATCTTTAACAGCGTGCTCTAATTAGAAATCTTATAATACAATTTCATCCTGTAATTAGGGCAGATTGGCTGCTTCCTCCTTTGCTTATTAGGGGAAACACAGCTGTACAAATGAGCCAGCACCCTCTCTCTCTCTTCTACAGCTGAATCTCGTCTCCAGTGTCACCATGTCAAAGAATCTCCCGTCTGTCTCACCCCCCACCTTACCTCAGACGCCCACCACGCCCACCGCTCCAGTCACACCCCTTTCCCAGATGCCCCAGGTGCCCAACGTTCTCAGTCCCGCCAACGTGCCCTGCATGGGCGCCATGCGCAGACACCACACCGACAAATACTCCATGCCCTTGTCCTCAGGTTTGTAGAATCTTTTTTTGTTCGCTCTTTATGCAAATTAGGCTCAAATCAAATCATCAATATTCAATGCATTTTAATTACAGGCAAATATAAAATGATGCAATATTCAAGAAGGCGGTGCATGTAAAAACATCTTGTTTGATGTTTATATTTACTGGTCTTCCGCAAGTGTTGGAGCAGTGCGGAAGGCATGAATTATTCAAACACACACAAAATATCAATGCGGCCTCTAAATTCATGAGCGTGTTAATGTTTAAGATTTCTCCTGAGAGAGATTAATTAAAAATGTATTTAGTTGGACATGTAAAATGCTGATTTGAAGTGTCCCCCCCACCCCCCAACTCGCCTCCCATTTTAATTTGATAAAATCCTGAATGAATTCCTGGCGGAGACACGTTTAGCAATTATCCCAGGTGGCGACACTTGGGTTTATTTTTTTATTTTTTTATTTATCTGCTTACCATTTCTTTATTTATTTTTCTCCGCAGAGATCGCCCCAAACTACGAGTTTTACAAGAACGCCGACGTCAGGCCGCCATTTACTTATGCAACCCTCATCAGGCAGGTGAGTGGGAAATAAATTAGCTTTAGCCTGATTAGATTGTAATTAATTGCTGCTTGAATTAAATCTGGGTGAGAGCGCCTCGATGCACTCCTGTTTGTAACGAGACGCTTAATGGCATCTCATCGCAGGGTATCATGGAGTCAGGTGACATGCAGCTAACGCTCAACGAAATCTACAGCTGGTTCACTCGCACCTTCGCCTACTTCAGACGCAACGCCGCCACCTGGAAGGTAACATGCTACGGAGGCCTGCGAGGGACGTGGGCCAATTAACGGCAATCGCCCCTCTTTGTAAACTGCCTCCTGAAAAGGACGAATTCTCTCTTTATCTCGCTCGCTCTCTCTGTGACAAGTGAAAGAATAATTCAGCCTCTAATATCGTTTTCTAATTTGGTGCAATTAATAACCGAGTCTGGACGGGGAGGTGTGTGCTCTGATGCGCTAATTACTAACCAGCCACTCAATCATCAGCACCTTTTGTTAGACGTGGCGTATTACTGCTTTCTCAGTGTCTCCTTTTCATTTTTTCCTCCCTCCCCACCCTGCATATTATTGGTTAATTAATTTGAAAGATGGCTGTTTGCCTTGTAGACGCGCTCCGTTACATCCCCTTTCTTGTTGTTGTTGATGTCGGCCGAGGCTTCGTACACACTATAACTCATGCAGTGAGACAAAAAGCAAAGGAGAACAAGACAAATGGAGAGAGAGGTTAAGACCCACTTGGCTCTAAAGCACTAATGCCCCTGTCATCCAGGAAACACTTTATTTCCCAGTACAAAAGGCCTCATTTGTATCACTGTCCCAACAAATACATTGTCAGTCGGGGATAAAAAGAAAAGGAGGATACAATAAAACCCATTCTCTATTTTTAGACAGGAGAGCGCGGTGCGTGTCGATAAGATACACAGCCGTTTTTCCCTTTCTGTTTTAACTCAGACGCAGGTCCTCTCAAAGGTTTCTCCGGCTCTCATCAGCATGCGAAGCATTTCCCAGCACTAGATTTAGCAAAGTGAATTAATTTGGATTTGGCTTGCTAATGATGCTGGTGTATGATTACAGCTCCACAAGGGTGTGCAATAGCTCCCCGTACAGATACATGCTGGGTCACGACTCATTTACTGTCGGAGCGTGTGTTTGGAGATGCACGGATGAGCGTTTTTAGGCATTTTATGGCCTTGTAGCCACATATGCATCCCTTTTTCCAGCTCTCTTTACTTCTGTCCTTATCAACTCAATATTTTAATCTGGTCCCAACTGGAACAAAGAGGCAAAGCAGGGGCTTTCGGCATATTCGGGTCCCTCCTTCTACAATAGCGGAGCAGGAATTTCCATTCGGAGCCTCCCTGCTCTTTTGTGAGGGCCCAGACAGGGCCGGCTGGTGACGGGCTTGTCATTTGATTAACAGAGAGAATTTTAAAAAAAGGAATGAAAGGTGATTTAATATCTGTGCTTGGTCTCATCAGCTCAGCTTGGGGATCGAGCTCTCAGCCCCGCCAGCTTATTAGTTATAACTATATAGCATGCATAATAAAACTGCTCATTTGCTCATTAATATTAAAATTATCATATTCAGAGCCATGGGCATTAAGATCAATCAAATCCTGGGATTTTCAGGTCAGATGCAAGATCTGCTTATGAGGGGGTTTTTTTATATTCCTCTCTCTCCCTTTTCTTAAAGCAAAAAAAAAAAAAAACACCCACCCCTCAAATAAAACATGAAAAAAAGTAATATGAGCAAAGGTTATTATTTGGCTTCTTTGCTACGTTTTAATTAGATTTTTTTATGGCGACGTACAAGACTCGCCATATTTCTTTATTTTTCATTCATGCTTCTTGATTATGAAAGAGTGTTTATGGGTCATTTTGATGAATTGAATAAATATATTTTTGAAATTTTAATTGGTGCTAGATTTTTTTTCCCTTTTAATTTCTAAACCTCAAACATCTACATTTCCTAATTATTATGGAGTTTAATTTTTAAATAACTGCCATAATTTAGTTTTAATCTCCCATAACATGTTACAACAACAGTAGTGTTCAGCAGATGATAAGCTGTGATATTATTGGTTAATATTTTACCCACCTATGCTGCCTTGATTACACCAGCAGAAAGCTTTAAAAAAATAAAACTTTTTAGTTTTTTTGTTTTTTTTATATAAAATGCACTGAAAATCATGCACACTAATGCATTTATTGAAGTAAATGTACTCATTATATATTATATTTTTTATATATGTATGTTTAACAGAACGCAGTGCGACACAACCTCAGCCTGCACAAGTGTTTTGTCCGGGTGGAGAACGTGAAGGGCGCAGTGTGGACCGTGGATGAAATGGAATATCAGAAACGCAGATCTCAGAAGATAACAGGGTACACACAAACACACTATAAATGTTTTTCAGATGCTGTTACAGTCAGATTAATAGTAATATACTTCAACATTTGTGTTGTTGTGTTCAGGAGCCCGACGCTGGTCAAGAACCTGCCATCCAGTCTGGGTTATGGGGCGGCTCTCAACGCCAGCTTACAGGTAACGTGTGTGTGTGTGTGTGTATGTGTGAGGTTGGCACAGGCAGTGAGAGTCTAGAAGGACACCATGTGGTAGAGGCAGGAATCCTTCTCTGCCAGCCTGGCCTCAGCTTGATAGCAGCCTGTGCAAATGCGAGGGCATAATCATTAATATTTATCCAAACTGTCATAAATGATTTGGCTTCGCCGTGTCGGCCAGCGAGGTGCTCGTGGCAAAAACTTTAAAATTTAATTACTGTATATAACTTTAATGTGCAGGAGGCAAAAATGTCAAGAGTCTTTTTTTTTTTTCTTTGACTGTTTTGAGGTAAAGTTTTGGATGGTTTCATTATCGTGTGGATGCTCAGGCTTTCTTTATTCACTGTTCATTTGAGGCCTGTCTTGTAAGGTGAAGAGATTGTTTTTGCAACTTCGAAACTTTCCCGTTGTTTTTCTTTTCCTGCCACTTTGTGGCAGTTCTCATCTGTTTTTATCGTACTGATTCTTCAGCAATAATTCGGAAGTAACTCAATAAAAAAGAGGAGATAATCTCGAACGAGCTGTAAGCCGTGTGCTATGACATGCCGACTGCTGAAAAGGCTTGAAAATGCTTGAGTATAACTATTCCCTCTCTCTCGTTCTCTCATAGGCTGCGTTGGCGGAGACCTCTTTGCCGTTGCTGGGTAATCCATGCTTGATGAATAGCGCGTCAGGAATGATGGGGGCGAGTCCTCCAGGACTGATGAGCGGCAGCCCAACCGGCCTATTACACGTCACCACGCATGAAGGTCTCAACGGCACACTAGATCACCTGGACACTAACGGACACAGCAGTCCCGGATACTCCCCACACACCCAACTGTGAGTTCACACACACTATATGTGCATTTAGACATAAAACAGCACATTTAAAGTCTATACTGATTTACAAAATATTCAGCAGGGCTTGATTTCATCCAACAGGATTCGATTGGATCATGAAATGTGGGCTATAATTTTATTGTCTAATATTACTAATATCATTAATATTAATGCAAAATTTTTATTTTTTATGAGCAGTTTCATCAGCGTGTTGTATATGTGGTCAATTGTTTGTGTTTAAGATCCTAAAATAATTTATTATAAAAATAACACAGAATAATTATTATTATTATTTATCAAAAATATTATAGTTATTTTTAGCACTGATTCTGCAGTGGTATGAGTATTCAAAAGGTTCCTAAATTATGTTTAAATTAAATTCACTCATTCCTAAATTACCTTTAAAATTCAATTCACTCAACTGACTAAACTTACTCATTGTTTATCAAGTTTCACACGTTATGGAAATAAAATGGGTTTCAAACTGCTCATTTACCTTAAATTGTGAGGGATGATGTGCATTTATTATAGTTTAGCAATAATAAAATAAAATTATTATTAATATTATTTATTTAAAAATATTTACCTTAAATGTTAAGGGATGATGTTTGGAAGTTATAGCAAAAAAACGGAATAATAAAATAATTAGCAATAATAAAATTATTAATGTGTTATTTAAAAAAATTAATTATTATTTTATTTTTTTCAGGTATTTAGCATTGAACCAGCAGTAGTATGAATATTCACAAGGTTCCTAAATGACATTTAAATTACACATGCATACAAAAAAAAAGAATAATCTAGACCTGAAGGTTAAGTGTACATTTGGTTCTTGGATTACAGCTCTTACCTATAAATAGGTAAGAAGTGAAGGCTGCCGTAATTATAGATTCTCTTGTAATTACCCCACTGTCCGCATCGCAGAGGTTTAAATGTTATATTTTATGCAAGACCGTTCCTATTAATATTTAGCAGCTAACTCTATCATTAATTACTTAAAAATCTTTGCCTTTCCATCCGTTTTAATGGCTCACAGAGAGAAAGAAGGAGACAGAGAGAGAGCACAAGCTGATGAAAGATTAATGTGGTGCCGGTCGGAGGAATGGTGATATAGAACATGTGCTCGCCCTAATCAGTGATGTCACTCATGCTGGATGGCTGTGTTTACTGAGCCAAAGATAGTAGCATGAGCGTTAAGGGCAGCGGGAAGTGTGTCGCATGCCGTCAGACCTGCACACACACACATTTCATGCATTTTCATGCACAGAGTTTGCTAACGCTAACCCAAAGACCCCATTAGCTAAAAAACACACTGCACGCTCTGAAAATGTGTGTTAATAGGCGTGTGTTTGGTTCAGAAGTGGGACAGTAGTGTGAAATGGGCCAAATCTGAGATCCAGACAGAATCCCTGTGTATTCACTCCCTCAGGTTCTTAACTTTTAATAATGCACAGTTAAGTCTGGTGTTTCTAGACCCCCCTCTCTCTCTTTCTGCCTGTCCGTCTGTCATATTTTCTCTCTTTCTGGCTGAAGCGTTAAGACATAAATGCTCAATAAAAGTGAAATCTCTGTTACATGACCTCTGCATGCCCAAAATGGAAGAAATATGTTTTGCAAGTGGCTTTTTCTGGGCTGCATTTTAATAATGAAGAGGACAGCATATTCACATTTTGTCTCCTAAGAAACAGAACAATTAGACTAACCTTCCTCTGAACATGTTGTTTTAATGGCATCAGTCAGACTATATGTGTATGTATTTTGTTTGGTGGAGAAAATGTAATAGTTTGCAAGCAAAATGTAAAGATAATCTGATTGAAATTGAATATTGACATTTTTATTTTTTAAATTCACTTTTTATGAAGTCAATTATCAATGGATAAAATTAAGTAAAATTAACATTTTCTCATTATTTAAATATATATTGCTGCAACTGACTGAATCAAGCATTCCAGAGAACCGTGTAATACAATTTTTAAACATTATTATGCCCACACACTTGCACAAACATACTTGAAATTGGTAGTGTTTGCAGTCATAGTTGTTTTGGACAAGGGAAACTTCTTTACTCAAGACTCCGGCTCCAGATTTTCTCATGCCAGCCACTCATTAAACACAAAATGACTCATCTTGACATCTTAATACAGTGGAGAAGGGACGGCAAGGACTAATCATTTCTCTCTTCCTCTCTCTTTCCTCCTCCAACCTCACAAGTATGCCGCTGATTTATAATTAATGCAAATGAAAGCTGTAAGCCATGCTTCTTCACATTAGGAGTAAAGGCCTGTGTCGAGCTTAATGGCCAGTGGAACGTCGGACCGACCGGGATCGTTTGTCTCGCCGTAATATCTTTAAGTATATCTGTTTGTTATTGTACAATAAATGTAGCCAGCGGAACGTTAGGTGAGCGTTGACGGTCAACGGTGTCTTTTATAGCCTCATCAAACATTATTATGACAAAATCGATGTTTACTAATATTATAGCTTCAGTTTTATGGCTGTAGTGGCAGTGAAATGTACAAACGAATAAAAAAATATGGCGAATTACAATGACAAAAATCTTTTTTTATTCACAGGTGAACATACTAACTATATATTACGTTTTGATGCCAAAATAGATTGTAGCATCATTGTTATGGCTAAGATTGCAGAGAAATTATGAGAATGAACAATTTACATAAATAAAAAATAAATAAAAAACTTAAGTAAAAGTAAAACTATGACGAAAGAACTTAAGTAATGAACAGAAAATGAAGACAAAAGGGCCTTTCGCACTGCAGGAACCTTTTCGTAGTACCAGAACTAATTGTGGAACTACCCACTTTTTGGCATTTTCGCACCACCGGAACTGGGTGCGATTTTAGTACCGGACTGCCTTTTTCGAGAACCAAATTAGCTCCTACTCCGGAGCAGGGTCTAACCAGCACAACTGGTACTACCCGTGACGTAAGTAGATTTTGATTGGCCAAACGCGTACGAAAACACCCTCACCCGCCATGATTTAAAACGCTGTTTAAACATACTGTAAACATTGTGTCAACTTATTTCGCAAGTATGGAGAACAGTGATCGATGGACGGACGCTGAAGTGCAGGAACTTTTGAACATTTATGCAATGGAGGAAATCCAGTTGGAATTCGAAGGAACAAAACGTCCTCCATCCTCCTGTTGTTAACGTTGTTCTTGGCCCTGTCCCAAATGGAACACTTCATGTGCACTTGCGGTCTTACAATGGCCGCCGCGTGTCCGTTAAGTCCACGAGACTGTAGGGTGTCTCATTCGTCATTTTAGCGTTCAGAAAGGTGCTTGCGAGCGGCCTCTTTGTGGCCATTATGCGCCCTCGATCCGCACTTCTTCTGAGCCCGCACTGGGGCGAGCTCCGCAGCATACTTCTACCTGACAGTCAAAGCGCCATTACGTCACGAAAGGGGAAGACCCACGAGGGTTTAGGGTGCCATTTGGGACAGGGCCCTTCTTTGTTTCCGTTGTTGAACACCACTCACAAATGACGTCGCTGTCGACTGGCTTACGTCACTTCCTAGTACACACTGTCGGTGCGATAGAAACCCTTTAAATGGTACTGGGAAATAGTTCATGCAAAATCGTCCCGGGACTTTAGTACTGTACATTTAGTTCTGGAACTAAAGCGGTGCGAAAGGCCCTAAATTAAAATCACAAAAACTTCTGCAATCGCAGGTGAATATACCAACAAGAGCAAGGCATGATGGCATATTCTCACCCAAAATTACATCGTTTGAAGACTAAAACTTGATCATTTGTTGCTACTTAATATCCTTAAGTGTATATCAGTTTGTTATTGTGTGATAAATGTGGCGGGCAGAAAGTTACACTATTTTTTGATGGCAAAATAGATGTCTGTTAATATTTTAGCATCATTATTATGTCTAAAACTGCAAGAAGGAACTTTAGTAATGAGCAGTGACAGTCAAAAACGTCTTTTATAGCACCATTTTGTTACAATGACAAAATAGATGATTGTGAACATTATACCAATGTTTTTATGGCTAATATGCCAGTTAAATGATGAGAACGAGAGGAAATTACAATAACGAATTCCATAAATTATGAAAATTATATGAAAGTATTTCAAATTATTACAAAGAAAAAAGAACTAGTAATGGCCGATGGACATGCCAACAAGAGCATATCTTTACTTAAGATTACACTGTCTGACGACCAGACACCATTGTGCTTGAATTAATTGCTTTAATAAAGGAAGGAGGACTTTTTAATTCGCATTCACAGGTATTTCTTGAGGGTATGAAATATATCATTGTGGAGGTCTGGTGTAGTCGCCCCCTTTCTCTCCAGCGCACGTAGCCGAGAATAGGAGACAGAAACATCCTGCCGCTTCCACATCTGAATATTAATCTATTTTGCTATAAATATTAAAGTAATCTGTACCTTTTAAAATTCTTTTCATATTCAAAGTTCCCCGTGCCATTGATGAGCGCGACCCAGGAGAGAGCAGCCAGACACAGCCTAATACAGAGACTAGTTGATAAGGATTCCTCTCGTTCTCTTTCTCTCTCTCCAGTCCAGCGGGATTTCCTGATGCATCCGACGTGTCAGAAATAATTAGCTTTTGTCAGATTTATCATGGTAGCACAAACCTCTCTCCCTGCCAAGGGCTCAAGATCATGTTAAGCCTTGTTTGTGTATGACAGAGTTATTATTCTTGTTAGTAACCCTACTTCCGCCCTCTCTTCGGCATCTCGCCGCTCCTCACCAAACCGCTCCGTGTTTTTTCACCATTTTTTTACTCTACATTTATTGACAGTCGGTAAAGATATTCATCCATTTGGAGTTAAAAACATGGATCATGGTGTCCGAGGCAACTGGCAGTCTGAAGTTGATTAATGGTGGAGTCTAGCTGCAGGTTGTCTCCTCACTTGAGAAGTGCCACCACGGCCCCTGCATATTAACGAAGGCCTGCACTTTCTATTAACAAGATAAAAAAAAAAGCTCCACTTTCCCACCGCCCACCCAACAAATCTCTCTCCACTCACCACCCCCCCACCCCCCGCTCCAGGGGCGAGAGGATGAGAAATTCTCCATTATTTATAATGGGGCTGCAGCTACTCCTTTTTTCCCTTTTAAATAGCAGGTGCCATCAGTAAACTTCTCAGCGGCGAGCATATTTTACTGTCAACGGTTTCACGTTTCCACACATGCTTCATTAATCGGGGTTTAATTGCTGTTAATGCTTTTTTGAGACTTTAAAAACACCGACATCTTGAGTTAAAGGGGTCATATGATGTTGCTAAAAAGAACATTATTTTGTGTATTTGGTGTAATGAAATGTGTTTATGCGGTTTAAGGTTAAAAAAACACATTATTTTCCACATACTGTACATTATTGTTTCTCCTCTATGCCCCGCCTTTCTGAAACGCATCGATTTTTACAAAGCTCATCGGTCTGAAAAGCGAGGTGTGCTCTGATTGGCCAGCTATCCAGTGCGTTGTGATTGGCCGAATACCTCAAGCGTGGGACGGAAATGTTACGCCCTTACCATATTGTGTGATGCCCTGTCCGACCGGAGCGACGAGACAAAAACATTAAAACCCATTACAAACGAGGCATTTGTTGCATCCAGTGGGGACATAATTACTGATTATAATGACTTATACTGTCTTTTTACGCGTTGCGTTGCATCACGCCACGTAAACATAAAACCATGTCTGCATTTGTGATCGGAGAAATGACAAACAACAAGCGCTACTCTACACTGCTCAAAACTTGTGTTTGAATCGTCAGTGGCAAATTCTTTAAATATAAAAAACGTACTTACAGTCTGTGAGTCAGAACAGCCGGCATTGTAGTCTACTCTACCAGGATCAGTAAACAGTCCTCCATAAAATGCGCTGGACACATCTGAATATTTGGGTTGAACTGTTCTGGAACAGTGTTGTAAATACAACTTAACCACTGATTTCTAATCGTGTCCTCTTTTGGAAGCCAAAAACAAGGTAGTTTCGCTTTCACAACGAAACACGCGGTGGCCGGCTTGAGTGAGTGGCGACGGATGGGCTTGATTGAGCGGAGGCCGGCGGCTAGAGTGAGCGGAGGTGGGCGGGCTTGAGAACGGCGCAGCCGGCGGGCTTGCGGCAACCACATGTGACGACCCCGGGCTGGACTCCGCTTCGTCTACGGTGAAAGCCGATCCGGCGATCCACAGCTCAAAGTATTTCCTCAGCGACCAGCCCGGATCAGCTCTAGGGATGAAGAAGCGGATATCGTCCTCTTTTGGAAGGCCAAAGTAGTTTCGCTTTCACAACGGAACACACAAGCGCCTTCACGACATGGCGGCAGCAACAATACTACAGCGAGAATAAAAGTTACGCCTTATTTCTTTGCGTGAACATTTGGGCGGCGTTATGCAAATCTTCCCACATCGTGACGTAGACATGTGGGGGTGTGTTAGAACGAGCCGTTTTAGGTTGACTCTTAACTTTTATAAAGAATATCTCTTTGGATTTGAGATTTTAGTCTTTGCAACTTTACAGATCTTCTTTATGCACCAAGAGCTACTCCAAAAGAGAAAGGAAAAATTGAAATCGCATCATATGACCCCTTTAAAGGTGTCTCCGGTGCAGTGTTGAATGCGTGTATCTAATGTTTTTTGCATGTTTGATGAGTTAGTTTTTACACTTTTCTTATTTCATTACAGATTTGTAATTAGATCTTAGATTTGCTTTTCTATAGACTACGGAGCTTATTGGTACTTATTTTGACAGCTTCCTGGGATACTTGATTCTGATTGGTCAATCGCTGCATTTTGCAGTCAAATGTTTTTGTTGTAATGATGGCTCAACTAAATACTGGCAACCCCGTTTCTGTATAGCTGTGCTACTTTTATGTCTCTTTCTTCTCATTTAATAATATCATTTTAACTTAAATCATATTTAATGTCCATTTATTTATTTACTAAGTAATAAGTGTGATAATGTGTAGTTGGATTTTCATTATTGCAAAATAAATCTCTTTAATGCTCATATAATGTCCTGAATATCCTGTTTGTTTGTTTGCTTATTTATTTATTATTACACTACCATGCAAAAGTTCAGGGACAGTAAGAAATTGAAAGAAATTAATACTTTTATTCAGAAAAGACATTAAATTAATCAAAAGTGACTGTAAAGCAAAGACTAAAATCTAAATGCTGTTCTTTTGAACTTTCTATTCATCAAAGAAACCTGAAAAAAAATGTATCTCAGTTTCCACGAAAATATTAAGCAGCATCTGTTTTCAGCATTGATTATAAATAATGTATCTTAAGCACCAATTCGGCATATTAGAATGATTTCTGAAGGATCTGGAGCAATGATGCTGAAAACTCAGCTTTGCATCACAGGAATAAATGACACTTTTGAATATTTTGAAAATAGAAACAGTTATTTCAAATTGTATTATTTCATAGTATTAGTTTTTACTGTATTTTAGATTAAATAAATGCAGCATTGATGTAATCTTTAACATATTTGACCAGACCTCCTTCTAAATTTTGGATAATTTTTTCACTTACACAGGCCTCCAATTCACGTCAAGGAGGAGCCACTTAACATGGATGACGAGGACTGTCCGATGTCATTGGTGACAACAGCCAATCACAGTCCTGAGCTGGATGAGGACCGAGAGCTTGAGGAGGGCAACCTATCGGAGGACCTGGAATGACTATTTTGCCCCACCCCTCCGCCGGCGCTCTGCCCCTTTCAGGCCCCACCCCTCAACTAATCCACAACCACCGCAAACGCAGAAAGACTGGACACAGCAGGCAGGAGTATTTATTTAGCATGCATCTGGAGACTGGCCCAAAGAAAATCTATAGCGCAGATCTTTAGGGACCACAGATGGACAGACATGAGACGTCTGCTTTTTAAAAACAAACATAAAAGGAAGAACAAAAGGACAAGATTTCGTTCGAATCAGCTCGGCCACCTCACACAACGAACACAAGGCTCACGGACCGAAAAAAGACAGAAGTGAAACGGGAGCAAGCCAGCGGCCACATATACTGCCAAAAAAAGTTTTAAGTTTGTGAATATCCAAGCCACAGTAGTCGTCGGTGTTAGATTGCAATTGCTGGTTCAATTCAAGTTGTTGTTATTTTTTGCACATGAGTAGTATCAAAAATTAGTGTCACTGTCTGTATGTCGACAATTTTAAAAAGGGAAAAAAAAAATTTTTTTATTGTTAATTTTTTTCTCCCCATCATTGTTGTTTCGTTCTTCCCGCGACTTAGCTTACGTTCATTTCGAGTCATGTTTGCGGCACCACCAACTGTAAATGGCATTTCTTAAAATCACATCAATAACACAACCAAGGTATCAAGACTGTTGCAGCCATCCAAAAAAAGTACACAAATAGGTCTCGAGTCTCACTAGCTCCGTTTCTGCTGAAAACGTGAAATGTGATTCAGTCGCAACTGCTGCGAGCACCACGCTGAAAGGAAAAACACGAAAGAAAAAGATGCGTTTCTACATATTCTTCTAGTCTCTTTATCTCCTTTATTCTAAAGCTTTGTCTACCTGCAAAGAGTCACAGGCAACAGCTAGAAACCAAAGCCAACACTATCAACGGCCAATAGCTTAGACAGAAGCCGCCAGACTCTTTGGTCAGTCTTCTGTGACTTTAACTAGTACAAAGAGAAGATTTCTTTCCACTAACTACCTTCGAATAACCTCTGGGATTGTCTCCTTTAGCCCTGTACAAAGATAAAAAGATTTTGATGTAATTTGATCGACAGACACAGCACTCGCTCTGGCCTCGTGATGTCGGTCGACCCTGAATAAAATGGGAAGACCTCGATTCAGCGACCGTCGTGTGGTCCGGGTAAAGCAAGAGAGCAGCTATAAATGGATCATGACCAAAATAACCATTTGTGGAAGTGCAGAAAACATTACTTTTGTATTCTTTTGTTTATTATGATTTGCGTAAGCCATCTTGTCATCGTTTTTACTAGTGAAATGTTCTGTTCATTGTGACTGTCCAACGTGTCATGTCTTATATCCGTCAGTTTCTTCAGAGCCGAAACCGAAAATATAGTAACCAAACTTTAAGATATCTAGTGAAGCCAAAAAATTCATGATTTCAAGTCGATATGAAATGATGTGGCTTGGTTATATTGTAAAAGCAAACAACAGAGCCATGACAGGAAGAGGACGAATCCTTTTCCAGCTGACGTTTGCTTTGCTCCATTGATTCAGACTCATTGTATAATTCATGGCTATATAGACACAGCTCGTGTTGGATCATGGGAAGGTATGTGGTTAGATCATGTATGGTGTATAAGTAGCAACCGTTTATTTGAGGTGAAACGCTTTTATGGAAAAGTGGTTGTTGCTTTAAAGTTTGTTTCTGTTTTCAGTCAAACCAAAGTTATACAGATTTCTGCCTCGTCTTATACAGCGGATGGAGATGAAAATAACGCAAAGCCTGTTTCTTTTTCTTCTCTCTCTTTCTTTGATAGTTCTCTAATGCAGAAACCCCATTTGAAACGGATAACTGCTTTGTGTTGTAACCAATAATGTCAAAGTTTGTCTCTGTGTGTGTGTGAAACATACTGTGCAGTTGTTCCCGTTTCGTGCCAAACCGAAGGGTTGGCTGCTAGTTTTAGCACAAACACACTCTCTTTCTCACACACACACACACACACACACACACACACACACACTAATAAGTCAACGAAGCTGGATCCAGGAACAAAGCGTGTCCCTTATCCTTTGCTGGAGTCAGCAAATTGACTTGAAGATGACATTCATAATAATTTTATGGCACCAAATATAAGGACGCAGCGTCTTTGAATAAGAAGATACAAAAAGGGTTTTCCCACTTGTCCAAAAAAGGCTTCTACCTCTTCACAACGCGAAAAAATGGCGAATTGTTAGAATGCCACCGATACATTTTTCCGCCCAATTCACGCAGGACGTCGCCAAAAGCGCCAGTTTACATTCCCTAAGGCAGATGTGGAAGGTTTGCATTGAACTAGTTTGTCCTCAGACATTTGTAGAATGAATATGTAAAAAATACCTGTAAGGGGATATTGTGTTATTAAAAAAATGCATGTCTAAAATTCATTCGGTGGACTGGAAATAAGAATGAATAAACACGTATAATAAAACGTCAGGATGATGATGTTGATGGACTAAGTGCATAAAGTGCGCATACCTCAGCTATACTGTTTCCGGGAGGAGATGATGATGATGATGATTATGATTATGATGATGATCGACAAAAGAAACTCTCAGCCACAGAATGCATATTACCTGTAGAGTTTGCATGGGTTTTGTAAAAACATTTAAAAAAATGTTTAAAATAGTTGCTTGCACATAATACCAGAAGAACCTCCAGATCGGCAGTCTCCTCCAATAGATTTTAGGATTGTCTGGGTTTGTTTCTGGGGTGATTTTGTCTGTATTTTGATAATTGTGCATATTATGTAAAAAGATACAAAAAAAAATGTTGGTGGACCCACGAATTTACCAGACATTTTTTTTTCTAAGCTAAAAAGATCAGTGGGTTTTTTTTTTCCTCCTGAATTTCATGAATTTTTACTGTTCTCTCATTGCTTGCTAAGAATAGCAAACCTGCTTTTCCTGCATCTGCGTTGCGTAGCTGTAAGGCTTTTCCTAATGTGTGTATTTATTGCTTGTACCTCTGTGCATACGTTCTGAAGCATTACGTCTGGCAGTTGAGTCATGTATCCTTTCTAATAACTATCATTCTCCGGGAATATGATCCCCTATGTATACAGTAAATTGGGACTGTAGCAAAAAAACATGTTTATGTAATTGGTGAAAACCTTTTGGTTGTTTTTGTCTTTTCGTTTGGTTTTGTTTCCTTCTAATCGAGACTCCTTTTTGATACTTTTCATTACCGTGTACTGTGTCCATATGTTACGGATTTCTGCGAGAGTAGAGGTCACGATTGAGAACTGTACGGCCGTTATTATTTTCTGTATTCATGGCTTTTCACTGCTGAATAAAATAAAGGACCAAAACTAGGATTTGAAAAGCAACTGTCTACCTCCAACATCAGGGAGTTCTTACTTTTTTGTACACATATATCTTTTATTCTACAAAGACGCAGCCTGTGGAAATGGGGCTGCATTATGCTTTTATGCAACGTGGAGGAATTCGTCGCAGGAACTTAAAAACAGCTCGGAAAAGAGATGTGGGGGGAAAAAAAACAATAAAACTTTAATAGCCGACTTACACGGCTTTGTTCCGGCTCTCGGCACCTTGGGTGTTGTTTAGACGAGGAGAGGAGCCGGAGGCCCCCGTGCAGCCAGAGGTGCGCGTGATGGACGCGGCCCGTGTTCTCCGCCGTCGCCTTTGATCTGAGGAGAGCGTGGCCCGGCGCAACTTACTTGAAAAGGCTATTTGGAATGCAGTCGGGCCTTCTGTGGTGGAAACGGCTCTTCTTGCGTATTTGCTATGTTTTTGGCCCCCAGCTGACCTGCAGCATGTGTTTACTTGAACGCTGAAAGCAAGGCGTGAGGGAGCGGTTTATTTCCCAGAAATAATGCACAGCGCCTGGGTGTCTGTATATAGCCGAGTCGCTGAGATCCTTTATTAGTAACTTTCTACACATTGTAACCAAACAGGATTTAAATAATAATTTCAGACCGATGTTTCAACCTACAGATGTCGTAGGCTACTTTAAATGGTCTCTACATTTTAAGTGACTAGGTGCTTCACGATGCCATAGAAGAACCTTTTTGTCTAAATGGTTCCATTAAGAACCTTTAACATCTGAAGAACCTTTCTGTTTCACAAAAGGTTCTTTGTGGCGAAAGATGGTTCTTCAGATTATAAAAAGGTAAGAAAGAGATGGTTCTTTAAAGAACCTTTGACTGAATGGTTCTTTCTGGACCCAAAAATGGTTCTTCTATGGCATCGCTTGAAGAACCTTTTGAAGCACCTTTATTTTTAAGAGTGGAGAAAGGAATCTTAAAGGAATAGTAAATGCAAAAAATAAGATTTGCTGAACATTTACTCACCCTCAGGCCATCCAAGATGTAGATGAGTTTGTTTGTTCATAGTAACATATTTGTAGATATTCAGCATTAAATCACTTGCTCACCAATGGATCCTCTGCAGTGAATGGGTGCCGTCAGAATGAGAGTCCAAACAGCTAATAAAAACATCACAAACATCTTGTGAAGCGAAAAGCTGCATGTTTGCAAGAAACAAATCCATCAAGGCATTTTAATTTAAACCTTTGCTTCTGGCCAAACTACGAATCCTCTATTCATAATATTGCTTTCTTCAATGAAAAAGTCCATCCCCTGCTGTCCTCTCACATCAAAATCCACCAAAATATTTATTAAGAACCGTTTTGGCCGGTTTGCACTTGTAAACAATGCTTAATCTGTGCATGTTTCTCTCCTGATTCAGACAAGATTACTTTTTTAATGGTCAAAGCAATTGTATAAATAAAGGACTCTTTTAGTTGGAAACAACATTTGAAGTTAAAAATGTCGTGATGGATTTGCTTACTACCAACACACAGACGTCACCTTGCTTCACAAGATGTTAACTGGTGGACTGGAGTGTTGTGGATTACTTGAGGATTATTATGAGGTTTTTATTAGCTGTTTGGACTCTCATTCTGACGGCACCCATTCACTGCAGAGGATCCATTGGTGAGCAAGTGATGTAAGGATACATCTGTTCTGATAATATAGATGTAGATATCTCATCTACATCTTGGATGGCCTAAGCGTGAGTTAATTTTCAGCAAATTTTCATTTTTTGGTGAACTATTCCTTTAACATTAAAAAAAAATGCACTGTACCTTTATGTGTGTTAAACGATCTTATTTCTTATCCTGGATTTACTCTGATCAAACAAATGAACCCTTTTCCCAAGGAAACGGCACGTTTTTCTCCGGGTCAGCACAGACAGATGTGATTTAACCTCATTTCTGCCTTTGAAATTGAAATGCGTTGACCACAAATTTGCAATAAAATTGTAAAAGGTGCGTAAAAAATAGTAAAAGCAAACTTGTCAAAGTCATGAGCAGGTGCTCGGGCAGGCTGTGATTGAACCCAAGTCCCTGGTGTGACCCGGCGCTCATTTTCATGCATAACAGTTTTATCTTGACTGATGGTCCGCTCCGTCAGTGGCCTTTTACTCAGAAGGGATTCAACTTTACCACAAAGACCGAGCTAACAAGCCCCTGAGAATCCATCTTTTAGCAGGTCCTCCACTGGTTACTGAGAAGAATTTGGATTTTTGTTTTTAGGTTTCACCCAATCAAAACGTCGGCAGTTACTCCGGCAGTTTCCGCAGCACGCTACCTCTCAGGACACTATTCATCCATGCTTTTTATGCACTTGGAAGTGTTTGTGAATTCAAGTGAGGGATGGCATACGACGTGCAACAAGGGCCACTGTGTACCACACAACATCAGCGCGAGCGCAGACATTAAAGTGTGAGCCACATTACAGACCCCTCTTTCAAAGGCCATGAAATAATAATGGCTTGTGGTTAGAGGTATCCGTGAGTCACATTCGCTGCTTTTCATAAAGTGGAGTTATTTACAGAGCAATGAATAAAAGAATGGGATAGTGGTGCAAGCTTTTTCCACATGAACTGAGAGAGCTGAAATAGGTCAGCATACATTTTGTTCTTCAGGTTGAGGTCTCACATTCACTAATGTCCTAGTCTACTAATGAAAATAGCATGTACTCCTTATTGATTTAAAGGACTGTTCAGGGTTTAACAGAAGTCAAAAAATATTAATTAGCAAGGAAAATAATCTAAAATTGTCCATTAGTTTACATAAAAAAATAGTGCTAATAAATCAAGGTTAAAAATAAAAATACTCTTAAAAATAAAGGTTCTTTATTTGCATCTATGGTTCCATGAAGAACCTTTAACATCCATTGAACACTCTCAATGCACAAAAGGTGTTTTATAGTGTAAAATGGTTCTTTAGATTGTTCTTCACACTAAAAAAATTTAGAATAAGAAATTTAGAATAAGAACTGTTAACTGAAATGTTCTTTAGGGAATTCAAAATGGTTCTTCTCCTGTGAAACCCCCCCTTTTGGAACTTTTATTTTTAAGAATAAAACACTTGCAATTGAAGTTTATGGGATGGGACATTTTGCAGTGTTTATAAGCATAAAAGTAAGCTGATATATGTTTTTTTATTATAATACAAGCTTTAAGTTGTCTTAAGTGGTACTATTTTTCTAGGCGGATGAACATGCAAGTGACTGTGAAAAGGTTTTCTTGTGCACATCATAGCAACACACAACTTTTCATGCTACAAGATGTTAATCGATGGACTGGAGTCGTGTTGTGGGTTATTGTGATGTTTTTATCAGCTGTTTGGACTCTCATTCTGACGGC
>NW_015505212.1:1923048-1926235 GCF_001515645.1 Sinocyclocheilus grahami
TATGAGAGGCTGCATATACAACAGCCTAATTTAGTTGTCTCTTAGCAAAAAGTGTCAAAAAAGATGTGCTATTGTGAAAAAGAAAATATATCAAGATTAGGTTTAGAGATTCAGAGGCCAAAAGTGTTCCTCTCCCTCTCTCTGACATTGTGTTCCTGCTCTCCAGTAGGGGCTCGCCTGCGGCTGCAAAATCGCCTGCTAAATAGTCCGAGGCGATGGCAACGCTAATTGAGATCATCATTATTATAATTGCAGCTCCTAAAAAAGTGTGTCTTAAATAATTTGCATTGCTCTCGAGTTGATATTGGAACACACTGCAGAAAATAATTGCATGGCTGCAAGGCACGTTTGGGTTGGACGGCTCCCTCTATCTGTCTCTCCTCCTCAGGGTTGCTGGTGTTCATCCCGTCTCCTGCTCTCAGCTGACGATGGCCCCATTACTGATTTGCTTTTCTGCATCACCACAAAACCCTGACAAATTTTATCACAGATCACCGAGCCACTTAAAGATGCAGACCACCATTTGGATTAAAATGTAAGAATTATTGTGCATGTTTATAGCAGGCTAAAACGGCAAACTGCTACCTACTGCAAATCAGACTGAAATCAAATCATCTATTAAACACTTTCCCAACATATCTATATCAAAATATGAGATTTGCTCATATATATCGCTCACGGACCACAACCTAATTCATCAGAATTTATTAAAAAATTATTTCAATTACGTATCACCAGTATAGAGTACCGACGCATCGAATTAAAATTAAATTAGGACACTCGATTGTATCACTCTCTTAAGTTCCTGAATTTTTTTTTCCTTCATCCAGAACTTCTGAAGATGAACTTTCTGTTCGGCCTCGGCCTGGAGTGGAGGGGGAAATAGGACAAAAAAAACAGTCTGGCATTAGTGAGGGATAGTGGGTTAAATCACTTACTGAAGATTTTTAATGACATTTCAGTGTTCCGCGCGTAATTACTCTTCATCTAAGATATCCCATAATGATGTTGGACAGTCTTGGTTCAGGCTCGCTGGCTCGCTTCATTAGCGTGTCATTCCTATTTCACATCAGAAGATTTAATTGTAATGCTGAATATGCACAGCTCGCCGCGCTGGCCTAATCAAAGTGGATCCACTTGTATTATTCATATCGGAATATCGGATGGCTTGCTATTTTTTATAAATAAAAGAATACAGATGCATAAATCAGCTGTCATTTATTAGCATGATGCTGGCAGCCGCGCTCCTCGCCCTTGCATTCATCAAAATTGAGAAGAGAGGGATAAAAAAAGAAAATCCTGCATTAAATATACATACTAATTCTTGCATGAAGTAATCAGATTACAGAGCAGGTGACAGTGGGCACTCACATTCAAATGATTGGCAATAATGAGGCACGGAAAGGTGCAGAGAGAGAGAAAGAGAGGGTGAAAAAGACAGGAGGAGATGGATTAAAGCTTCATGTTCAATGGAGAAGCCGTCTGCTTTCTTCCAGCGGCTCGAGGTGGAAATTTCTTTCAGTGCTTCTTCTGCTGACCAGTGTTAAAAATGCAGTTTGGATGTGTCTCTAACCCAGCGGGATGAAGCCTCTCTCTCGCACTGCACTGGATAGCTGGCATTCACACGCCACGACTGGAGGATTTAAATGGCACGACTCCTTAGAGATTAAAGCAAATATCTATAAAAAATATCCAGTAAAATGAACTCGTTTTTTGGTGTCTGAATGCATACACTGGCTTTGCCTGTGCCCTAGAACATCACATTGATAAGATTTCAAAAGTGCATCTTATTAAATTACACATGCAGAAATCTTTCAATTAAAAAATACTCTTAGAGCACAATTAATCACATGATTTTGGAGTGGAAGAGTTTTTATCAGGTGTACTTTTCATATGTATTTGGCTATTTAAATGAGAAAATATTTAACAGATATTAAATATGCAAATATTAGAAACTCAGCTAGGCGGCTTGCTTAAAGATGCTGTAATTGAATTTATAGTGACCTCTGGTCAAGGCCATGTTTTATGGACCATTAACACAGACCAATAGTCACGACAATGCATGCAGTGTTTGGGGCCAGTTCTCATCTGCTCATCAGATGTGCTGAAAAACTACAAACTCTTAACACTAAACAGTAAAAAAAATAAATAATAAAAATTGCTAAAAATGAACATGACTGTGATTTAAATTTTACACAAAGTATCAGATTTATTTGCCTTAAACATAATCTGAATGCATGTGTGGTTCTTGCAGGTGTGTGAGAGCAAAAGAGTGTGTTAACAGCAGCTATAGGTGTCCTCACCAGATTTAACATAACATCATACTGACCATGATCAGAAAAGATGTGTACTGTGTTATATTGTGAAGATGCTTTTTTAACTCATTTAAAATATTAAATGTTATTTCATATAAATGTATTTTATATATATTTACTTAATTTGTAAAATATTAAATGTATTTATTTTTATTTATAGTGTTTTTGTATATTATTATATTATTATAATAAACTGAACGAACTGTACTTCTGTCCTTTACAGCCTTGTTTATTTGCTTTTAGCTTTAAATGACAGCAGTAGAACTCTTTAATATGTCCTCATTTAGATAGTAAGGTAAGCATATGTATGAGTGTGAGTGTGTTTTCAAATGTCTCATATCTTTACTTTGGGATGCTGAACCTACATCGAGGAAATGTGGTGTCTGCGTATGTGGTGGTATGTGCTGATCAAAGATGCTGTAGTTTCTTGTGAAGAGCTCCTCTGCCTCTCTCTCTCTCTGTACCTGGTCAGTGAGCATCAGCATCGTTTTTCTCCAGTGCATGTAGTCCACTGCCTGATGATATTCACACCAATCTGCCTTTTTTTTCCATCCAACATGCTTTTGATCTCTTATTTGCATGTAACTGCCTGTAGGGCAAGAAAATTATTTGGATGAGATTTTTTTCTTCTCAGTAGCATGTTATCTCAGTAGCAATGCTATAGCAAGTGCCTAGAACACCCTAGCAACCACCTAGATTACCCTAGAAACCCCTCAGAACCCCTAGAAACCACCTAGATTACCCCAGCAACCACCTCAAATCCCTAGCAACCAACTAGCAATGCCTTAGCAACCCTCCCGAACCTCTAGCAATGCCCTAGCAAGTATCCAGAACCCCCTAGCATCCACCTACCAATGCCCTAGCAAATGTCC
>NW_015505212.1:1926245-1932306 GCF_001515645.1 Sinocyclocheilus grahami
CACACACACACACACACACACACACACACACCATCCACCGTACAGCCCTTTATAAACTCCTGCTTCAGTTTAGCTCGGGATTGAAACAACAAACCCCTGAACAAGAGCAGGCTTGATTTCAAGCTGCCCCTTCACCTGACATTAAACCTGGAGTTTTACAACCCCTTCACGCTGTTTGACACGCCAGCAGAGATACTCATACATTATGCCATAATGTACAGAGAAGTTATGGACTTGTTGAGCTGATGTCTGCTAAAACAGGATGCCTGACAACTAATTTTACAGTGTATGGCTGACGATATAAATTTGTGTTTGCCAAGACATGCATGGATCACTATTACTATTGTACCCTAGCAACCAAGAAACCCTTAGCAACCACCTAGCAATGCTATAGCAAGTGCCTAGAACACCCTAGCAACCACCTAGATTACCCTAGAAACCCCTCAGAACCCCTAGAAACCACCTAGATTACCCCAGCAACCACCTCAAATCCCTAGCAACCAACTAGCAATGCCTTAGCAACCCTCCCGAACCTCTAGCAATGCCCTAGCAAGTACACTGAAATGTTCTTCGGGGAACTAAAAACTGTTGTCCTGTGAAACCCCCCCTTTGGAACCCTTATTTTTAAGAATGTAAAGCACTTGCAATTGAAGTCTATGTAGTGAGACATTCTGCAGGGTTTAAAAGCATAAAAGTGAGCTTTTTGTTAAAGCACTTGTATTAAGTATTAAATGCATAAATGTTTATTATAAAAACTTTAAATTGTCCAGGTTTTTATTTTAGTGGTACTATTTGTCTATGTGGATGAACATGTAAGGGAAAGTAAAAAGTCCTTTTTTGGTTTCCTTGTCCATGTTAGCGTTATAAGATAAGTGATTTTATCATATTAATGTCATGTTAATATTTGAATGTGATTTCTGTGGCTATAATTTCAAAACAGTACATTTGAACTTTCATCCCAATGCAAAGACACACTGCCTTCCACTTTAAATGCACTACTCTACGTACATGTGATTTTTGTTTGTTTCTATAAACTGAGAGGCCTGTTGAAATGATTGTGTATGATAGTCAACTGCATCTTTAATATGACAGTATGCACATGCAATGGCCTAATTTAGTTGTCTCTTAGCAAAAGGTGTCAAAAATAATGTTCGATTATGAAAAAAATATCAAAATTGGGTTTAGAGATTCAGAGGCCAAAAGTGTTCCTCTCCCTCTCTCTGACATTGTGTTCCTGCTCTCCAGTAGGGGCTCGCCTGCGGCTGCAAAATCGCCTGCTAAATAGTCCGAGGCGATGGCAACGCTAATTGAGATCATCATTATTATAATTGCAGCTCCTAAAAAAGTGTGTCTTAAATAATTTGCATTGCTCTCGAGTTGATATTGGAACACACTGCAGAAAATAATTGCATGGCTGCAAGGCACGTTTGGGTTGGACGGCTCCCTCTATCTGTCTCTCCTCCTCAGGGTTGCTGGTGTTCATCCCGTCTCCTGCTCTCAGCTGACGATGGCCCCATCGTCTGCCTTTGATGTGCGGGGCGACAGGGCACAATAAACTATCTTGCATTGAAATGTCAGCACAAAGCAGATGCTCTTTCGTGCAGTTGCTGCGTGTTACGAGAACGAAAAACGCCTGCATTTTCAGTAAACTTGATGTGATTTGTACGGTTTTGAAACTGAGATTGTGTACTCCACCTCTCAAATCTTCTCTGTTTACTGGGTCAGAATGCTTGGGTTAGCATGTATGCCTTTGTGTTTCCCTGTCGCGCCTATGTCAAATCCCAAAAACATCTTTAAAAATTCAGTCAACAGCGTCTGGCAATCGCAACCTCTTGTTTGCTATTCATGTATGCTGGTATACATTGTATCATGGCGTGTCCCGCTGTGGGTCGTGGATCTGCAACATGGCCGTTCCATCAAATTTTGATGTATTCATTTATGGTGGTGAGTGAGAGTGTTTGTTTATAGATGAGATGTTAGCTTGGCGGACATTCTGAAGCCGTTCTCTTGGCATTCCGATGAGTCTTATCTGGGATGGGAGCTGGTTGACATGTCGTGGGTTTGAGATCAGCGTCTCAGGAAGTTTCATGTCACATCCTCCCCCGCGGCCTGCCCTGCTGGATGACGGGGAGTAGATGTGCTCATGTTGACAATGAATGTCTTGCTGTATTTACATGTTTGTTTAGTGTCAGTTTTCCAGGGTGAGGCTGAATTCCTTTTCGCTCATCTGTTTCTCCTCTCATTCTTGCCTCACAATTTTTGTTTTTTTTATATTTATACATTTAGCAGGCACTTTTATCCAAAGCGACTTACACTGATTTATAGTATACATTTGATCAATTTATGCATTCTTTGGGAATCAAACCCATAGACTTGGGGTTGCTAGCTGTGTTTATAGAGAATTCTCATGCTCATCTGTTTATCCTTTTTTTTTACATTTATGCATCTTGCAGGCACTTTTATCCAAAGCAAATTATTTAATTTAAAGTTAAAAATGAATAAAAACAACTTTAAACTTTAATTTGATTAATTCTCACATTCCCTGGGAATCAAACCTATATTTTTGTCATTGCTAGTTGTGTTCAAAGAGAATTCCTTTATGCTCATTCTCTCATTCTTACCTCATTTTTAATTTTTTTTTGTATTTATGCATTTAGAAAGCCATTTTATCCAAAGCAACCTGTATTGCATTTTCAGTATACATTTGAAGATCACTTCACACATTTCCTGGGAATCGAACCCAAAACCTTGGGGTTGCTAGTTGTGCTTAAAGAGAATTCCTTTATGCTCACCTGTATCTCCTCTCATTCTGACCTCACTATTCTTTTACATTTACTGTATGTATTTAGAAGGCGCTTTTATCCAAAACATGTTCCATTTAAAGTATCAATTTTAGCCCTTCACACATTCACTGGGAATCGAACCCATAACCTTGGGGTTGCTAGTTGTGCTTAAAGCGATTTCCTTTATGCCCATCTGATTCTCCTCTCATTCTCACCTCTTTTTTTCTTATTTTACATATATGCATTTACAAGGTGCTTTTATCCAAAGCAACTTAATTTATATTGCATTTAAAGTGTACATTTTATCAGTTCACACGTTCTTTAGGAATCAAACCAATAACCTTGAAGTTGCTAGAACCATGCTTTGTTTAAATTTCAGGAATACAGTGCTCTTCCCTTCTCATTTCATCTGATTTGCCCTCCTTTGCTTGTTCCTTTTCTCCCTATCCTTTCATCTTTTTTCTTTTTACAAGGTGCTTTTATCCAAAGCAACTTAATTTATATTGCATTTAAAGTGTACATTTTATCAGTTCACACGTTCTTTAGGAATCAAACCAATAACCTTGAAGTTGCTAGAACCATGCTTTGTTTAAATTTCAGGAATACAGTGCTCTTCCCTTCTCATTTCATCTGATTTTCCCTCCTTTGCTTGTTCCTTTTCTCCCTATCCTTTCATCTTTTTTCTCATAATTACTCATTATAAAATGCCCAATGGCAGCACAGCTTACACTCAAACTCTGTAATGTGTAAATACAGATCAGCAAAAGTTCATTTACACAGTGCATAGCTAGTGCATGAATCAGACAGCTACACACACACACACACATTTGCATGCATACATACACACACGTCCCTTTACCACTTTCGCGGCTGTCTCACTTTTTTTGCTGCCTTTCTCTCTTGGATGGGGCCCAAGAAGCCATGGTGTCAAAATACATTAAGAACATCAAAACATTTCTGTTTACAACATCACAGTCATGTCAATTAAACCTGATAAATTATTTAAACATTTATCTTCCATCAGCCGGGGGAATTTTTAATCAAGTTCAGTATTTATTTTAAATTAGCACTGTCAAGTGTGCATTTGTGTAAAATCCCTCGTACCATTAAAGATTTATCAGCTCAAATCTGTTTGGCTTTATTTTACTGTTAATTGGCTAAGTGGAGCACAGCAGCAATGTGCTAGCAACAAGTAACGCCGAAAGCTGACGAAGGCTGAGATAGCGAGGTCGTGCAGGGGTCAACAGACTTGTCACTTACAAGAAAGTGTTCTTCATAAGTTCTTCATCACTTAAAAATGAAAACTGATTTACTTCTATATGACTTTCTTCAGTGGAATTGTGAGAACGGTCCACAGTGCTCTTTTGCATACAGGGAAAGCATTTATTGACCAGGGGCAGTCAACCAGCCAAAAATGACAACAACAAAAAAAAGCACAAGAAAAATAGTCTATATGACTAGTGCGTTATATTACAGGTCTTAAGGTCGTTTTTTGTTTTTGAACTAAAACTGTCTCATGGCATTGAGGTCAAAAAATTGTTATTAAAGATTATATTGACTTCAGATAGAGACAGGAAAATATTTGAGCTGCTGATATTTGCATTTCTGCAATTTTGTGTTTGTGTGTGCTTGTGTGTGTGTGTGTGTGTGTGTGTGTGTGTGTGTGTATATAAACCAGTTTTTTTATATATTTGTGACCAAATAAATAGATCATTTTAAAAGAAGACAAAAAAAAGCAAAAACATATATTTTTTAATATGTAATATTTAATCATATTATATTTATATTTTTATTTAAATTTTTTGTTTTTTAAAAATAATTTGACACTTTTTGCAATAATAATGTCCCCTGAAGAATCATGTACTCACAAAATAGCTAAAAAAGGTCATTGTTTATTGACTAGACGTTAAATCTCCAGAATATTGCACATGAAGCGGTCGAGTCTGAGACAGGAAGGATGACACATTTCACTCTCGCTCTTCAGACACACACAGATTTCTTCAAAACAGTGAGAGACGGGCCAGCAGCACTACACTAGATACCTTCTGGGAAACTTGGGTGGCCTCTTGTCTCATAACTGAAGGGTTGTAATATTAATCGCATGTGATAGGAGTTTCTGAGGGCTTCTCTGAGGTTGTAAGGGAGCCGATCAGAGTGGCTGTGTATCTCTTCACTACACACATATACACACATGCTTTGCCCTTCAACCACCGCTGTAACCACAGCCAGGTGTTCGCCCCGAGCCATGCTCACGTCTTCAGGCATGAAGACACTGATGTAATCGCTCTGTCCTGTGAACTGCAAAAACAGAACAAGGAGAAGTGTGGGTTAAGTCAGATTCCAGCATGAGGTTGATAAAAGTAGAAAAACACACCACCAACATCTCGTTCGGCGCTTTTTGTGTGTGTAAATGTGTACGTGTCTGACTGAGACTCTGCAAATATGTAATTTCATTCCCAGGAGAAATAGCTATACAATGGCAGCAATGCATTTTTGAGGGTGAGGGCAATATCAATTAATGTATTCATGATATTTATATATTTAAATATATTTATAAGCGAGTAACCCATAGGGGGTGGTGGTCCCTGCTCTGCTAATGATATGCAAATGGGGTGTAATATCAAAATGGTTTGTTCTGTCTCAAGTTTATTCCTGTGTGTTTTGCGTGGAGGTGAGTAACACCACAGACCTGTAGGCAAGAGGGGATGATTTTTTATTCATGATCAGGGGCGGACTTACCCATTGGGCAAAGGTAGGCGACCGCCTTGAGCCCCCAAAAGCCAAGGGCCCCCTAAAATGCTTTTCATATAGGATATGCGCATTAAGCGCTGACACGTGAACGTTTGCTGTTTATGGTGTTTATTACCAACTGTCCGAGTCAGTGGCACCTGCAGGTGTACGGCTGCACTGTGAGTACCATGAGCGATCAGACTGACCTGAGATTTGCCCCGCAAACATTTCAGCAGTTATTATAGGCCTGTGCGTCCCGTATTTCTGTCGACTGAACCAGCCATGCCATTAATTATGAATTTATCAGTCTTTTGGATGCCAAAGTCAATTTCTGCATAGAAATATTAAGCCAAATAGAAGCAGAAAATCGTGCTATAGCCTACGCACTTTCATGAGATCGGGTTAGCCTACAACAATTAATTTGTTGGCTATTTTACACAAGGGAATACAACGAATTCATGACAATGTTTACATTCAAGCTACCCGTAAAATTTATAGTGAAAAGTACTTTAAAAGCGTCTGGAATGCAATAAAGTAATTTTAAAGCA
>NW_015505212.1:1938267-1998877 GCF_001515645.1 Sinocyclocheilus grahami
AGCAAAAGTTCATTTACACAGTGCATAGCTAGTGCATGAATCAGACAGCTACACACACACACACACATTTGCATGCATACATACACACACGTCCCTTTACCACTTTCGCGGCTGTCTCACTTTTTTTGCTGCCTTTCTCTCTTGGATGGGGCCCAAGAAGCCATGGTGTCAAAATACATTAAGAACATCAAAACATTTCTGTTTACAACATCACAGTCATGTCAATTAAACCTGATAAATTATTTAAACATTTATCTTCCATCAGCCGGGGGAATTTTTAATCAAGTTCAGTATTTATTTTAAATTAGCACTGTCAAGTGTGCATTTGTGTAAAATCCCTCGTACCATTAAAGATTTATCAGCTCAAATCTGTTTGGCTTTATTTTACTGTTAATTGGCTAAGTGGAGCACAGCAGCAATGTGCTAGCAACAAGTTACGCCGAAAGCTGACGAAGGCTGAGATAGCGAGGTCGTGCAGGGGTCAACAGACTTGTCACTTACAAGAAAGTGTTCTTCATAAGTTCTTCATCACTAAAACTGATAAACTGATTTACTTCTATATGACTTTCTTCAGTGGAATTGTGAGAACGGTCCACAGTGATCTTTTGCATAGCATTTATTGATTTATTGACCAGGGGCAGTCAACCAGCCAAAAATGACAACAACAAAAAAAAGCACAAGAAAAATAGTCTATATGACTAGTGCGTTATATTACAGGTCTTAAGGTCGTTTTTTGTTTTTGAACTAAAACTGTCTCATGGCATTGAGGTCAAAAAATTGTTATTAAAGATTATATTGACTTCAGATAGAGACAGGAAAATATTTGAGCTGCTGATATTTGCATTTCTGCAATTTTGTGTTTGTGTGTGCTTGTGTGTGTGTGTGTGTGTGTGTGTGTGTGTGTGTGTGTATATAAACCAGTTTTTTTATATATTTGTGACCAAATAAATAGATCATTTTAAAAGAAGACAAAAAAAAGCAAAAACATATATTTTTTAATATGTAATATTTAATCATATTATATTTATATTTTTATTTAAATTTTTTGTTTTTTAAAAATAATTTGACACTTTTTGCAATAATAATGTCCCCTGAAGAATCATGTACTCACAAAATAGCTAAAAAAGGTCATTGTTTATTGACTAGACGTTAAATCTCCAGAATATTGCACATGAAGCGGTCGAGTCTGAGACAGGAAGGATGACACATTTCACTCTCGCTCTTCAGACACACACAGATTTCTTCAAAACAGTGAGAGACGGGCCAGCAGCACTACACTAGATACCTTCTGGGAAACTTGGGTGGCCTCTTGTCTCATAACTGAAGGGTTGTAATATTAATCGCATGTGATAGGAGTTTCTGAGGGCTTCTCTGAGGTTGTAAGGGAGCCGATCAGAGTGGCTGTGTATCTCTTCACTACACACATATACACACATGCTTTGCCCTTCAACCACCGCTGTAACCACAGCCAGGTGTTCGCCCCGAGCCATGCTCACGTCTTCAGGCATGAAGACACTGATGTAATCGCTCTGTCCTGTGAACTGCAAAAACAGAACAAGGAGAAGTGTGGGTTAAGTCAGATTCCAGCATGAGGTTGATAAAAGTAGAAAAACACACCACCAACATCTCGTTCGGCGCTTTTTGTGTGTGTAAATGTGTACGTGTCTGACTGAGACTCTGCAAATATGTAATTTCATTCCCAGGAGAAATAGCTATACAATGGCAGCAATGCATTTTTGAGGGTGAGGGCAATATCAATTAATGTATTCATGATATTTATATATTTAAATATATTTATAAGCGAGTAACCCATAGGGGGTGGTGGTCCCTGCTCTGCTAATGATATGCAAATGGGGTGTAATATCAAAATGGTTTGTTCTGTCTCAAGTTTATTCCTGTGTGTTTTGCGTGGAGGTGAGTAACACCACAGACCTGTAGGCAAGAGGGGATGATTTTTTATTCATGATCAGGGGCGGACTTACCCATTGGGCAAAGGTAGGCGACCGCCTTGAGCCCCCAAAAGCCAAGGGCCCCCTAAAATGCTTTTCATATAGGATATGCGCATTAAGCGCTGACACGTGAACGTTTGCTGTTTATGGTGTTTATTACCAACTGTCCGAGTCAGTGGCACCTGCAGGTGTACGGCTGCACTGTGAGTACCATGAGCGATCAGACTGACCTGAGATTTGCCCCGCAAACATTTCAGCAGTTATTATAGGCCTGTGCGTCCCGTATTTCTGTCGACTGAACCAGCCATGCCATTAATTATGAATTTATCAGTCTTTTGGATGCCAAAGTCAATTTCTGCATAGAAATATTAAGCCAAATAGAAGCAGAAAATCGTGCTATACACACTTTCATTAGATCGGGTTAGCCTACAACAAATAATTTGTTGACTATTTTACAAATGGGAATACAACTAATTCATGACAATGTTTACATTCAAGCTACCCATAAAATGTAAAGTGAAAAGTACTTTAAAAGCGTCTGGAATGCAATAAAGTAATTTTAAAGCAATTGCTGCATGGATAAAAAATAGGCTAATAAATAATTAACATATCATAAAAAATTGCGTTGCAGCAAATCCTTTAAATTTTCAGGTATTCAGCAACATAAAAATCTGAAAAAGCAGCTATGCAATTATAGGAAAAAGTTTTACATATATGCCATCATAATTTGTGTTTTATGTTTTAATTGTACGGAATTCTAAAATAAAACGCAAATTGTAATCGGGCCTGTTTTAGGTATTGTGAGTGCACACAAATAAATTTAGACCCTTTACAGTTTAGAATGATGTATTACTCTTACCTTTATGAGCAAAAATGACTACATATTTTAAGTTGTTTCCACTGTTAGAAAAAAATGCAAGTGATCGCGCTGGCGCCTCCATGTGCTGCAGAGCACGCTTCAGCTTCCTCTCTCCGCTCAAACGATTGGATAATATGCATCTAACAGCGCACATTTATCTAGGTTAAATATTTAAACTAACCTTTTTTATAAACTAAATGAAATATAATCACTTTTCCATTAGATACAAAACTGAACTATTTTAATAATTGAAACAGTAGTATAAACTTTTTTTGGGAAAAGGGGAAAAAAGATGGGCTTGGGCCTATATTTGAGGCCCGTGCAGGGCTTTAATCCACTTCATCTAACGCTGTTTTGTTCTCATCTGTGAGCATGCTCTTGATATATGTATTTAGGTGTGTAAATGTATAATTGCCTTTTCATTATTTTTTCCGTTTTATTTAAATTTGTAGTTAAAACAACTAAAAATAAATGTATTTTAAAGTTTAGAATTAAACAACCTTTGCACGCAGGCTTACGCTGGTAACTCATCAGGTAACTCATCTTTCCTCGTCAAAGGTTGATCTAGGAAAATGTGTGTAAATGTATAGGGCCCCATTCCTATATTTTGCCTGGGGCCCCCAATTCACTAAATTCGCCCCTGTTCATGATGCTACAGTGGATTTCAGGAATTTTAGAACAGACAGACCAGGTGCAAATCTTTCTTTCTCTGTTTAGGTAGCGATGGAAAATAAGACTCATTCAATCGATTGAATAGATTCGTCATAAATGGTCTTCCCTCTCATATTTTGTGTTAAAAATTAATGGTTAAAAAAATGGTTTTAAATTCTCGCCTCTCTCACATTTCTTTCTGATTCTGAATCAAAATGCGAAAATCCACCCACATAACCCCGTTTTAAATTAATATAATAATTTATACTTCTGGCTCACCCCTG
The DNA here is from genome assembly GCF_001515645.1 of Sinocyclocheilus grahami. NCBI lineage: Eukaryota > Metazoa > Chordata > Actinopteri > Cypriniformes > Cyprinidae > Sinocyclocheilus > Sinocyclocheilus grahami. The sequence goes on from NW_015505212.1 coordinate 1,942,011, forward strand.
GTTTAAACGCTCAGTTGTGAGGTTTATCATTTTATAATTTATTTTGTTTTTGTGAAAACCTGTATCTCAACTGTAAATCAGTTGCTATTTCGTGGTCTACAACATAAAAGAAAGCCATTATAACATGTACATGAAAAATATAGAAACACTGGACGCAACTATGGGTCACCATTGTGCAGCAGCAAGCATCACAACAAAAAAGGAACCTCAAGGTTGATCTAGGAAAATGTGTGTAAATGTATAGGGCCCCATTCCTATATTTTGCCTGGGGCCCCCAATTCACTAAATTCGCCCCTGTTCATGATGCTACAGTGGATTTCAGGAATTTTAGAACAGACAGACCAGGTGCAAATCTTTCTTTCTCTGTTTAGGTAGCGATGGAAAGTAAGACTCATTCAATCGATTGAATAGATTCGTCATAAATGGTCTTCCCTCTCATATTTTGTGTTAAAATTAATGGTTAAAAAAATGGTTTTAAATTCTCGCCTCTCTCACATTTCTTTCTGATTCTGAATCAAAGCTCTTTCTGATTCTGATTTCACGTCTAATTCACTTTAGAGAATCAGTTCGTCCTAAATGACTCTGATTCATTTTAGAGCTCTCTATTTCATATGTAGGTAATGTTCCGACTCGTTCCGAATCCCTCTCAGATGTCGCGTCCAATTCATTCTAGTGAATTAATTCATCATAAAGCGCTCCTTCTCTCATATTTTGCTTCAGATTCATTACAATGAATTGGTTTGTCCTGAATGATTCTCTCTTCTGTGTAGTGTTGGAAATTCCGATTCATTCTAGAGAATCGGCTCGTCCGAAACAGTCCCCTATCACATCGTTGGAAAGTCTGATTCAATCCAGATCGGTTCGTTCTCATATTTCACATTTGATTCAGTCAACTTAAGTCCTAAAAGATCATTTCGATCTCATATGTAGCATTGGAAAGTCAGATTAATTCTAAATCGTTTCATTCAGGCGGTACATGTAAATGAACTGAATCCCAAAAATGATTAACTGATCTGAATCTTATGTTTTTGAGTCATTAATGTAAATTAGTTGTTGGATTTAGTATAATCTTACCTGTTCAAGTTTAGTACTGTAATCCTAATTATTCATTCATCCAAAACCCACAAGTGTTTGTCAGCAAAGATACAGTTCTAATAAATTCTATTTGCTTATTTATTTATAAAGACACATTGCCTCCCTAATTAACTTTTAAGTATATGTTTAAAACAAAACAGTAGCGGACACCTGCATATCTGTAGTAGACATCAGTGACATAACATAACATAGCCTATTTCATAAACCTCCTACACATCCTAAAGGGTTATTTCATATGACCTCATAAATTTGACAGACCCTTAGTGTCATGGGTTAGCAGTCATGATTGTGTTATTAGTTTGTATTTTATTTGTTGTTGGCTGGACATCAATACAAGAAATCAATGGACATGCTGGTCCCATAAGCCCAGCACTCTGTGTCTGCAGCAGGGTGGCCTGTCTTTCAGAGAAACTGGAAAAATGGGTCAGATTCTTGGCTGCCGTTGCCATCTGTCGAGCATGCTTTGCCAAATTTACATTCCACTGTCACCATGACTGAGAGATAAATGCCAGATAGCACGTGCGCGCGCACACACACACACACACACACAAACAATCCGATAACATCTCAACAGCTGTTTTGTCAATGTGTAGTGTCTCTTTAGAGGTAGAGCATGGTCTTAGATAAGATTTTCACAGGTTTTTTGTAACATTCTCAAAGGGTAACAGAAGAACCACTTTAAATTGACTGACAGTATTTGCTTTTTCACCATTAAACTGTAATTAAATCCATTTCACTGTTTATTTGATAACATACCCACCTCTCTCAAACTGTGGAGGCCAAATATGTGTTACATAAGCTGCATTTTTGTTGATTTGTCTGCTTGATAGGTAATTTATCATTTACCATGGCAAATCCTAATCCTCTTTCCTAATGCTGACATTTGTAGAATTCATGATTTACATAATTAGACAACTATGATCTATGATTTGTGGAATCCTCGTTTTAACACGCATCTCTCGTGCCATGCCATGATGCAGCTAGTCCCTGGCTTAGACATGACATTTAGAAGGACGTGTTTAACTGTACACCGCCAAAAAGTTCAGAAACTGAGGGTTGGAGTGGCAGACACAAGCGTCAGACTGATTCTGTTTCAAACTACATATTCAGGATAGATAGATAGATAGATAGATAGATAGATAGATAGATAGATAGATAGATAGATAGATAGATAGATAGATAGATAGATAGATAGATAGATAGATAGATAGATGATTCTGTTTTGTTAGACAACTATCATATTATGAATTTACTATAAAATCTAGGTTTTCTCTGGGTACACACATACTACAGCACTTGTCTAGCCTGCCAGCTGTACTGAAGTCAGACCTGTTCTTTACATTCTGAAGAGGAGGAGAGGAAATTAAAAGAGCAATAAGATGAAAGACCCGTCCTCCACTTACTGAGAGTCGCTCCAAAACTCTGCTCTTAAGTGGGTGACTTGAGTTTGTTAAACAGCCTGTATGATTTGGCTTAAACAGTTTAATAACAGCGAACCACACGAACACATTCACTCTGACAAATGTCGGACCCAACATGCTGTGTTTACCATATTGTAAATACACTTCAGACTTCTTCACACTTCTAGTAGGCAGCTACTGAAATCAACAGTGCCAGGCCTGACCACACGAATACAAACTATTAGAAATGATCAGGTGTTCACCTTTGTCTGGACCGGATTTTAATTATTGTCAGTGCGGCAGGCTGCGTTTGCCTCATCAACTGGATAAATATTTGACTCCAGTTCTATAAATTGGAACGGGGGGCTCAATTTAAAGACACGGCCTTGCCAAGCTGGGCTTCATGCATCTGGTGATGTAGTGTGGATTGTCTCTCGGCAGGTGACGAGGCTGCCACCGCATGAGGTAAATTAAAACTCTGATTTCTTTAAAAAGAATTAAATATTCCTGCACTTTCGCCTTTTCAATATTTAATTACGACCTATGCCAGAGCCTAATCTTGGACTTAGAGAGAGCATTAAATTAATCAGAGTGGGTGGAAATGCTAGTGTTCTCTCGCCGTATTTCAATAATGCATGGAGGCTTCTCGCCGGAGTGTGTGTGTGTGTGTGTCCCGACTGATCCACGGGAACCCAGGGGTGTGTTAACAGGACTCAGGGGTATGTATGCTCAGCGTGAAGTGGCTTACTGCAGGACAGTGTGAATATGGGACGTCACGTATGCCTTGAAAAAATTCCACCCACCCCCTGCCCGAGCGTGACCCCTGTTACCTACTAATGTTAATGTTAAGTCCACATCTGTGAGTCACAATAAACAACTGAGATTAGAAAGACAATATCATCACATCAATAAACAAGTTCCTTATAGATTATGATAATAATGTACAGAGATAATAGTATGAATCAGAACACATTTGAGGCATTTGCATTAGCATTTCCATAGCTCACATAGTAGTGTCTTGCACTAGCAATGGTAAGTTCATGGGTTTGATTCCCAGGGAATCCACAAACTGATAAATGTATACCTGGAGATGCAATGCGTTCTGCTGAATGAAGCCAGAAACATATTCTAATTAATTATGTACACATAAAATGTTTTTAGATACACAAGGTTGATTTCATATGTGGGTAAAATTTGCCAGATTGCACTTCAGTGCAACTATATGAATATTATTAATTATACACCAATTAGTTCTGGTCCTTGAACCTGATTACGTTTTCAGCAGGTTACATTGTTACTCCTGTAGGTGACTACAAGTGTGTCTTTGTGTGTGAGTCATTTGAATCAATCATTCAACCTATTAGTTTAAAAATGCTGATTCATTCAGTAATGAAACAAGTGACTTTTAATGAGGGAGTCATAGAATTAGTCACTCGTTCACTCATGTGGCAAGTTGCAAATATTTTGTTTATTGAGCTGCAAGTTACAACTGCTTGTGGCTCCGTTTAGAACTATTTTTGTTGGTTGAGCAAAACAAAGTAAAAGGCAAATGTGCTTTTGCATTTAAAAAAGCAAGATCTGGGGCAGTGGAATGAAAAGTTGAACTTATATTTTAACACTTTTTAGAATGCAGCTTTTTGTGAGATGCTACATAAGATGGGAGTCGCGAGCGCAATGGTCAAACACATCTGTCTATCACATGCTTAAACAGAAAGCATCTTTTTCTGTATATGAAATATCATGAAGTCATTATGAAGGATAAAGCTGAATGAGTGCAAGATGTTTTAGAGGAAGAAAGAGTTTTTGATAAACAATTTGTTACTGAAGCAGGTTCCTGTAGCTAAGATTACACATTACACTACTATCACCAAGGTCATTGGTTCGATTCCCATGGAATGCATGAACTTGCTAAAATGACTTCCATGCAACAAAAAAAAACATGCTTTGGAATAAAGTATCTGGCAAATGTTAAATGGGATAATGTTTCCTGATAAATCTGGCAAAGTAAGACTAATGTGCATTAAGAAAGTTAATAGAATGGTTATTGATATCTTGTTGACTTTTCAGAAAGTCTTCTCCACTTCATGTTCTTTTCCAAGATCTCTCTTTCAATATACATGAACACCCACGTCCTTAAAAGCAAACCTGGGGTATTGCGATGGACTGGATAATTTGACATATATTTTAGGTTGTTAGTGAAACGTCAACCAGGTCAGATTGGCTGCATATGGCTCAGTACTTTGATCACAAGCGATTTTGCAGCTGTTCACGTGTAAGTCTGCACGCTCCAGCCTGCTGTCTGCACTACGCAGCATACACTGGCCGATGGGCTTTTACTTTAAAGTATGTTTTTAGTTACAGTATCTAACAACTCCCAGGCCCAGAGCAAACAAAATTCCTTTTATTTGAGAGATACATATTTATGAACTTAAAACATGTCGGTGCAGACATTTGCTACTGATTATACCTGCATATTTTTCAGTTCCTTCCAGATGTGCATTTAGCGTATACAATCTGCCCCACTGTTCTCAGCCTCTGACTCCCTCTCTCTCGCCGTGCTATAAATGATGTTTGTTTTCGTTTTTATCAAAGCAATTACACATCGTTAATCACGAGGCCTGTTGTTTTAATGAGTTTATTTATCCGTGCCACCTCAGCACTGCTCTGATAATGTCCCTTGACCTAGCAAGACTGAAATCTCCCTACTGATAAAATAGACGACAAGCGCCGTTAGTATATTGATCAGAGAGTGACCTAAATAATACGAATATGGTCAAAAATAACCCCAACGCCATTAATCATCCAGGTCGCCAGGGTTCGTCCAGTTTTCACGGTCCGCTTGAGAAGTAGGGGGGCTTTCTGCTGGCTTCAAAGCGGGATTTATTAGCTTCTTTTCATTTAGCTGAGATTTCTGCAAGGTTTCTTTGAAGATTTGATCAGTTACTGATGTGCATTGTGCCTGCGCCTTGGTTCAAAGTGACACCTTTCTTTTGCTGGCCATTAAAGTCGAGATGGGAAAAGAATCGGTAAGTCTCCCATTTTTATTCCAATCACAGAGCCCAAGAATAAGCTCATTAGTGCTAATTACAGGTTTCCTATTCCACCACATTTCCTTCTACCCATTTGATGTGAAATTTTAATTCCATAACAAAAACCAAATGGTAAGAACAACGAGAGCCGAGTCGCAGTGCTCCGCAAGGGGCCTCCTGTGCCTTTTTGTTAGCTTCAGGAATCCCTCCCTGCTTGCCTGCCTGCTTGGAGCAATTTGTTCTCCTTGATGAATAACAGGTATAATTGAGTAGCACAGTTTTCTCAGCAAAGCCAATCTAGAAGTTGAAGAAATCGCCAACTTCAAAGTGGGTTCCTTACATCAAGCTCGCACAAAACACTGCAGCTGCTTCAGTAGGAGGATCTCTGAGAGTGTGCATATGACTTCTTGTACTCGTAGGATCTTTGCACATGCTGTTATTCATAAGCTAATCACTCAGCAGTGCACGAGTTGCTCAAAGAACAATTTTAAGTGGCTATTGGGTCAGTGTAGTTCACGTTTTCGACTCTGGTTTGTTTTTTCTTCGCCGATTATTCATGTGTTGCCATGTATGCATCCACGCCTGCTGTGATAGCTCAAATATTGAGATGGTCCTCACTGCAGAACACAAGATCCAGGGGGCGAGGTTGGATCCAGATCCAACTCCTCCCACCTTACATATTCCTAAACCTACCCATCTTCACCCCCTGATCCCTAAACCTACCCATCTCCACCCCCTAGATGTGGATCCAACCCCGCCCCCTGGATCTTTGTTCTGCAGTGAGGGGCTACTGCAAATATTGACTAAATCCCGGTAGGTGGCTTTTTGTCAGCGATGTTGTTGTGGTGACAGGCGGTTTTCCTGCATGCATGCACTGTGAACCCCAGCGTTCGGAGGGACTCCGTCGAGTGGGATTACCCAGGGTGATTTGGTAGCGTTTCAGCAATCAGGCATGCTGCCACACAAACAGATGAAGTCAATAGAGACGTTTCCCCTTTCCTCTGAAATGTGACTCTGACAGATGCTTTGCTGACACAACAGTGACACGACATGACGGCTTCACGCACTCCCTGTGACTTCAGTTCCTTATTCAGGCTCAGAAGTGCATGATTTAACACAAGATAAATGTTTGTCTGTGATGTCACTGTGGAATACACAGAAAATCATAGAAATGCTGTCCCGTGTGAACAGAAACACAATGAAAAATTCAAACGGAAATGTCTGATTTTGGCTTTTAGGAAACTAAGGCATGTTAAGGCTGCTCTGTGTCTGCTCAGAATTCAAGATATAATACCACATAAAATATAGCTGTAAATGTTGTGTAAATGCATTCATGCCACGTCTTAGTCTTTGTAAAGACACTAAAATGCCACTTTAGAAGTGCTTCTGTGCCAGTTTTGCAGTGTAAATAAAATGATGTGTCAGCAAAGTGCTCTTCTCAATACATAAAAGTAGTCCAAATTACTTGGATTTGGGGAAGATTGTTAGGGAGTAATGATTTAATTTGCATCTGTTCCTCACAACGATATGGCTTATAAATACTTTTATGGTTTAAATAGTGACAGAATTTTCATTATCTGGTGAACTATTCCTTAAATATACTTGTAACTTTTAAAGTGACAACTTTGAAAACAAGGTGGGTCAGCTAAGCCCTGCTGATGCTGAGTTTTGCCTTTAGTGCCGGGTCTCAAAGAGCATCAGTATCTGAGTAATTACTGTCTAAGGGGCGCAAAGGCCGAAAGTTATTACCAATCAGTTGGGTAATAGATTCAACACTTCTAAATGGAGAATGCAGCATTTCTCCGCAGTGAGGAGGGTCTCTGCAAGATGGATTAGGTGGGGTTTGTGAGTTTAACATTGACACAGATTCATCGTAAATCATTATGCCACAGACCTGGAGTGATTTCTGTATTAGAAGCAGAAAATGGAGTTCACCCAGTCAATGAGGAGGGCATATTTCACATCAATCACTTCCATGCTCATACGCTTTATCCACCAGCAAGGCCACCTCGAGAATGGACTGAATCAGTTGAGGGCTCTTTGTGTATGCATGCGTGCAGATTTCAGACAGCTGAGAATTTAAAGGGTTTAAAGACACTGAGTAAGCATTGATGTAATCACAATAGAAATCTGTTGTTCTCACCATTATGTAAATCTCCGAAACCTGAGGTTAACTGCCTTTCTTAGCCACCAGCCTAGATAGATAGATAGATAGATAGATAGATGATAAATGATAGATATTTTCCATTTAATTTACAGATATTTCCTTCAACACGTATCATCTTTTTTACGATATCTTTCTTACTGTATATTATAGGTTTATAGGCATAGGTTTATTAAATAGACTGTTAATATTTATCATATATGTATCATTTATAAGTAATCAATAAGTCAATGAGACCTAATAGAAAGCTTTTATTTGTTTGCCTGCAAGGCTATATCATTTATAAGTAATCAATAAGTCAATGAGACCTAATAGAAAGCTTTTATTTATTTATTTATTTGCCTGCAAGGCTGGTAACAATTTTAATATAACAGTACAATTTTACTGTAAATGGTCAGACATTACTCAGTCAATAAGACCCAATAAAAACGTACAATAAAGAAACATTTATTGATTTATTTATCAGGCAATTGTCAAGGCTAGTAACACTTTTAACAGCAAAGTAAAAATGTTCTCATGAAATCAAGAAGTCTGTACTGTTATTTATAATTACAATAACCACTTTTTAGTCGCTCCAGGCTCAAAAGTAAGCTATATTTTTAGTCCGGTGAGGTGGGAACAACAGAAGTCAACGCGACGTCGCTGGGTAAACATGCCTGCTAGTGTGAAAGACAGACTTAGTCATTTAACAAACAGTCTCAGTTCTCGAACATCTGAATGCAGCTGGTTGTGATCGTCGGAATCCGGATGTGATGAAAATGTTCGAGCTCAAAGTTTCTGCTGCAGCTGCAGCTCGAGCGCCCGCGCGGGAGTCTCGCGCACAAACTCATTACTCAGCGTCTGCCTGACAGGGATTTCTGCACTGTTTTTGGGAGCAATCTGACCGTTTATTATTATTATTTTTGATCCTAAACGGGCTATTAAGGAAACCTTTTTCTGACGGGACTTCGTTTTGTCTGAAGAAAGGATGGGAATAGAGGCGTTTGGGAGTTAACATGTTTGAAAGGTAACGTTAACCAGCAAACTTTTTTTGTTACATGTTTGGCAAACAAATAGTATTAACTTAACAAGTTGATAGGATGTTTAGGAGTGTGTGTGTGACATCGAGAGTTTCGTTTGTGGAGAAAAAAAACCTAAGCAAAACTTTCCACTAACTTTAACGACATTTCGCCGTGATGACGTCACTCCGTAGGAAAGCTGCTGGAGTTGAGTTTGTTTACTCTGACGCACTGAACGGCGATTGATATCACAATAGTTTGCTTTCTTGCAGGTTTGAGGGCTGATTGCTTTGGAGGATTGTTGTTTTTGGGTGTGTTTAGTAAACATCTGGCTCATGTCCTCGGAGACTATTTTACCTCCGGAGGGGCCCGAAGGGCCAAAGAAGCAGCCACGAGAGGAGACAAACCCACTTCTGTCCAAAACAACAGGTGTGAGACTTTATTATTTATCATTTTTGAGATTCTGATTCATGTGTATATCATGGATGCACGGGTTGTTTTATTGTATTGAATGTATATTTTGAAGCATGAATGGTGAATTGTATGTTTGTATTGGGACTGTAACCGTTAATGATGCTTAAATATTTGTCACAGTCATTGTTGCCAACTATTTTTCAGGGAAAGTTGCTGAAGGAAGTTCAGTTTGTTGCTAAAAGGCGTTGTGAAATCATTACACGATGACATCGTTATGTAATTATGATGCAAAATTGTCACTACATCAAATTTCTGCAAAAAAATATTTTATGTATGTTAGTTTAGATTTGTTCGTAAAATAATACAATGCAATATAATGTTAAAATATAAGTAGCTGTATTTTTAAATGTACACATTTTTGAACAATTAGGGCTTACAATTTTAATTTTAATGTTAATATGAAGGAATTTTGCGTATTGATTTTTCACAGGTTTTTTACCTGCATTTTAAATTACGCATTGTATTTTGTGTTTTCGGGTTACAGGGTTACAATGGATAAAGTCGTGGAAAATTACTAGTACCTTTTCCATTTTTCTAGATATTTTTCTTACAGTGTACTAACTGATCAACAATCACAGGTACAAGCTACTAACAAGGTGTATCATAAATGAACAATTATTCAATTATTCAGTTATTATTATTAAATTGAGCAATTGCTAATAGCAGCTAACTTAATTCATGTGATGTGTGTACTGCTATGCATCTTTGGTTTTTATTTTTTATTTTTTTTACTCATTTTGTGTAATTTAGATGGAAAATGTGTGCCTTTTTATCGTTTGAGTCACTTATCAAAAGTTGCTAAAAGTAGCCAAATAAAATGTAAACATAGCTAGATTTGTTGCTAGGTGCTTTTGGAAGAAAAAGTTGCTAGTGCAGGGCTCGACGCTTACTTTTCTTTTTAGGAGCACTTGTGGTCCTAACTTAAAAAATTTAGGAGCATGTTCAAAATTTTAGGAGCACCTTCTAATCAATAATCCAAAATGTTATCAAAAAGTAGCCTTCCCATTACGAGGTAATATTTGACTCCTCTAACTTTATTAAAAGTATGTCATCTTTTGTCAAATTCTTAAATTATATTTTATAAGCTTAACAACAGAATAAGAGTAGAATAAGAAACAAGTTAAAAATCAAATGAAATCAGTATTAACAAAAATAATTTGTAGAGGTGGCACAGAAGAACACAAAAGTGTTGTTTGATGTACTTTCAGACATTTAATGAGGTTCAGAAGTGGAATGAGTGCAATTAAATCCATAAATCCATGATGATATTAATGTTTTAAATATAAAATTTTGAATATAGAAATATTAAATGATTTAAATAACTGAAAAGATACTTTAAAAATGAAACTAAAACTGCCAGCAGGTGGCGGTAAGTCACTGATTTTTATTACTGAATCATTCATTAAATTGATTCATTCGAACGGCTGATTCATTCAGGAATGAAGCAATGGACAGTATTTATGAATGGGTAATCATGAATCACTGACTTAAAAAACCCCGTTCATTCATAAACGGAACACCGCTGTGTTTGAATGGAGACGCGCAGCGGCTCTGCTGTGTCTTTGTTTTAAACTATTTTCAACGACGAAATAGAGCAAAATCAGACAATAGTGTTATAGTCAGACAATGTAAGTAACTTAAAATTAACTTCTTGTTTATTGAATTGTATTGTATTAAATCAGTATCACATTTACAAACTCCCTTAAAAATCATTAAAAGCTGTCACTCATCTTAGTTAATCGCGATCTCACATTTATAATGAACGAAGCTCTCTACACTGCGCGATGAATCTCTTATTTACTCCGTCTACACTTTGCTTATGAAAGGATTCGTGAGATATGTCTGTGATACATTACTCAACGCTGCAAAAACACGTAGAAACCTTTGAAGCTTCCCTGAGCGCAATCACAAGTATGATGATGATCGGGTCAGTCGCACTGGTGCTCCTAAAATAAATTTCATAGTCGCACGCAGTAGTTTTCAGTCGCAAATGCGACTGAAATGGTCGCACTGTCGAGCCCTGTAGTGTAGTGTGAAAAGTTGCTAAATTTAGCAACAAAATTGCTAAATTGGCAACACTGGTCACAATGCTACTAATAGGGTGGACTATGCAAAATTGAGAGTTTTTGCATAATAAAACCCTGATAAAAGCCTTGTTTATTTTTTTTATTTTTTTTTGGGGGGGTATGCTAAAATTATTAATATAGCTTCAGTGTGATCGTTATAGGTATTTGAACATAATTAGTGACCTTATCAGCAAAAAATCAAACAGCAAATATGTTTCTAGCAAATATGTTTTAAATTGAACTGAATTCATTACTGCAATTAAATAGTACAAAAGATGATTAGAGCAGTTTTTTTAATTGTTCTTTTTTTTTCTCTTTTCTTTTAGAGGTTTATATATAAATAGAGCATTTTGACAGTGCCCACTGTAATAATCTCAGGCAAATGAAAACATTTGCTTTTTGACAGTTATTCATAATGATTACATTGGTTTTATCTCCTGATTTTTTTAAAGGGGTCATATGATGTTGCTAAAAAGAACATTATTTTGTGTATTTGGTGTAATGAAATGTGTTTATGCGGTTTAAAGTTGAAAAAACACATTATTTTCCACATACTGTACATTATTGTTTCTCCGCTATGCCCCGCCTTTTTGAAACGCGTCGATTTTTACAAAGCTCATCGGTCTGAAAAAGCGAGGTGTGCTGTGATTGGCCAGCTATCCAGTGCGTTGTGATTAGCCGAATACCTCAAGCGTGTGTCGGAAATGTTACGCCCCTCACCATACTGTTGATGCCGTGTCTGGCCGGAGCGACGAGACAAAAACATGAAAACCCATTACAAACGAGCCAACCACATGTGACGACCCCGGGCTTCGTCCACGGTGAAAGCCGATCCGGCGATCCACAGCACTAAGTTGATGCTCTTTTGGAAGACCAAACAAAGTAGTTTCGGTGTCTCCACAGCATGGCGGCAGCGGCAACAATACTACAGTGAGAATAAAAGTTACGGCTTTTTTCTTTGCGTGAACATTTGGGCGGCGTTACGCAAATCTTCCCACATAGTGAGGTAGATATGTGGGGGCATGTTAGAACGAGCCATTTTAGGTAGGCGTGGTTAACTCTTAACTTTTATAAAGAATATCTCTTTGGATTTGAGACTTTAGTCTGTACAACTTTACAGATCTTCTTTATGCACCAAGAGCTTGTAACACTCCAAAGAGAAAGGAAAAATTTAAATCGCATCATATGACCACTTTAAGATAATCGATCATGCAACTTATTTGTCCCACTTTACCTGGTGTCCCATTCTTGCTGAACCCACCAGTAACTGACTTGCATAAATAGCAACTAGCAAACAGATTCCCCATATGTATGTTGCGCCAGTAGGCATGATAATGTTTTCATTATTTTCCAATAAAGATTGAAGGAGCGCCTTGGTAACTATTAGCTGGAACCACTGCCAATTATAGTTTTTAATTAACTTTCTAGTTGCTTGTGAGATTATCACATGTAAAATAAGCTTGGCCCCCTTCGTCTTTTTTTTTTCTTAGGCACTGAACCGTTAACTATCCTATTTATACCAAGCAGCATTATAGCACTGTCAAAAAATGGCAAAGTAGGACAAAGTAAGCAATCACAGGCTCTGGTGACAAATGGATTTTTGTAGGGCCTTCAAAGTCTCTCCGTTAAGACTGGATTTCCCTCCCCGGGGACTGTGTATGCTTGGAGAATAGAGCAATTTATTTCAAACTGTAATCACTAAATACAGCGATGCATCACAAGGCTGCTGGTACTGTATGTGCATTTGAAAAGTCATGGCTGGAATAAAGGGTTTCCATTCATCAGCCTCAAGCCCAGATGAAGTGATATCAATCTCTGTATCTAGAGCTACTGTATCGTATTGATCTTGTCCCATAATACACTGTAACGAGGGCTGTAGAGAGGAAAAAGCCCAAAACTAAACACTCCAGTCTCACCAAAAGTGAAAGCACGCTTCTGTTTGCTGAGTCACATGCTTTATTCCCAGCATGCAGTTGAGTGATGGAAAAACACAGGTTTGTGTAACAGGACTGCTTTGACAGTACTAAATAAATGAGCGTTTACCTACGGCCTCTGTTCGAGTGTGGCTACATCGTAGGCCGCCACAAATAGAATGAATTGGAGAAGCATGTCGCCCAGTTTACTCTATGGACTTGGAGCTGAATAAGTTTAAGTGCAGCGTTTAAAGGTTGCCTATCTTTTTGTATGCCTATCAGGCAGGTTTTGCTCACATCCATTTTCCAATTTAGATGAATGTGCTCTTTATAGCTGTAAAAACCTTGGCAGGTATCGTGTACCCGGGAGCAGAATCAAGAAAATGAAATCCAGAGTTCTGGCCCAGGCCTACCTGATCCACCCACACGGTTTTGCAACCGTTCACCAAAGGAGTCTGTTTTATCTGGCAAATTAGAGCTCTTTTTTTCTATTCTTGATGCTGAGGCGAACCAGTATGAACCTCATCACTGGCCTTTTGCATACTTGGCTTCCTGGCAGCTACACTCTCAGAAAAAAGGTACAAAAGCTGTCACTGGGGCGGTACCTTTTCAAATGGTACACCTTTGTACCAAAAGAGTCCATAATGGTACCTTAAAGGTACATATTAGTACCTAAAGTGTACATATTAGTACCTAAAAGGTACAAAAGTGTACCTTTTGAAAAGGTACCTGCCCAGTGACAGCTGTTGTACCTTTCTTTCTGAGAGTGTATGAAACAGCAAAACTCCTAAAGGAAAATGTTTGTTTTGTTTTTTTTGTCCAGATAAATGCAACAGCTGCACTGATGAATCCTCAGATGCTACAGAAACATCCCAAACTCCGATACCAGGAGATGCCACTTCAGACGGGCAGGATCACATGACCGAGAACCACACCCATGATGATCTTGTTAGAAGTAAGTGTTAACAAATGTGTGAGTCATGTAATCCAAACATGCTTGACATCATTGGCCAGACTCCCAATAGCTCTTGTTTATGCATATTTTTGGCGAATGTTGCTCGTAAGTTTCATCTTCGCTTGACTGAGAATGAATCATAGCTTTCACTTTTTATAATGAAAGCAGTGTAACAGATGCCATGTCTTTGGAAAAAAACAGTTCCCCTAATGGTTTTATTGAATCAGAAATATCTAGTTTTGAACTTTATCAGTCAGTGATACATATATGAAACTAATTTGATATAAAGTATTTCTCTTGTTACTAGTCAGTACTTTGGCATAAACTTAAAAGAGTTTGTGATCCAATCTCACTTGGATTATCAACTGACATCAACTAGGGCTGCACGATAAATGGCATGCAATATTTATTGCGCATCTTATCAGTAAAGCCGGTTCTGTAATCAGAGGTAAATCTCCATCACGTGTGTGCTTTCACATTGAGCAGCATTAACTACACAGAGCCGTTGTTCACTGACGAGCTGCGCAAAACCACGTTCATATTCGCGCGATTTTTTGCGCAGCTTCTGACAAGATACGCATCAAATATCGCATGCGATTTATCGTGCAGCCCTAACATCAACCTTTGTCAGCATTTTCTACAGTTCTGCACCACTGAAAACTGAAGCTTACATCTAAAAAGCACTGATATGATTTTAAAACATTTACTGTGATGATAATTGATTTCAGTATTTACCGCTGTGCTGTTATTCTTTGCCTTTGGGAGTAGCTTTGATTTGAGATTATGATAATGAATAATCTATGTAAGCGCTTTGCTGCTTTAAGTTGGTAATATAATGCTATAGGGGAAGTAGCATTGAGTCTTGGCAATAGCTTGAGTGAAGTGTGTGCTGATTAAAAGAAAATGTACTGAATTTGAACCAATGTCTTTCTATTGCAGTAAAGTTGTTGCATTCAGTTGTTCTTCTGCCAAAGTCTCGGAAGCCTAGTGAGCAAGGATCTCCCATTGTGGTTTGGCCTTGGCTGGCCTGGATCTGGAAATCACAGCTGAGAACTTGAATGTACTGAAATAGGAGCTCTGTTACCTGGTAAAGCATGGGGTTGCATCATAGAGACTTTTCTTGTTCTGCTTCATACGAGTTTGTGTACTTTATAAATGTTGAGCTTGATAACATCTTGGAGGATGTTGTTCCGCATGTAAGATTGAAGTTGGATCAGCTCAGTTGTTTAACTGACTAACTCAAGGCATTGTTTTATGCAAATGAGGTCAGATGGATGTGGAGTAATGGAAAATCTCACTCATCTCTGAGTCGGTTGGAAATAATTAGGGAAACAAAGATTTGAAACAAAGGATGTGATTGGAAAATTCTCACCACTTGTTTTTGGAGGGGAAAAAGTCCTGACACACCCACTTCCCACAGTCCCGTTGTGTGGGAATCTGGTGGACTGTCCTAGAAACATGTTCCCTGCAAGATGCAAGTTTGACACAAAAATAGCCTATTTCTCATCTATCAACCTTGTTTCCTCTCTTTTTCTCTCTCTCTCGTTCTTCCTTTTCCTATCTATCTCTCTTGCAGTATGCTGACTTTGTCCTAATTTTCTCTCCTGAAATGAGCATGTACTAGTGATATGCACACACTATCAAATGTTAGAGGTCAGTAGGGGTGTGCCATATTATACCGCCCACGATAATACCGGTATAAATTTTTACATTATAAAAAAGTGTCGCGATGACGAATGGCGGATATACATTCCCTAGCGTGCACAACAACAACACCACAAACCCAATAGGTGTGTTCAACTTAAAGCAGCGCTGCGCAGACTGATCGGTGTATGACATCTAGAGCATATTCAAGCGCACCCTCTTACCTTCAAAAATAGGCAAGGCTCATATCTTTAGCGAAGTGGCGTGGAGAGAGAGGGGGCCTGGCGATTTCAACTGACTGCCCGAGGCCAGCATAAAAAGACGGCATGTGCGTCGTCACGAAAGCTTATCAATTGCACGTGTTTTAAGCCTTGCCAATTTAAACATTCAAAGCGGAAAAACGCCGAGTTCGGTGCGCACACGGAGACAAACATCAAACCGAGCTCTTCTTCGCTTCCTCCCATGCCTGAACGAACAAATACACCTCGCCAGTTTAAACATACAAGCACAAAAAGACATGAAAAGCTTAATTCAGCAACCGCGCGCTGTTCTGTGCGTACAGTGTGCATGCAGAGAGCCGCGTCTACAGCCCTTTAACACCAAATTGAGTTTTGTATCTTCTTGCTCTTGAAACGACAAATACATACAAAATTGTCACAATACCTGTCTTTGCGAGTATCCTCGAAAAAATGGTCGGTTATGTCTTAAGTGAAAGTAAACAGTTGAGTAAGAAATGGAATGTGTATCATTATATTGGATGTATTATCTCTTAAAGTGACCGCGCCTAATTTACTAGCTGCTGTCAGTGTCCTTAATGTTAATCCAAGAAATTAAATAGGAGAAAATCACTCACTGCTCTTTACTCAATTACTTTGTAGTTTTAACAAGAATTAATCTATATTTAATTTATACAGTGAAGACTATGCAATGCTATTTATATTTGATTATTCAGTTTCTGTACCTGGACACCTACAAACTTGAAAAAACTTAAACATTGTTTAATTTGTATATTTGTGCTATTTACACAATTTCAAACAGGGCCCACTGGTACAACCTGCACCAGAGCCCTGCAAACCCCAGCTACGGCCCTGTACACTGATCGGTCTGCTTCAAGTCGAACACACAGCTGCTGCAGCCACCTTATGACAATAGATTTACACTTCTAATTAGGTAGTCTGTCATCGATGACAGTAGCTCATTGGAAAAGGATGGAAAATGCCCTTCATTTTGTTTGCACTAATAAATGCTGCTGCCTGCTGCAATCACCAATAAAGCGTTGTTCCATGTTTGTTTTTTTTCTATATTGTCATAAATATCATTATCGCAAATATTCTTGAAATATTGTGTTATAATTTTGAGCCTACATCGCCCACCCCTAGGGGTGAGTACGTTTAAAAAATTTTTTTTTAAAGAATTGAATATTTTTTATGCTTTTCAGAATACATTCAGTTGATCAAATGTGACCGTAAAGGTATATAATGTAATGATTTCATTTTTATATAAATGTTGTTCTTTTGAGCTTTCTATGCATTAAAGAAACCTAAACTATGCATCACAGTTTCAACAAAAATATTAAGCAGAACTGTTTTCATCATTGATATTAATAAGACATGAGTGGAGTAATTAAGAAAAAAAATCAACTGTGCCATCACAGGAATAAATAAAATTTGAAAATATAGGACTGCACGATTAATCGTAATTAAATCGCAAATGCGATAAATCACGATTAGGCAGAAGCTGCGATTGTCATGCGTATCTTTCAGTGAAGCACGGTTCTGTGATCAGCAGTAAATCTCCATCCGAAGGCCAGAGGGCACTCTCGCGCTGAAACTCCAAATACGCCTTGCAGAAGAAACCCAGGAAATTCCTATAGCAGTTGCAGTAGAAGATTTAACTGCTTTCATAAATTCAACGTGACTAATAAACACACGACTACAACAATGTATGGTTTATCGGAGTTCCTCTTATTATAATTTTTATTATAATAAAGTCTATAATAATGCAATGCAAGTCGACATAGCCTTTATCACTGCTTAAATACTATGAAATATGTTGTGTGCCTTATTCTGTGTAAGAAGCCACATCATCTCACAGAAGGAGTTCAAACACTCGACTGACGTTATGAAGTGAGTAAAAACATGTTATTAAATGTGGTATTTCACGTGCTTTCAGATGGAGCAGCATTTACTACACAGAGCCGTAGTTCACTGACAAGCTACACAAACAGCTTTCACAATTGCAGAACGATTTCTTCGATTTAATTATCGCGCGATTAAATTGTCTGTGATTATGAACACGATTTGCATAGCTTGTCAGTGAACTACAGCTCTGTGTAGTAAATGCTGCTTCATCTGAAAGCATGTGCTGGAGATTTACTACTAATCACAGAACCGGCTTTACTGACAAGATGCACATTACAATCGCATTCGATTAATCGTGCAGCCCTATTAAAAAATATTCCATTTTTAAATTGTAGTAATACATTATTATTATTATTATTTAATAATTTTAAGTGAATATCTGCACAAGGTTCTAGAATATATGTGAGACTATACCATGTATATGAGGTTGTCTGGCTTAGGATGGATAGAGTAGGGCTGTAAGGCAGTGCACTAATTGGATTGGGAAGTATGATGTGATATTTAAAACCCAGAGCAGGAAATCGATAGGAAATCAACTTGACTGGACACTTTACAACATTTTATCACAGAACCGGCTTTACTGACAAGATGCACATTACAATCGGATTCGATTAATCGTGCAGCCCTATTAAAAAATATTCCATTTTTAAATTGTAGTAATACATTATTATTATTATTATTTAATAATTTTAAGTGAATATCTGCACAAGGTTCTAGAATATATGTGAGACTATACCATGTATATGAGGTTGTCTGGCTTAGGATGGATAGAGTAGGGCTGTAAGTCAGTGCACTAATTGGATTGGGAAGTATGATGTGATATTTAAAACCCAGAGCAGGAAATCGATAGGAAATCAACTTGACTGGACACTTTACAACATTTGATCTAATTTGATCATATTTCCATTTTAATTTGCTAGCAGAATTCACTAAAGATGAATCACGCTTATTCAGCATTGTCTGTTGACTTACATGGGCAAACAGAAATGGACGATGGTTGAACATGCTCAGCTTGAGCTTTCGGTGTCGTTTTTAATCGCACACTGATCTATTAGGCTGCAATAAAGACAGTAAAGTACAGTGTCACAGAACAAACGCATTACAAGATTCTCACAGTCTCAAATGTGTGGGATGTGGCAAGCCTCCTAGCTGAATGACAGAAAAGCTTGTTCATTCCTGAATGAATTTCAAGGGAATGATGTAATGATCAAGAGGTGTTTAAACACTGAATAATTCACATGATTGTCAGTATTTTAGCATGTTCATCATTCTGTGCATAGACAACGTCTCTTTGTTCTGTCTGGAATTTTGTGATCTCACTCAGGGGTTACATTAGGTCCAGAATCAGGTATTTATTGTTGACTTTAATGATTAGACTTTGCTATTAATTCTCAAAATCAAACCAATATTTCTAATAGAGTACACATGCATTTCACCTGCATTCACTTTTGAAGAGTGCTTTTATTTCGATCATTTTGGGCGGAAAGAGTTGATTGATTCAAGATGCAAATTTTTCAGACCACGTGTTCCTCAGACGCAAGAGCCCATTAGAACAGAGGAGTAATTTTCAAGTGATTACTTAGCCGTGGGTCATGGAATCAAAACTGGAATAAATAGGGTGAAATGCTAGCACAGGGGTTGATTAAAATGGCCATTGTGATTCTACCTCTGTACTAATTATTTCCTCATTGTCTTGGTGTAGACATATTTAATATGGAAAAATTCCCAGCGTTTCAATTAGCATCCTCGTAAGTGCCAAAGCCCTTTTGGAGTTCTGCAGATTTATGTTTGTAAAGTTTATTTAAATTACCTCTGATAAGAGGTGATCTACACATCTGTGAGCTATAGGTTTAACACACCATTAGCATTTCTGATTGTTCTCATTGACCATCAGCTCAGTGTTATTTCATTCGCAAGGTGGGCATTATGGGAAATGGTGCTGGTGTTTGAACTATGCGAAGAATAATAGATTGGAAAATGGCGTCTGTCTGTTAATAAGATGTAGATTTGAAGCCCACGCTGTGATTAACGGTATGCTGATGCATCTTCGAGAGCGTGAATGCAACCCGAACACAACTCTGCCTTTTCCAGCCAGAAAAGCACTTGAAGTGAGAGTTGAGCAGGAGGGATTACTGGCACTCTAACAGGGTTTTGGCTTCAACATTAAGGTTAAACCCCTTTTCTATTACAGTGATCTCTCGTGATGTGCTCCCCTCCTGCCCTGCGTGTTTGCAGGTTCACCGCACTTCTGCTAGGTCATTCCGTCAGGCCTCTGATCACTCGTGGGTGACGGGGAGCCACCGACTGACTCCATTCAGACAGCGGTCACGCCAAGGCTAAAATCGATACAGCCATCTCCTGTTAAAAAGCCTCTCAGAAACAGACGAGCACCTCTGTCCTTTAGCCTGATTCCAGGGCTTAAGGTCTTGATTGGCACCCCAAAGACAGAGTCCAGTGACCCACAGCTGTCACATTAGTGGAGTTAATGCTGAGATTGAAATGGAGCAAATAAAGGAACCTTGTCCATAGATAGATATATATTTTTAATAAACTCTCCTGGCTGGCTTTAGTTGCCCCTGGAGTGCCTCTGTAAGGATCGCTTGGTGCCTGGCCTCGTCCTGTACGGACTCCAAGAGATGCATGCTGCATCTGGATCCTTATGCAAGTCTTTTTTTTTGAAGGGGGGGAATTGGTGGAATATTTGAGTCACCGATGTAAACCCATGAAACTGAAAATACACACCCCCAGCCTCCTTGTGTCTGTGTAGCCGGGGTTTTTTTTGTTTGCAGTCGTCGGGAAGGAGGGTGGAGCACTCGTCGACGTATGAAGTCTGGCAGCTCCCTCAGGCTCGGTCTGAGTCACGTCATAATTGGTCTTTCGAGAAAATGTGGTAGCTGTGTAAAACGGCTAAATCTGTGCAAGATGTGCGTTTTATAACCGCGTTTGTGAAGAACTTATGCATTTATGGCATTCTTCCATTCCACCGTGATGGAAACGGATAGAAGGGAAGGAGGTGCGGATATGGATTGCGTGAATGTTGTTTCGGGTTTCGAAACAAGGTGAAAGTAGGAAAACTGTGGTTTTGGCCTACTTTAGCAGCAACAACATCAAGCTCTTCTTGCAATTAGAATAGAATGGTGATGGCAACGTCATGGGTTCAATTTGATTGTATGTACTGATAAAAAGTATCCTCTTGAATGCAATCTAAGTTGTTTTGGATAAAAGCATCTTAGATAAAATCTTCATTCTAGGGAAAAGTTTGAGTAGTTTATCTATTTTATGTAGTTTTTTTTCTCATTTACCTTTATTTGTATCCTTTTGCACCGTTAAACCCTCTTGAAATTTTTCAGTTGAATTTTCTCAGATTTTGAGCATACCTCCATGATTATTGCATTTCTAGGTAGGAATGCACGATATTAGATTTTTGCTGATATCCGATATGCCATAATGCCGATATTTTTCAAATCATTTTAGCCGATAGTCGTTGCTGATAGCAATATATATTTCCTGTTGTTTTGAAAAAACACCAAGTCTCTCCTGTGCAGAAATGATAAACAAATTATTTAGATTCGTTTTGAGCAAAAACTTATTTGTTAGAACTAAAAAACATTTTTAAAGTTCTTTTTTTTTAACGAGAGTACATTGAAAGCTTTAAAAATAACTGTAATAAAATAATTTTCTACTTTACTTCTATTTAAGTTTTCATTATCGATTTGTGATAATCCATGAATAAATCTTTATTATTTAATTTACAAGTGTCATGTTTGTTATTTTTATTCATGTAAGCTGTAGCTTCTGACATTTTAATCAAAACAGACTCATGATTTACTGCTTTATTTATTCAGAAACACAAGTATCTTAATGTTATTTGTGTATTTTACTTTCATTTTATTACAAGTAGGCCTACAGCACCCCCTAAGTAAATAAATTAACGAACGGGCATTAGGACCCGGGGGAGGCTGTTGTTGCTGTTGCTCCTGCTGCACGCGCTGGTGTCTGTTGACTCTATCGCACAATGGACGCGTCATTCTGTATTGTGTTCTCAAATTAAATGCGGCGTCCAAAACAGTGAATCTAATCCTCATTCAGGCAAAAGTTCGCTTCAAAAATGACCACACTGCTGACGTGATCTTATCGCTAACACACCCTAAGCACATGTGAGCTATTCATCTTATCGGCAACGCATATCGGCATTATTTTTTTCAAATCGGCCGATGCCAATGTTTATATTAAGCCTTTATCAGCTAATTCCAATAGCATTGTGTGATGCTAAAGACAGTGTGTGATGTTAAACTTTTAAAATTGTTCTAGATTTCAATTCCATTGGCTGTGTCTAGCTGTGTTTGAATGAATAAACATGCCTTACGTATGCAATCTGTTTGATGTGTATGGTAAAATGCATCCAATTTAAAGACTGGTAAATCCAAAACCAGCTTAATACAGAACTTCCTCAAGATCACTTAGTTGATTAGTATTAATTTGAAAATATGTTGTTTTGAATATCCTCGCTTCTGATAGGTTTTGCCTGTTCCACACTATCATATGCTTTTCTGGGGGGCTTTAATGATTTTGATGACAAGCATGCCACATAGTGCAAATGCAGATTTGAAATAGAAGTATAATTGATGAAAAACTTAAGCCTTCACAATCTCTCTCCTTGTCTTTGGAGTTGCCAGCTGCCTTATAAAATGTAATTAAGCAGAACAAGGTCCGAAGGGGTTATTTTTTTTCCACTCAATCAGCAGCCAAATTACTAAATTTGAAATTAGTAAATCCCAGACGCCTGGCTCGGCTTGTCATTGTTACAGAGAGATGGAGTGAAAGAATAGGCGAGCGAGAGAAGGACAGACAGTGAATGACTGTGAAAGAGGGTGGCCCTGGAATATTAAACGCCTTCTCAGGTGTCACCTCTCTACAGCAGGTTTCATTTGAACAGCCAAATTTAAATGATTGTCAGAAAGAATTAAAAGTGTGCCGTCGCACAAAAAAAGCTGAGTAATAGTGACTACCTATTCATCTTCTGCAAGAAATTTAGTATAAAATAAGATGTGAGCTACGGTGTCTCTCAGAAATGAGATATTGTAGGGTGCCAGCAAGCCGGAGGAGGTGCCGTAATAGAGTTAAAGTAGTTCTGGCATGTGACATTTGGGGCAGCTTCAAAGAATAGGGCAATTACTGTGATCACCGATCAAGACACGTAATAGTCTCAAATAAATGTGTTAAAGACACAAATTGGACAAAAGTTTAAATAACCCAACTAAAAAATATACATGGCTGTTGTGCATGAGACGATATCAGGAAAGTTCTGGTTAAACAAGGTACCTTTGTGCAATTTGCACTTTTCGAATTACACTTTATTTGGCAGGTTTAGAATCATCAGTGAATCTAGCTTGGGCAATAGATCATCTAAGTGAAAATTTAAATTCTTTTACTTCTCTTGTCTGGAAGTAAGACCTTGCCACAGAGTTGGAAGGTCAAGCCGTAAATGATTTTTAATATGCTGAAGGTTTTTTTCTGTCGCAGCCCTTTTTTAATAATATTCATTCTGCTTTCCTTCCCTCCAACCAAATTCCCATGGTTTTGTTTCTATAAATACGGGGACATCATTTCAACTGAGGGAGTATATTGCTTTGGATCAAAAGGTGTAAGCTTGCCATAGGTGTTTGTTAGGAGAAATGCCACCCCGGGCTGTTTTGGGAGATGGTGGGAACTCTCCTGGTATGTCAGTGCACATTAACAAATTAGCATTTCAATCAGAGAGACAGGCCCATGGAGCATTAAACAGTTATTTTTGTTGCATTCATATATACAAAGCTAAACAAATTGTAATACAGAAATCCTAGACTGAAGGATTATCTTTTTTATTAGTATTTTTCAAAGAATGTGTTTTTTTTATTTTATGTAAGAGATGTTTATGTATTTATAATATTGTCAGCTTAATATAATTTCATATTTAATTCAAAATAGTATATACTTATTATGTAATTTTTTATTATATTATTATAATTATATAAAAATTATTTGACCATTTAAACTTCAGATGTTTTTCACCCTCATGTTCTCATTGTCGACCAGTACTTCGTGTTTTTCACTGACCAACTGTTTTGTACAGGTAATGATTGTTAGCCATTAGCAGATGATGATAAGAAGCGGATGGGGGCTGTTTAGCTGGATGACATGAGTTGACAAGTGAATTAATGTATGTTCTGTTTGATGGGTGTCCTAATGGGGCACAGCAAACAGCTCCACTCTTACGATGAAATATTAAAAGGCCTCAAGCCGCAAAAATACAGGGACCTACTTTTCTTTTTTTCCTGTCTCTCTCTCTCTTTACCTTTCAGTCTCCATAGAGAGCAGCGCAAATGAGAGAACATCCTGCCCTGTCTCACCTCTTTTTCAACATCCCTCCTGCTTGACCGAATTTTCAACGTCTTGTCTATGCCACACCACGCTGTTGACGTTCATACATATTCGTTCTTGGGAGGTCCGCCATGCTCTGCTTCCACGTCTTTGGGGTACAATTTCGAATTCTTCCAGCGGAGCTATTTTCTGTGACACCAAGCCAAAGGGGTGTTTATCTACAGTTTTACATAGAGAGCGACGCCACAGTGGCGCGGCGTCTCTCCTGGGCGTCCCGGCTCGCCGTCCCCACGTGGAGCGTGCGCCGAATGCGCGGTGACAAATGGCAATTATATTTGTGTGTTCTTTATGAATCCATCAAACACTGGCCTTTTAAAAATGCTCCCAGGATATTTGAGGCTGTCAGATCCAGGGGACCAAATTGGGATGCTGCTTAGACAGTCAAGAAGCACTCACCCCCTGTTTGCCTGTGATGTGTTTGACAGAGTGTGTAGAGGAATACCATGTATTATTCAACTACAAATGTACACTCTCAACAGTTGTTGATATGTTGGAAACAGAGTGGTTAGAAGACCAATTTGGACTGTTTTCTTTTCCCCCCTCCCTCCCTTCCGCACCATAACATGGTATTTTAATGCGACCTGTCAGCTTGTCTACCGTTTGCAATACAATGCTTGTTTTTTACACTTAGTGTGGGTATTCAATTTTTATCACCTATCATATCTTGGGTTGAAGGCAACATTTATATTTTATCGAGGGGAGACTTTTCTTTTGGGTTGCATCGGCCTTTTGGGCTTTCACGGGGCCCATGCGATCCTATCAGTGTGTACCAGATGCCCACAACATTCTCTGTTCTGCTGTTCTGGCAGCGTATTGCAAGATGGATGTGCAACGTGTTCCTGACTGGGCCGCTTTTGAGCCTGTCTGCTGAAACAGAAGGAAATGTAGTGTTCTGGTTAAAGATCAGGTCTGGTTCAAAATACTGTAAGGGAGGATCCATAAACCATCACCGTTGTGCCCTAGGGCAGGACACTTAACACCAGGCCACTCCGGGTGGACTGTCCTGACTCCTGATGTACAAATATCAGTTATTAATTATCGCTTTTTAATAACTGCTGTTGCTTTTATACGTTTTTAAAACTCAACATTTTTTGTAAGATAGCTACCAAGCAAGCAGTGACATTAGAGAGATTTTGTATTGAGGATTCTGAGATAGGGCTGCCACTAATGACTATTCTTATTTAGCTTAATCGATTGACTAATTTATTGATTCATTGATTAATCTAAACTATTAATTTCCCACAAAAAAAACAACAATTTTACTTAAGATTATTTTATTAAACTATATTTCATTAAACCAAATGAAATCCAAAAGTTAAAATGTAAAGTGCAACATAAAGTGCAAGAAGCAAGTGTCCATCTCACAGTCCAAATCACTGAAATCAAGGTTCAGTATTATAGTGTAAGAATGACAACATATCTACATGTTCTAGTCTACTAATAATAAAATTATAATCAAAAAACACTTTTTTAAAGGAGTATTTACCAGAAATATTATTTACCAGAATTTATTTAGGAGAAAAACAAAAATGTGCAGTATTTGTGATTTTTTTAAAAAATAAAATCAATTAATTGGAGGCGCTTTTGATTATTAAAATTTAATGGAACCATTAAAATGGAATCCAGAAAATAATGGAAAACAGAATTTGGTAAAGATAAAACTGTAAAACTCAATTAATTAGACAGGCCTTTTGATTAATACAATTTTATTTAACCGTTAAAACAGAGTATAGAAAAATGAAAATGGAAAAAACTAATTAATTTGGAAATAAAACGGATTTCATAGTGCCCTATAATTATAATTAATTTTTTTGTGGTAATAAAAATAGATCTTAGTGAACAACAATAGCCTTTAAAATTACTTAAAATACATATATAATAGCAATGAGGCAATAATAATTAGTTCAAATAAAGTATCAAAAGCAAGAAATCATATGGTTTTATTGAACAAAATTGTTAAAATACATAATGTATTATAAACAATAGAGCTAATGTACATTACACATTACAACAAAGGCCTGCAGGGGGCGCCAACGGCCTGACGATTGTTTTTACACATTACTGTGCGATCTAATCCTTGTTTAATATTGACCAAGCACCATTTCATTCAAATGTCCACTTAATCTTTAATAGAAATGCTATAGACGCTGTAATTAAAAGAATATGTGAACATCAAAATGTGTAAACTCAGAGTGAGGCTTTGAGCTTTTATTTTGAAACTGCGATGTATTCTCCTGAGTTTGCGTAGATTTATAAATGATTTACCTTACAAATCTGATGAAATGGCGCATGTTGCGTTCCCAGATGGACGTTATAATAAACCCAAACTCACAACAACATGCAGAGATGGAGTTTGAGACGCTCCACACATGTAAATGATAACAGTTCCTGTGGAACTACTGTGAACGGAGCGGCTGTGTGACGCATGTACTTAACCTACACGCATATAAATAATTAAAATGCATATACTGTATTAGAACTGCATTGCATATAATTATTTAATTAAATCGTAGCATTTGTGAATTCACAATTATGCTTAATTACGATTTTAATATATCATGCAGCCTTGGAAAACAGACTAATAATGTGTTTTATACATTCTCGTCTGTGAAATGCGCCACTTCCGGTATTTTGCCGGTTAGTCGACGCGAGCAAAATGAAGTCAGGGATTTTAAAAAATCGAATAAAATCCGACGAATCGCGACAGTTCTATTCTGAGACCTCAAAGACTAACATCTTACAGTACATTTTATTGTAAGGACAGCCCTCTTGGAGTAACCTGATATTATCTTGAGAAAATCAAGTTTTCCTTGATTTATTT
Organism: Sinocyclocheilus grahami; assembly: GCF_001515645.1. Lineage (NCBI taxonomy): Eukaryota > Metazoa > Chordata > Actinopteri > Cypriniformes > Cyprinidae > Sinocyclocheilus > Sinocyclocheilus grahami. The sequence continues at coordinate 1,969,131 of NW_015505212.1, forward strand.
ATTTAAGTTAAAAAAGCTTGGTGAGAACAGCTACTGTAATTTTCTTGATAAAAATAAAAACATTTATTCAAACTGCACTGCAAAAACGACTTGTTTTGAACTTATAAAAATTAGTGATGTCACCAACATTTTATATTTTCTTTTTAATTTTCGTTGGTTTTAGTAATTTTTTGTGCTTATGTCATTTTTAATATTATTTATATTTCTATATAGTTTCTATATAGTTTCATTTTTCTTCAGTTTAGTTATTATAGTACTTTAATAAAAACTAGGAAAGTTCCCTTTGCAACTAACTGAAATTAAACTAATACATTTAAATATTACAAATACATTTTAAAACCTTGTTTTAAAGAAATATTTTATGTACTATTTATATCACGTTTTTATAGCTTTATTTTAATTAACAAAAACATTTTAAAATAGATTTAGTTAACAACACTGACCAGCATCCGTCTAGCCCTGAGCTTTTGGTGACCACTACCCCACACTTTGTATACTGATTATAAAATATGCTCAAATTAATTTGATCATAATTAAACAAATGAAGCATCTTGGTACATGTGTTTGACAGTGGGATCGCTCCTGTTTGCTAGCTGTAGTGTACATACAGATGGACAGCTGGCTGATGAGGCTGTCATGGCCTGTTTTTAATTGTGTTATTTTACATTCCCCTCAGCATCTTCCCAGGGTGATATGTTGTTATAAAGAGGTGGTCTGAATTTCTTCTCTTGTTAACATTAATAGCACAGTCAGTGTGGACCTCCCACCAAAAGAAAAAAAGTAATTAAGAGAAAACTTATTTCACATGCTGTTTGAGAAATTCAGGTGTCACTACCTTAAAACACACCACATAAAATGCAAAGATCTTAGCATAAAAGCCAGAATAAACTAAAAGAAAAAAATCCTGCAATGCTAGAAAATGATGAATAATTCAAAGGAGCCCAATGAACATGATGTGCGTATCCTGAAGGAGAGTACATAAGACTCCCAGCAGAGCTGAATGCACACTAGTGTTGCTTACAGTACTCACTTTGACTACTGTTGCATCAGATAAAGCCTCTCGGTTCAGGCTGCGTGAAGACTGAAAGTATAAAAGAGTGTATTCAGGTTATGGATCACACGGCATTAGGATTGGGAATTGAGAACTAGTTTTTGTTTACATTTAGTCATTTAGCAGACGCTTTTATCCAAAGCGACTTACAAATGAGGACAATAGAAGAAATCAAAACCAATAATATGTAAGTGCTGTGACAAGTTTCGGTTAGCCTAACGCAGTACACATAGCACGTTTTAAAAAAAATAATAAATAAAAAGAAAAATGAGTAGATAGAATAGGGAAGGCTAGTGTTAAGGCCCGTTCACACCAAGAACGATAACTATAAAGATAATTATATAACCAGCGGATGATATCGTCCGTTTATTCCAACGATTATACACGATCGTTTGCCGCTTTAAATTCTCAAGCTCGTTATAACAGGATTAATTCTGATTGGCTGTCAATATTTTTATCGTTCATCAGCTGGAAAAAATCATTCTGAAAGTGATTCCAACGATATCGTTTCTCTGTGCCTTTATCGTTATAGCTGTGGTGTGGACTCTGCTATTCTTTAATATTAAGAACGATTTTTAGAACTATATCTTTATTGTTATCTTCATAGTTATCGTCCTTGGTGTGAACAGGCCTTTAAAGGGTCTTTTTTAATAAATAAAAAGAAAACAAAAAGATAGAATAGAAAAAGAATAGAGAGTGCAAGGGTTAGAAGGTCAAGTGTTTTTTTTTGCTTAAAACCAGTTCTGTTTTTTTTTTAAATTTAATTTACACATTTAAATAAATATAAAAAAACAACAACAACCAATTACTTTTGTGTGATGCATTAAATGTGAATAGTTAATTGCATGCTTTTTATTTTCCATTATTTCCCCCTTGAAATTACTAAAATAAATTGATAATTAACTCATTAATGAACTGGATTAGGAGCCAGAATCCTTATTCGTTTTTTACAGGGCATGATGGAACATATGAATCCCTTGTGTATGTTTGAATAAACTTTGTGATTAAAATTTGGTGAATATTTGCTAAATACAAATTTCTTGTTTTGTTACTTAAAGTTTACTTAATAAAGTTGTCTTTCACATTTCGCCATAAAGTGCATTCTTTTTCTGTTTTAAAGTTCAAATTAAAATAAATGCTATAAAGGGCCAGTAATTCATCCAAAACATAATGTTACCAATCCAGATGTGAAGTCTCTCTGGTCCAAACTGATGATTACAAAAAATTCTGTCTCTTTCTCTGTAGCTCAACCTCAGCCTCTGCCCCAGCTAGCAACATCCCAGCAGCATGGCATCGACGGAGAGGCTGGCAGGCAGCAGAACGGCCTGCACGCTGTGCTAAGTAACGGCCACGGCACGCCATGCGGGGTCACACAGCCACCCTCCACCAGCCCCACCTCCGAGTCCAGGAAGCACCCGTCGCCCGTCTCACACCGTGTGCAGAGAAAGCTTCGCTCTAGCCTGTCGGTCAACAGCGACAGCAGCAGAAGGAGCAAAAGCAGCTCGACGGGTTCCCATAAACCCGGCTCAACTCCAGAGGGTACATGACATCACATATGCAAACATACACTCACACTCAAACTCATATGTGCTTGCAGATTTCCTCTCCTGGTCTTCCCCTCCCTTCACCTAACCGCAACTAATTTGGGACTTTTCTGTTCTGTTTCCCATAAATGCACTGCTTTATTTAATCTTTCATAACTCGAACTAGATTGATCTCTTTATTTCTGTAGTGTTGTCTTGTCTCACAAATGGGAAGGACAAACAGAAGGCCGAGCTGAAAAAAGCAGCTTGCACATTGTCAGGTGTGATGGTAAGGAGAGGGCAGTAATGAAGGAGATCGCTGGTGCATTAGAAATGGTCACCAAGGTGTGACCTTTTAACAAGACTGCGGAGAGTGGGGGGTCTGCCATGTGTCAACCCCACCTCAGCAGGGGCCATCGCTACCCGCTCTCACAGTGTCCTCTCATTAAGACCCGCTCTCTTCCTTGCTCCTGTGTACCAGCACCCCTTTCCTGGCTTATGTATTGTGGTTTATTTACAGCATGATGTTCAATCATGCTTGTCTGATACCATAACCTTTTTTAATCAAGCAAAGGCTTGCACCTGTTGAGCACTTTTAGATTCTCTGTAAAGCTGTTTTTATGGTATATATGTTTCATTTGACGTGCCCTGGCATTCAGCTGAATTAGGACTTATATAAATAGGATTTATAGACTAGCTATTTTATTATATATTTTAATTTAGTTTTTTTTTTAATGTTTATTCATTTATTTATAGCCTTTTGTTCACAGTCTCTAACCATAATTATATGCTTAATGCATAGTACATCGTTGTTGTTTCCTGTTGCTACAGCATTTGTTTTTAGTAAGAGAAGAGCTTCTTGTACTATATTTATTGGACAATAATTTTTTTAATGTATTTGTCAATATAATTAGAATAATACAATCTTGAGTGCAGGTTGAGTCATCAATTCATTTCTATATTTATCTATTCATATTTATTAATTTTTTTAGATCAGGATTTATTTGCACAAAAGCAACCATAGGCACATACATCTATTGGGGACACTTTATCCTGTGTGTGAACCGGCAGGAAAGTATGTGAACATTTTCCAAGACTGGAAAGTTTTCGAAAGGATTTATCACTCAGGTGATTCGCGATTAGGAGCCTACTGCGAGGTACGTGTAACAAACGCTATCATCTCCTTAAAGGCGTCATAGTTTTCACATCTTAATTGGAGGGGGGGTGGGTGAACAGTTCAATAAGTCTGTCTCATTACAGCTTGTGTGCGTGCGTGCGTTATTTGTAGAACTGTGTTTTGAATCAATATGTTCTCTCTCAAGTAGTAATTTCCCCCTGGAAAACAGCAAGCTGTTGTGTTTTAATGTTTACACGGATTACCATAATCTGTTTGCCTGTGAAATTAGCCTCTAAACAGCCTGGGAAGCTGAAGAATAAAGCTTTACAAGATCTCTGCTCAGGGGATTGCGATTCCTCGTGTTTTTGGCTGCCGTCGCCGACTGCGATAACAGCAACCCCAGCAGAAAATCAACTAATTGAGAGATCTTTTGTTCTGTTGCGGGTGGGTTAGGACCTTGAGTGATGGCATGTTTGTGATTGTGTTCTGTTGTAAGCACGCAGTCGTCTAAAATCCCTCTGACAAATTCAATTAAGGCTGCGGGATGTAAGCAGAAAGCTAGCACGGTCATTAGTGGTGCATCGTAATGCCATGTTTTTCCCATCTTTGCAGATTCCCCAGCGTATCTGGATCTCTCTTTCGAAAAAGTTTGCTGTGCACACTTCCGTATTGACTGCAAATTAACTGCTTTTTTATTTTATTTTATCCCCCTCTCATTTGGTCTCTAAAGCCGCTATGTATGACCCATGCACCAGTCAGTCTTTCTTCATTTGAACGTTCCCACACCGCTTGCCGGTCTGCAACTCTTCCAGCTTGTTTTATGTCATGCTGCCTTTCTTTTTGATGTTAGCCTTTGGAGTTTTCCAGATGTCTCAAACTATTTCCTCCGAGGTGCTGGGGCTGTTTTTGGCCTGGCGGAATCTGGGCATCCTCCACTCGGTCTGACATTAAACATGAACCCTCTCATTGGGCCGATGTCAGTTTTGCAGCTGAGATAAAGCAGCCTGTCTCCTGTGTACATTACACAGACTCTCATTCCTTAAGATTCACACTAATCGCTGCTGATAAATTATACATCCAAGGGAACTCGTTATGTACTGTAGCTTTTAAATTTGTTTCTCGAAAGAAATTGTTAGTTAAAAAAGGGACAAGAAAAATAGAGTGAAATAATCGGTGGACACATGTAATTTTTCATACTTCTTTAATAGGATGGTGCAGGGTTAGTACAGTTAACTAAAACTAAAACCATAAAAAAAATGTATTACTTGAGATAAATTAAACTTTAAATAAAATAAAATAAACTTGAACTTATTTTAATTCAGCTAGTTGCCAAGGCACATTTCTCACTTTTGTTTAGTTTAACTTGATGTACTAAAATAACTAAAACTGAAATAAAATTAATAAAAACTATAGACATTTAAAAACTAATAAGAATAACTAAAACACAACAAAATTTCTAATACTTAATATGAAAACAAAAAATATAAAAATAAAAACGAATTCAATATATATAAAAAAACTAGAATAGTATCTCAATGATAGTAAAATAGCACATGGTGCAAATTTAATCACTATTAAATGAATCGCTAATCAAATAGCAAGCATGCCATTTTTGATTCATATGTTTTGTATACGAGTAGATTACTTATAAACAGTTGATGTAGCTGTCACATAATTTGGCAATGGAGAAATCTAGAAGTATGTCTGTTTGACCTTTCAGAAAGCTAGTGTTTTAAGCCTTTGGTGGGCCTGTATGCAAACTTGTTTCATGTTCAAACACTGTCCAGGCTGCACAGCACCACCACTGGTCAGCTCCACTGCCTACAAAAAAAAAAATCACTTTGATCAAACAAACATGAGCATCCAGTGGTCTTCAGGCCCTGTCCTTGGTCTCTCTCCCCCCTCCTCACCAGAGCTCAATCAAACCCAGCAATCTCTCTGACAGCCCACCACGGACTGATGAAAGCCATGCAAATTCACGTTTTAGACTGATAACGATTCACACCACATCGCTGTGATTTCTTCAATGCACTGCGGTTTGGGTTCTACAGTTGATTAGAGGTCCGAGCGGCACGTCCGGACTGGTAGGGGTTCACTGTTATTCTCTACGGCACTGTTTATGCTGAAGCGCAATGTGAGCGTCTCACTGCTTATTGAAGCTATAATCTTAGTTTAAGTAAAATATGTTCTCTTTTCACTTTGCCGTTTTGCTTTAGTTGTGTTTTGTCTGTAATGCACATTAACTTTGTATGTCCTGTACATATTACCACACTGCAGTCTGATTGTAAAGTAAATTAGTATTTATCATTTTGTCAACACTCTACTGAGTGATTTAAGGATTCAGCTCTTAATAAGTCAGTTATCTACACTGAAAAAGAATTAAAGTAGAAACACTTTTGACAGAAAATGCTAGTAAATTTCACAATTAATTACAAAGACACATTAAACACTTTGATTTAAATGTGAAAATAGTAGAAAGACTGAACAAGCGTTTTTTTAGTAAAACGTTCTGCAATAGTCTAATTAGGCCTAAATTTTTAACAGTGTACCACAACATTTTTGGATTTATTATTTTTACACACAAACAGTATACTTTGGTTATGTTAAAATTAATGAATAAAAGATTGCTGGCAAGCACTCAAACAGAACTTTTTATTTTAGTTACTTTAGATTTTTGTAATGCAAACATTAATTAATTGATTTTATTTGTTTTCCCAACAGATGGACAGATCATACGGTGTTGATTATCAGATCCTCAGATGGTCATTTTAAATTAATATATATTAATGAACAGGCTACTTAGCGGTTTGGTTACTCTTAAGTAAATACTGAGTGTTTATTTTATTATTTATTTGATTATTTTTTACAAAATTTCCCAAAAGATGGTCAGCCAGTGCTCCTGCAAAACTGTGTATCCATGTCATCTTAAACAAAAGTAATTTGGCATAGTATGTGCGAGAGGAAGTTTAAATGTTAATCAGATATGAGAGAAACGGCAGCATTAACACACCAATTTGCTTGCGAAAATGTTGGACGCTGTTAATCAGCTTTACGTGACCAACCCTGTGCTTTTGCATGATAATAACCCCATTATTCACAAAGCTACTAATCAACCCAAAAGTGGAATTCATTCCTTTTGAATTTCTCTGATTCCTCTCTTGCTCTCACCACTGCTGAACCGCCGTCTTCACCTCCTACACATACACACACATACACCCACACACGACAAACACTGTAGAAAGCTTTTATTGTTAGTCAATATGATCAAAACAAACAGAAATAAAATGTCACTTTTAAATAAAATAATAAATATTTTCCTTTATAAAATATACTTTTTAATTGATTAATGCTAAGTCCAATTTTTTGTTATTTGATTATAAAGGTGAAATGTGTAGTTTTTCTGCGCCACTGGCGACACCAAACAAAATAGCTAAAATGATCCCACGAAATCTCGAAAATGACTACTTTAAATACTTAACAAAATAATTTTGTATGTTTATTCTATGTTTTTGTTTTATTCTGCCCACTGCAATACTCTGAGAGCAGACTGCTGTGTCCACTGCATCCTGGCCTGCCTGTTTTGTGAATTTCTCACTCTGTGCAATATGGTGGTGGCTCAGGCATCGTGCGGCACCTGCACGTCAGAAGCCTGTTGCTGCTGCTGCTGCGCAGACGACCTGGGAGACGACTGCAACTGCCCCTGTGACATGGACTGTGGCGTTATGGATGCGTGCTGTGAGTCCTCGGACTGCCTGGAGTTCTGCATGGAGTGCTGCGGAATCTGTTTCCCAACATAAAAGCCCTGATGCATGCAGGCCACAGCCAGGACAGATGTTGAACGAGAGAGTGTGTGTCTGTGTATGTGTGAATGAATGAGAGCTAGGGAGTGTTTTTTTTTTCACACTTTGTGAAAAATCTGTTCCTGAGCTCAAGATGACCATAAAGGTCATAAGAAAGGACTAAAATACGTTACTTCACATATCCTCGTAAACTAAAAGTGCATTAAGACATAGATATTCAGCGCTTTATATTCAATGCTTTAATGTATCAGAGCTTGTTCTTTTTACTGTTTTTACATCTCTTTGCAGAGGTTTTTAACATATTTCTTTTGTTTTTAAAGACACTTCACACTTTATAATTTTAAAAACTTGCAGATGTTGAAATTAAAACAGTAGATGTCACACAACTTGAGGTCGCTCTGCACATCACTGCAATTTGAGTGGAAACCATAGCGCTTTCATACTGTCAGAGGTCAAGCCTTTGTGGGTGTTAAATGGGATTCTTATTTTGAACTGTTTCTGAAAAACAGAGGGTTGATTAAGTGATAGCCAATTTTGTAAGTCTTTGTTTAAACTGCATCTACTGTATCTACCTAACTCATTTAATGAAATGTCCCTAAGTTTGTGGAACGACATTAGCGGTTAGCTTTCTGGTGCTTTAAAGACACACATGAACTGGATATACAGAATAGCGTAGAATGCAGATGCCGAAATCCACTTTATGCAAGATTTTTTGGTCTCTACTTGACTTTTTGTTTTTCTTTATTAAGCCTCTGCTAAAGAATACACTATAAAAGCACCTTTTTGCTTTAGTACTTCACCATAGCGCTTTCATACTGTCAGAGGTCAAGCCTTTGTGGGTGTTAAATGGGATTCTTATTTTGAACTGTTTCTGAAAAACAGAGGGTTGATTAAGTGATAGCCAATTTTGTAAGTCTTTGTTTAAACTGCGTCTACTGTATCTACCTAACTCATTTAATGAAATGTCCCTAAGTTTGTGGAACGACATTAGCGGTTAGCTTTCTGGTGCTTTAAAGACACACATGAACTGGATATACAGAATAGCGTAGAATGCAGATGCCGAAATCCACTTTATGCAAGATTTTTTGGTCTACTTGACTTTTTGTTTTTCTTTATTAAGCCTCTGCTAAAGAATACACTATAAAAGCACCTTTTTGCTTTAGTACTTAGGTGAATACTGAATACACTATTGCAAATTGTTATTTTTCTTTGACTGTTAAATCATACATGTAGTTCAGATTGCATTGCCTGAGGCTTTCTTGTGAATTGTACAAAGCTGGCATTTGTCGGCATTATGTAAGCTAATGTTAGCATCACAACATTAACACCGTTGATTTTTTGTTCATAGTGCGTAATGCCTTCGGTACGCTGTGCGTTTGTGATTTGTCTGACTCATCTCGTCAAAACTGCTTACGACATACTTGCCAAACTGCACTTCAGAACACAGTGTGACTGAACTGACCTGAAACATTCAACTGAACCCGGTTCAAAACAAACAACTTTACCTCTACAGACTTTACCTCTCCAGAATCATACTAGTTCTTGTGAGTCTTTTGACGAAACCCACTTTTAAACCTAACTGACATAGACTGGCTCGTTTACACTGAGAATATGCAAAAGTATAGTTGCCTTAAGATACTATAAAAGTTTGTTCAAATGAATGAAATGTATTTTAATAGTAAGCAAACTAAAACTCGCATCATTTTCTTGAGATTTTAATTTACAAATACATTTTAATGAATTTCTTGTGTAATATATATATATATATATATATTGACAAGAGCTTGAAAAATGCACATAAATAGATTAATACAAAAATATATACATTGACATAAATACATTGATGTAAAATCTCCCTTCTCAGAGCAAAACTATAGATAAACTCAAAGATAAAAATGAAAACAGGCAGTTATTTAAATTCAATTGCAACACAAATTTGTCTTCTAATGCTCGTCTGTAGCTAATTGCAATATCAGACGACCAGACAAAAATGTAATAGTCTATTAAAAAAACAACCATGCTTTCCACATATAAAAATTCAGGTGCCATAATTATGAAACTTTTTTTTAATAGAATGTGAATATATATCTGTATTCATACTGTATTCAGCCCGTTTTGATGTTTGTATTTTGATGTTTCTATGTTTTTCCTCTTTGTCCTCAATTCACTTTTTAAATGTTTTCAGTATGTACCAAGCGTTGTTTTGTTAATGGACCATCAACATTACAATTTTCTAAAAATAAAATGTTAAACAGGAGACCAAGATGTCTGTACCTGCTTGTGATGCGGAATTGTGTGATTATTCACTGAAAAATTGACTACACGCTTTTTCTCAGAAAGCCGCCCGTGGTCTGAATGTTTATCAGGTGCATGTCATGCATCAGTGCATCTGGGCTGTTTCCCATCGCATTCAGGCATGTGGTAATTGACTCACCTGTACAAGGTTCAGAGATGGATATAATGTATATCGTTAGCATCATAGTCGGTGTATCAAATTGTAATGTCTCCAGAGATATTTTAAAGGTTTGTGATAGATTCAGGATGGTATGTCACGCTGAATTAAAGGTAGAGGAGTTGTACAGTCTATTAAATTGGCTGAAGCGTTTTAGGAGGTGACTGATGACGCTTCCAAATGACACGACTTTGCCCCTTTGTCAATTAAAGGGGTCATATGATGTTGCTAAAAAGAACATTATTTTGTGTATTTGGCGTAATGAAATGTTTATGCTGTTTAAGGTTAAAAAAACACATTATTTTCCACATACTGTACATTATTGTTTCTCCTCTATGCCCCGCCTTTCTGAAACGCATCGATTTTTACAAAGCTCATCGGTCTGAAAAGCGAGGTGTGCTCTGATTGGCCAGCTATCCAGTGCGTTGTGATTGGCCGAATACCTCAAGCGTGTGACGGAAATGTTATGCCCCTTACCATACTGTGATGCCGTGTCCGGCCGGAGCAACGAGACAAAAACATTAAAACCCATTATAAACGAGGCATTTGTTGCATCCAGTGGGGACATAATTGTGGATTATAATGACTTCTACTGTCTTTTTATGCGTTGCGTTGCATCGCGCCGCGTAATCATAAAACCATGTCTGCATTTGTGATCAGAGAAATGACAAACAGCAAGTGCTACTTTATACTGCTCAAAACTCGCATTTGAATCATCAGTGGCAAATTCTTTAAATATAAAAAACGTACTTACTGTCTGTGAGTCAGAACAGCTGGCTTTGTAGTCTACTCTAGCAGCATCAGGAAAGGTCGTCCATAAAATGTGCTGCACACATCTGAATATTTGGGTTGAAGTGTTCTGGAACAGTGTTGTAAATACAACTTAACCACTGATTTCTAGTCGTGTCCTCTTTCGGAAGGCCAAACAAAGTAGTTTCGCTTTCACAACGAGTAAATTTTTGTAAAAAGGTGAAGAATATCTGTTTAATTAACCCTCTGGGGTCTGAGGGAGTTTTAGGGCCCTGGAGAAGTTTTGACAATTGTACTAATCACATGGGAGAGTTTTTTTTTGTTCTTTTTCCTCCATATTCTTCCACTTTTTTCTTGTTCAGAAAGAGGGGGAGTTGAGAAGTCCAGGTAAGTGTGCAGTGACCTTTTCACAAAGTCATCCACCTCTTCTACTTTTAATCAAACCCCCTCTGTTCCTCTCTGTGCCATCGCTTGTAATGTCACAATTAAGGTGGCTCCATTGTTTCTGTTTTCAGGCTGAAGAGACTTTGCGCTCCTTGGTACCTGGGTAATTTCTCTTACAATATTAAATAAGTCATTAGAGACCCGTGACCACCACTCCCACCCCGTATGGCTGAAATGACTATCTGCCGTTGCCTGCCACCTTTTGTTACTCTAAAATCACATATTCAGAGTTGTAGTTGCACCATTTTTGCATCATAAGAGGACACACAAATATGCGGTTTGATTTGTGCAAGCGTGTAGTATGATATTGAATGATAAAGAATGATAAGAACTTAAAGATGATAACTACCGCCGCCTGGCCATCAGCTACTTTATGGCTGCTTTAGTGATAATAATGACAGAAGGACTGTAGATCCAAAGCGAATGAAATGTAAATGATTTGCAGGTTTGTATTTTGTATTTCAGCTCTGCCTCATTGTACTCACACCTTAAATATTTAAAGACCCCCTCCATAAAACCTTTGCTGCTTTACACGGGCCCCGCATGCTGTTTAATCTCTCTTTACCTGCAGGCGAAGCAACAGCAATGTAACGACAGCAAGCGGTAGTTAGTGAGATCAGGAAAACAAGCCCACAGCCACAGACGGGGCACGGAGCGGTTCAAAGTTTCTACGGTTCGTCTTTTTGAAGTTGAGCACTGACAACACCGGCTTTGGGTTTAAAATGAAAGAGACACATTGAGACGTATTTTGAACATGTCTTAACTTTTCATATGCAACTTTATCAACTGCTTACCGTGAGTTAGCTGTGAAGGCTTGTCTAGCCTATTAGCAAGACATTAACGTTCTGCACTTCCCTAAATGCATTGAACCATGGGAGAGGCAAATTGAATTAGACCCGTGGTTCGGAAATGCCTGTTTACTTCTTGTTCGCAGTCCTTGAGCTATAAATTAGATGTCACCTTTGCTACTTGTCATTGTTTGATATGGATGTGTTGTGGGTACCAAAGCAGGATGGTTGATTGTTTGCTCTTAACATCACTTAAATGAAAGGCCTCAGTAGCATGTAGTCATTCTCAATGATTGACAGTTTTGTTTGTCGTGATGCTTTGAGCTTGTGTATTTTGATCCACACACACTGGATTTGATGGTAATTATGTAAAGGCCTTTAAATATGCATCTGAACGTGCAGCAAATTTAGCTATTTATGGTTTTGTCAATCAGCAGTGGAATGCATGGTTTATGAAAGATAAACAGTTTAATCACTTTGTTTTTTCAGTCTGATATCTTGTGGTGAAGTTAGTGGCTTGTCAAATCTGGCTAGCATATTTACTGTGGTGAGTCTGTCAGTGTGAAGATCTGATCCTGTCTTTGCACTCAAAACATTATGATAGGGTGTGCAAGGATGAATATCACGAAACCGATATTTTACCCTCAAATCAACTAAGAAATGAAATGATGTGTATTTTGTTTGAAGAAAATTAAGCCTATTTTGGGATCATTATTATGACTTCTGTCAGTATGATAGAACATTTACATTGTGACATTTATTTTCATGACAACTTCCTCCAAGGTTCTAATTACTGTAATAGATAGATATACATTATATTATTATATAAATACATTACACAAGGATACTCAATTTTATATGATTTTATCTGTGTTCATGCCCTGGACCATATAAAAAATAGATAGATAGATAGATAGATAGATAGATAGATAGATAGATAGATAGATAGATAGATAGATAAAATAAAAAAATAGATATTATAATATAAAAATATTGTTATTAATATTATTACGATCAGCTCAACAATAAAAAAAGAAAAGAAAAAAAGAAGACCGACCAAAGCACCAAAACTAATAACATTTCTTTCCCTGGTTGCACCAGAGATCATCAGTCAGAACAAGGTTAGAAAAGATTAAATCCTGTTTTCTGCTGTAATTACACCATTACAGATGCTCTTGATTTGTTTGTCAGACTCCTCAGACAATAGCTACACCTGTTTATATCTCTGTTTTACTTGTTTATTCACCATACAGAGGCAACCTGTCAGGCTGACAGGTACGATTTGTTGCATTTCCACAGGAGCGTGGTGTTTATGCCTGCATCTGATTGTTGCATTGCTGGGCGACGCAAGGGAATACAGGGAAACTTCACAGGTGTGCGAAACGTGCACCTGCAGCCTGCTCTTGCAGGGAAAACCACTTGTGTCCTGGCACCACCCTCATAATAAATGCGCGTCCTGTGGTATTTCATGGAAATCCGCCACCCCAACTTCCTAGACTTGTTCATTCGTTCATCTAAAGTAATCTCCATCCTCATTCCACTGTTCTCGCAATACTTGTGCATTACTGAATATGATATATTTCCTGCATTATTATGTTATTCAGGTCAAACGCATGTGCATGCATTAAATTGCAACATAAAAGGTTTAATGTCAGATTCTGCTGTGTTCTGAGCAAAAGGTTAAGGAAGGACCGGAATGCGGCCCTAGAAGTATACGTGTCTTGTGGAAGATTGGAGCGATTGTGGCTTCTCTTTCTCATCTCAGTCCCACTTCTAAGAATCGAACGTGACTAACAAAGAGAAATACTCCACTGCCTGAGGAATATTCATGATTTGGCTTCCAGGTTAAAAATCTATATGCAAATTTACTACATTAGAACATGCATAGGTTGTTAATAAATTAGTACATGGCAGAAACAATTCTGCTAAGCGGGATGAATCACTGTGCAAGCTGTCAGCTGTTGCATTGTTCTGGATAGAATGTGACGCTGAGACAGCAACACATCCAGCGAACTGTGATGTTAGTGTACCGTAAATCTCAGGGCACTGGCAAAAATCGTGTCTTTTGTGTGTGTTGGCTGAAAGGGATTGTGTTGGTGTTCGTGCATTCGTGAGTGTTTTAAAGCTCAGGATTTATGAAGTAGGACAGACAAAGCCAGTATAATATTACCTCTGTTTGAAATGAAATGATGCATAATTTATTTCGTCTCAAAAGGAAATATCCGCCTTTTTCTCATCTCTTAAATTACGGATATGAATTTGGTAGCACCATGTCTGGACCGTCTTCTGTGAATTTACAGTCGCCATTTCCTGAAAATGATGCAATATACCTGATCACTATTATTATTTTCGCAACTACTGAGGAAGTCAATGAGCAGTTTATACATCTACCCAGAGGGAAGTTTTATTATTCAGAGGTTGCTTTGTCATAGGATTTTAGTTATGTTTTAATATCAACTTTGTCTTAGATATTTCTCTTAAGGTTGCTTTTGGAGCAATAGGATTATGCAATTGTTATCATTGTTATTAAATTGTTATTATGCAAACTGTAGCGTCTGGACCAATCAAACACACAATATGTATTTTGTTAGCTATATTTAACAAATACTCTGTAACACCCCTCAGTTAACAAGCCATATGAGGACCTATGAACCCTTCCTCCGAAATGCGTAACACCTCAGGAAAGCAGAACAGGCCTCTGGTTCCATGGCAACCAAGGCTGATATCACTGGTTTTATTGCTCAAAGGAATGCAAGCAGAGAAAACTCACACCTCATTCACCCTTAGGAGAGACACACAATGCCCAAAAATTTGCTATTCTCTAATTAATTAATAGGAAAACCTTTCTTTGAATTAACACACATATCCTTCAGGTCATTGTGTATGTTGTCGTTATATTGTATACTGTTTATGCCGGCTTGTGATGGAACCACTCGTTTCTGTCATCTATATGTAATCCTACCATGTTTAGTATCTATGAGTTAGTCTTCTGATGATAGGTATCATTTGCACCTTTTTACAAAGGTGTGTTTGAACTAAGAGTCTGATGTTCCCTTCAGGCTGTAAATCTGCTGAATGTGCAAATGGATCCATAACTTCATTCCTTATTTCTCTCCTCTTTACTGCTTAAGCTTTAACCCTTTCCTATACCAACTGTATGCGTGTGTGTGTGTGTGTGTGTGTGTATGTTAGACCAATTTAAGTGTTTATGTAGTATGTTGGACTAGTTTAAGTGTTTATGTAGTTAATAAAGTCTTTCTTGTATCACACTTGACGTTGTTCATTGTTTGCTCATAACTGGAGTCCCTAATCATGCAGATTTATGCTACAGGCTTTGTGTACAGCCTGTTTTTTGTTGTACAGTAAGAAAGTTATTTCCCTTAACCAGGAAATTAACGTTCTTAGAATTGACAGACAGTTGACCCTGAGAGGTCAAGTAAATATCTACAGCGGATCTAAATATTTATAATTAATTATAACTAGTTATGATTAATTATTCATATTTCCCCATGAGCTGATTCGCTACAAAACCTACTGTAGGAATTAAAAGCTAAAATGTTAGTGTTTACAGGTTGTCGTTTTATAGCTCCAGAAATGTAATTAACTTATTTAACTTAATTATATCCTCAGGAAACTTAAAGTTATCAGTTTTCATTACAGTAACAACTTTAATATCTCATTTGTTTCTTCTAGAAACAGAGTAAATGCAGAGCAAGTGGAGACTTTTTACTGTAAGTCTCCTCAGATGTTTCTCCTAAAATTATTGAAACAGAAAGAAATGAGACAATTATTCACAATACAGTAGGAGTGCATACCTATGACATTATTTTGGATTGCAGTTTGATGTTGTAAGAATTTGAGGAATGTTTGAGTTCAAATTTAGGTCTTTGACTTTTGGTTGCACTTGTCAGCACAATTTGAGACATTGTTAAGAGAAGAGACATCTGAGAAACAGGAGCCTTGAGAGGAAAACTCACCATTTTCTCTCCATTTAATCTCATTGCTGTCTAGGAGAAGAAAAAAAAGATTTTAAAGAGATCTCATATCTGATTTTTCTTCCCTGTATTCTTTCTTCAGGTATCCTCAGTCTTCAATCTGAAGTTCAATCCGAGCAGGGTTACCTATGTGTCTGACCATGCATGAGCGTATCAGTGTGTGTCTGCTTGCATCAGCTCTTTCGACCTCTAAGCCTGTGATTTCGTGAGTGTTTACATTCTGTTGTGCCAGCTGGTATTGCGTGGCACTTCTTCTTGCCCCGTCCCAGATTAGCATAGCAAGATCTATGGAGTGCTAAAGCCTGACATTCTATTTGTGAAGCCCTAGTTGCAGTCGTGTAAGATGTCAAGTGACTCGCAGTGAGTTTTAACAAGCTCCATTTGTTCATTCTCCTGTTTAAACATTCCGTACACATCGTAGCATATCCTTAAAGAGGCTCCCCTATCTTTTAATTAAGTCCCAGACTAATGTGGCACTTAATTGACTAATCAGGAGATTTTGTTTTCTCTAATTTACTGGAAAAACCAGCAGCACATAAGCTTTTTAATATCAACAGAATGGGACAGTCACAGCTGCCGCAGAAATTGAAGCTGTCGCTAGGGAAGGGGGATGTTGGGCAGAGCGTCTTTTTATCCTTGGTTTAGTCTGTGACTAAAACTCTTTGACAGAGCTACAATGTGTCAGTTCTGGGCAGATTTCTTTGTTTGTCATAATGAAACTGCCTTCGTAAGCCATTCTACTTTTACAATGTGACAATTTAGGAACTTAATTGATATTATCCGTCAGTAGTTAGCTTTGCTTCCATGTTCTGAATATAACTTATGCAAAATATCAGTACACCACAACATTTTTTTTTTAGTACAGCAGTATTTCTATCCCATGTATTTAAAACAAATCTGTATAGAAATAAAATAAAATGATAATTATTTATGCAAAAAAAAAAAAATCAAGATATTTCAAAAACTATTTTAGAATGAAGCAAAAGCATTTCCATCTCTTGTGTTCTGGAAAATAGAACTGTCATTGGGAAAAAAAACCCCATAAAAAGTCAAAGTTCCATGCCATATGTTCAAGAAAACATTGTCATTGGCAAAAATAAAATATATAATAAATAAAAATTTCCTTGTTCCAAAAGTAATTAATGCAATATATATATATATATATATATATTGTAAAAACTTTTTTTTTTTTAATAAAGCACCATTTGCATCCCATGACTTCAAGAAAACAGAATGGTCATTGGCCAAAAAAATAAATAAATCTAAATATTGCAACAATTATTTTTAATAAAGCACCTTTTTTCATCCCCAGAATAGATTAATTAATTGTATAATAGTTTAGTTCAAATGTTTTTCAAGTCAAAGACAAAAATACAGCCAAAATCAAACACGTGCAATAGTAAAGCTTCTAAATAGTTAGTGCATAAATACAGGTTGTGAAAAGGTCTGGGTGGTAGCTAGAGGTTTTCGTTTACTAAATCTGGTAAACAAAGCTCTAATTCAAGCAAAATTATTCCAGCATGTGCGACAGAATCTGTGGGATTTAATGATGTGTATCAATGCCTTTAGGACATAAAAACTGGCTTGTATAGTGAGTGTAGCTGTGTTGCATGGAGTGCAAATGTTTGAAACTGTCCACAGATGCTTTATGTAGGACTTCTGGTGAGATACAACAGTTTGTGTGTGTGTGTGTGTGTGTGTGTGTGAGAGAGAGAGAGAGAGTGTGTGTTTTTGGACAGCTAGCTTTGATTTCATGGCAACATGGCCTAGAAGAAAAAGAGTTCAACCTTAGATCGTAAAAAAGGTTTGTTAGGCTTCACGGTGTCAGGCTTCGACATGCACGGATTCTGAATGAATGGAAAAGTCCTGTCAGGAAGGTTGCTTTGAGGGCAGCAGATCTGAAAAGATTGTAAACAATGACTCATCGGCATGTGCCAGAGCGAAAAGGAAGGAAGGCAGAACTCCTGTCCATGTCGCCCACAGGATGAACACTGTGGCCTGGACACAATCAGGCCTCTGTTTTAGTCTTGCAAAACAGAGATTCATGCTTTACGAGAACCCGCCCATAGGCCAGTCATGCTGTGTGATACACAGAAGGGGTTTTCCCACCTGCTTTTTTCTGTCTCTTTCTCTCTTTCTCAGCACAAAGAGACTTTTTCTACAGTGCATGTGATGTGATGCATTAGGGCGATACATTTTATTGCAGTCTCGATATGATATTGTTTAACGATGGTAAGCTCTGGACACTTTTACTCGATATGGACTAATCTAACAGTCTATCAGGCATCAAAAATAAAGGCGACAACAGCCAGTCAGTGCATGTCGCTAATAAGTCTGCATGTTCTGTGTGTCTCTGTGTGAATGAATGGCATGGTTTTGTCTGATACACAGACTCAAACACATGTGACGCCCATTGTTTTCAACGTCTGCGTCTCATTATATGTAGACATGGACACATGAACTTCATCTCCAGAGCTGCTCTGAGTGTCACTTCACTAGCTTTTCACCATTTCATTTGAAAAAAGCTCACCACAACTTAAATGCTTCATGACAAACCAGCAAAAAAGTAATATTATACAGCAAAGATCCTTTTTCCATCCGTGTTTTTTTAATAGTGCGCATTCGTTCCTCCCTAAAACCCAAACTTAACGTCAGAATCGGCTCAATCGGTGATTAATGTAAGATGCAGCTCAGCTCAGTACCGAATCGATAAGCAGTATCGGTAAGAGTAGTAATACCGTTAAAACCTTAACGATACCCATCCCTATTTATGTCTCACCACTGGTTCATTGTGTTATGACATATTCTAAAGTATGTACTTCATCATAAGAGATGTACATACTATTAGTGTGATTTGGAACACATCCACACTCATTAGCTGCAATAAATATAACAGAGAATCAGTGTATAAAGTAAACACACAGAGTCATCAAGACAGCAGCGCAAATACATCAGACATTTATTAGCATAAACACTCCAACAAATACACATGCTTTGAGGTAGATGCTATCACACGTATGCGGCAAACATACAAGAAGAAAAACTAAATCCCTGAATAAATAATTAAATCTCTTGTGACAGCACACAAAGCTTCTGTGATACATTAATTGGGTGAAATTAGCATGAATTAAAGCAAATAAGTGTAACGTGTAATTTATTACTTTCTAAGCATACTTTCGCCATGGAAGTCTCAGATTTCCCCCAAGATTGCTTTAACAGCTATAATGCATTTCTTAATTTACTCTGTGGAAAATCAATTTTTTCAGAGTTCATTAAGCACCAATATGTTACAATGCAGCTCCCCAGAGTACGCAGCAGAAAAACATTATGCAAATTGCTGCGAGCGCATTCTCAGTATGTAAATAGATACTAACACTAGTGTCAAGTCTCTGTGGAAAGCTTTGTTAGTGAAACCTTTTGTTTCACTGCTTTCTGTGATATTGCTGATGAAAATAGCTTTCGCCTCGTTGCTTTCGAGCAATATGTCTACAAGTTTTGCAGTTTGCAGCATTCTTTGCTTTGGTTTTGCATCTGTTCTGTTATTTTTGGCAGCGCTTCTGAATTCCCTCGCTCACATGGACTGTAATTGAAACATCCTGGTCTGTGCCAAGTGACTGTCCATGCCAGCAAGGGGCCGTTGTCCAAAGACCACTCCATGCAGCCAAACCTTGAGTAGAAAACCCCCCTGTAAAAAGTGGAAGTCCGCATTTTAAAGGAGTAACAGGCCACAGAGTGAGCCCACAGCACTTTAATATGATCATCGGTTTACACTCAAACATGCTCTTTTCCATTCCTTGGCCTTGGTGTTTATGTACTCACATGAGAGGTTTATGGCACAAGCTCCATATCTACCTCTCTCTCTCTTTGTTCATTTTTGAAATTCGGAACAATTTGCAGTTAAGAAGAATGTCAAGGAAGTGTCATGGATGTTATCAGATAATGCAATATCATATAAATGCAATATTATATTTAGTTCCATTGTACTGAACAAATGACCCAGTCATATTTCACCTCATGCAAAATGAAATACATTTTATTTATTTCTTTTTCATAAGGTGAAACCTTCATAATTAGCTTATAAATATAAATAAATTAATAAATGAGTGAATGAATGAAGAAATAACTTAAATAGATGATTCATCACTGTATTACTGTAAGTGTGTGTATATATAGATGTATTAATAAGTAAATAAATGAATAATATTTTTTAAAGATTCATCACTGTATCACAGTATGGATGTGTGTTATGCATGTACCATATATATAAATGCACAAATTTAAAAAGAGTTCTACTAATAGTAATATTTGTAATAATACAATTTGTAGCACGGTCTTTTTTCATTACAGTACTAAAAATTTAGAAATTCTCAAAATTAAAAAAAAAAAAAATCAAGATTAATGATTTTGGAGTGAAATATAACTTAGTCATTTATATAATATATTTATTGATATATTTTTCAAACAAATCTGTAAATTTTCAGTTTAAAAATATGATTTATTGTCAACTATTATTCTGAAGTATTTCTAGATTGTAATGTGTCATGAGGAGAAGTGGCTCATCTGTGCTGCTATAGAATGAGTCACCTCACAATAACCATGTCTTTAACATCACTAGTTCTTAAGTGAAGCATTATTATACAGTCCTGAAGTCCCATCTCTGTCAAACCACTGATGAGAACAATAGCATCACCCAGCTCTTCAGGACACGTGCTGCATTAAATGTCTTTCTATCTCTGTATGATCAAGGATCAGAAGTACGCCCTGTAAAGGCCACTGACTTCTTCACCCTAAGATTTCTATACACTGACTCTGTGATTCACTCTTTGCAGTCACACATGTGCAAATTTAACTCGTTCCAGCACTTCCAGAATTTTTCCTATTTGTGATCAGTACGTTTGGAGTAACCTAGAATAACTGCCAAGAAAAACATGATTATGAGCCACGTGAGTCAATGAGCATCTGTTAAAATAGCACTGTTTTTGCAGAGAAATGATTGTAGTTTAATGAGTATACTACCTTGATTAAAAAGTACCATAATGTTACCAGAAGTGTTCTCTGATGCAATTACTGAAGCATGTTACTGCTAATAAGATCTCTTTTGTATCAACATTTGAAATGGATGCTTCTAGGTCTTGCTGTTTATGCGGTTTGCTGCACAGATGTTGGTTTGTGGTTGCTCTGGTCATCTGAAGTCTACTCTACTGCCGCCCATGTGCTACTAAGCTGGAGGAAGTACTGCTAGCCTAAAGGGGAAGAGAGAACCACATGCAAAACCTGCACTGATCCTCTTTCTGTGCATCTCTGACATAATACCAACTTTTTAGTTTCCTGCAACGGCTGTTTATAGAGGAACTGTGTATGTGCTTGTGCTGTATGTGAAGAAATATTTGAATTTAGTCAAGTTACATTTTTTTTTTCACTACATCCACACACTATTGCTATTGTTTGTATTTTTGCTATTGTAAGTGAATGGTAGAATAGAAATTATGAAGTAAATAAAAATATTAGACAAATCATATCTTATCATATATCATATCATCATCATCATCTCATCATCATATGATATGATATGATAAATTCCAAACTGTATATCTAATATTTGGTTTTGCTCCAATAGATGTCATTCAATTTACAAATGAAAATGAGGTTAGATGATGGTCAGATGTATGGTCTGTTCATTATGTCATACTGCCTTAAAGTCTTAGGTCCTGTTTTATTTCCACAACTCATTTTCCAGAGTTTGTGACTACTGGAAATTTGTGAAAAGACGTTTTCAGTGGTTTTTTTGGCTGAAAGCGACAGAATATTGAACGGGTTGTACTTTTATCCCAAAGCCTCGTTTTCATTTGTTGAATTGAATATGGCATCTGCTCTGACTAAAATCTACATAAGTAAAGTGTAATATTCACCACAGTGTTTGAATCTCCGGTCTCACCATGCTGTGAGGGCTATGGAGTCTATACCACATTATAATAGATGTCAAATAAGACCCACCAAACTGACTGGGGGGGAATGAGCAGCAAGGGTTAGACATGCAGGAGAAGTCTGCCATCACCTTGGCATGCTCCATTAAATGACTGTGTGTGTGTGTGTGTGTGCTGGACCCCAGCTGCAGTCGAGCAGCCCAATTGCCTCTCCCCTGACAGGTAGTCATGTGTCCAGAGTTGGGCTTTGGGAGTGTGAGATGAGTTTAAGCCCTTGGGCTAAAGACACTCAACCCAATGGGAGATCACAGAGCTCTCCAAAATCAGCAGTCTGGGAATGGCACATCGCACTGGAACTATCGCTCGTGGCAGCTGTCCACATCAATATGACACGTAAACACTCTGGAAAGATGCATGAATGTGATGATAAAATGGAGCCAAGAGTTTTGACCTATCAGGGATCAATCAACTGACAATCCGAGAAAAAAAAAAAACTTGTTCTTTTGTATGTTTGACAGTTGTATGTTTTTAAAGGGTGAGTTCACCCTAAAAATGGAAATTGTCATTCACACACCCTTGTTTGACTGTTTTGACCTGTTTTATTATTATTATTTTGCAGATGTTTATCTTTCTGAAGTCATGATAACTTTATGTGAGAAACAAATCGATGTACACTACCGTTCAAAAGTTGATAAGATTTTTTTAATGTTCCTGAAAAAAGTCTCTTATGCTCACCATGGCTGCCTTTATTTGAGCCAAAATGCAATAAATACAGCAATATTGTGAAATATTATTACAATTTACGAAAACTGATTCCTAAACTGTAATTTAATCCTGTGATGCAAACTGAAGTTCAAAAGAACAACATTTATTTGAAATTGAAATGTTTATGACATTATAAATATATTTACTCTCACTTTTAATCAGTTGCAGCCGTGCTGAATAAACCCTAATCTTTTCATTTCCACAGAAGAAAGAAACTCGTGCAGGTTTGAAACGGCATGAGGGTGATTATCTGTTAGTAGTTCAAGTACTCTAAATGATTTTCATCTTACATTCTGTATCCCACTGGGTTCAGGTTTTGTTTACTGATGTTAATTTTACCTTTAGTAAGTCTAAAGTGTTTGCTTGTATTTCCATTGGGACATTCAGAGAGAATTTGCCTGTCATGCTTGTTTATGTACCCTCAAATGAGAGCGTTTTATTCCTCTAGGTGGTCCATTGTGTTCCTCATCTTGCCACTTTGATGGATCCACCTAAGAGATTCCTCTAAATGGTTATTTTTTTCCAACAGCCTCTCTGCTCTAGGCTTGTTTACTGACAGAAGTCCCTATAGCAACAGTACATTTATTTTTCTTGGTTTATTTTCAGTGTATAAAGTTAAGACTGTTAAATTAGAAAACAGAAACATTTATTTCTCTTATTCTGATACGCACACTTGTGTCCTCTGGAATAAAATGGAAATACGGGCCCTTCCTCGATGTCCACGGCTCCCAGCTCTAGCTGTCTGGTTTGCCTAATTGCATTAGCACTAGCCAGCATACTAATTGCACAGGGCCCCCTGTTGTCACAGCATTTACATGGATTACTTGATTCTGAATTTAATCTGCTTGAAGAGTTTGGATTTCATGCTTGCTTTAAATTCAAACACCCCTTGGGGTTTAATATAGCATAGAATGAGAGGACAAAGGGAAAAAATGTGATTAGTTTTGTTTGTCTGCAAATTGTTGGTGCACATTTACATGTATTTAAGTGCAACTTGCACACTAAAGTATCTGATCACTGGCTGATTGTCAAAGTTGGGCCCAAGTCATGTTGTTTTTTTCTTTTTAATACACACTGAAATACAGTGTTGGGGGTAACGCATTACAAGTAACGCGAGTTACGTAATCCGATTACTTTTTTCAAGTAACTAGTAAAGTAACGCATTACTTTTTAATTTACAAGAGAATATCTGAGTTACTTTTTCAAATAAGTAACGCAAGTTACTTTTTTCCCCCAATTTATTGATTGACAGCTCTCCTGTCCCCATGTTGAAAGAAATCAGAAGATGTTACTGTAGTTCTAAAATAAATATGAATATGCATTCATTTTTCTCACTCACAAAAACACAGATTCAGTATTCCTATTCCATATGACGCAAACCTGCAATAATTAAGGGAAAACCATCGTAACTGAGCTCCGGTTTGTTATGTGCCCTTTTTTGTGTGTTCTTGTCATCTATTTTGCATGGTTTTTTGTCAGTCAGTACAGAGAAATAGCTCTAGTGTTCTTGCTCTCTTAGGGTGCGTGTTTGTTGGAGTAACCGTCCTCTGATGAAGGAAGTTGTTTTGTGTAGCGGAACGAGAGAAAGAAGTTGCGATTGGAGTCTGCGCTGCTGGAGTGCAAAGTAACAAATCTGTGAGTTCAATTTGACTCTTATTTGTTCTCTAAAAGTTTTCACTTTCTGAGCAACTTCAAAACTTAAACATTCCTCACACTCCTCTATGGGCAAATGTTTATTCTAAAATAGTTTTTTTATGATACTTTTAATAAAAAAGTTTGGAGTCAGTTAGAAATTTTTGTTTTTTTCTTCAGCGAGGATGCATTAAATTGATCAAGAGTGATTGTAAAGACATATAATGTTATAAAAGATTTAGGTTTCAAATAAATACTGTTCTTTTGCACAGCACAGTTATTTTATTTTATTGATAATAATATGTTTCTTGAGCATTAAATCTAGTGCAAAGTAACAAATCTGTGAGTTCAATTTGACTCTTATTTGTTCTCTAAAAGTTTTCACTTTCTGAGCAACTTCAAAACTTAAACATTCCTCACACTCCTCTATGGGCAAATGTTTATTCTAAAATAGTTTTTTATGATACTTTTAATAAAAAAGTTTGGAGTCAGTAAGAAATTTTTGTTTTTTTCTTCAGCGAGGATGCATTAAATTGATCAAGAGTGATTGTAAAGACATATAATGTTATAAAAGATTTCGGTTTCAAATAAATACTGTTCTTTTGCACAGCACAGTTATTTTATTTTATTGATAATAATATGTTTCTTGAGCATTAAATCTGCATATTACAATGATTTCTGAAGGATCATGTGACACTGAAGACTGGAGTAATGATGCTGAAAATTGAGCTTTGCATCACAGGAAAACAAAATACATTTTAAAATATATTAAAATAGAAAACGGTTGTTTTGTTTAGTTTTTTTGTGTACTGTTTTGGAGTGGTTGTCAGGCATGGCTATGCATTTGCTTTGATGTACTTGGGATGTTATAGGTGATTGCTAGGGCATTCTTGGGCCCACATCCTCATCTTTTTGATATTCTGGTACCTAGATATGGCTTTTTTTTTTTTTACAGAGTTTATTATCTGCCAGGTAAAAAAATTTAATTACTTGATTTGGGGTATTGCTCACGTGTGTTGCTTGAGGTTTGTTCAATTCCCTAATCTTAGTATGATAAATAAATTCTAGGCTATTTATAGATAATGAGCCTGTGTTGTTTTTACTCACCCGAACCGCAGGCACGGCCACTTTACTTCCACCCAGGAGTTTAACTTTATTTAGAGGCCAAAATTCACGTGGCAAAGCCGCAGCGACTCTTGTTGTGTGGCATTTTCAACTGATTTCATGCTTTGCTGATGGAAAATTAGGCCCCTGCGTATTAGCGAATGAAAAGAGAGGGAGGGATAGCTCCTGTTATCGCCTCAGGACACTCCACCCCGACAACAAGAAAACTAGAGCAAAGGAGGCTGAGGCGCTGCCTGCTAATGCACTCTAAACAAGATGATGAGCGCTCACAATCCCCATGTGGAGCGTCTGCCGGCTTCAAAAATATCGGCAGTGTTTTTGTCTCTTTCTCTCTCTCTGTCTACTCATACAGTGTTGTAAACCATAGTTATGTGTCTGGCCTTTTAAACAGGCTCCAAACGCATCCCATGCCTCTGAGGTGATTTGACTGGCATGTCATTTGCATTCTCTTTGACCAGTGAAGTACTGAGGAGAAGACGGTTAAAGTACCGCTCTGATGGCATTTGGAGTCTTTGGGTGTGTTGTTTTGCACAAAGTCATTTGAAGTAGGTATTCGAGTCTACTAATAGTGTGTTTTTACATTATTTTGTTCAAAATTAAACAGGATTTTGATATTAGAGATAATAAACCTTACAGGATCTACAATACATCTTAAGAACAAAAAACAGTATTGATTTTTTTTTTATGCTGTCCTGATGAATCTATGTGGTATAACATATGTACATACTGTAAACCAGGCAAGTTGATAACTAAGTTTACACAAACTATCCTAAAATGTTACATATTCTTGGTATGTATTAGTGTGTGTGGCCTTCTTGAGCATCGGTGACAGACTTTTGTAATAGTTGTGAGTGGGTCTCGGATTTGTCCTGAGCGGTAAAGCCTCATGTGATTCTTAAAACTCATCCGGGTCCTATCGGCTCTTTGGTTTCCCAGCATGCTCTGCACATATGAGTTTCTTCCGTTATCAGCTCAGTGATGATGAAATCGGGCTTTGCTACTCAGTACAATTGAGAGAATAGAATACAACTATCACAACAGGCTACAAATAACCATTAATGCTTGTGAAACGCACATTTTAGCATCAAAATTGCACATATTATTTTGGAAGGGGCATATAAAATGTATGCAAAAAAAGTGTGCATTTATTTCTGTAGTCTGCTGTCATTTACCTTTAGAAAACAGTAACAGACTCACAGTGGAGACACTATGTTAAGACTGTGTCTTACAAACTAGTTTGACCAACTAGCAGTTAGCCAAGGGGTAATCAGTCTTACTTTTTGGATTCACATTAAACCAATCTACCTTTTTGTCTTGAAGAAAATAAATTAGACGACTAACTTTTTCAGACTAGTCTAAGCAGTTTATGAAACCGGCCTCTGAGGTGAAGCAATGCAGGATGAACATTTAAAATACACACTGTATCGAAAATATAATTGTGGTAAATTACACTTGTAAACAGTTGTTTACAACAATTATTGTTTAGAGATAATTGCTTTTTTTTTCTTTTATTATTTAGAGTAAACTCACCAGCTGCATGAAGATACAATAATGCAAAATGTATAATCAAATGCAGACGGTTCTTCCATGAAATATCTCATTATAGAATCAATTGCTCCAAATAGTTGTCAATCATTTAACACAAAATTGAGCACTTAATTAAACAGACAGCCTAATTTCAATGAAATGAGATATGGTAATATATCTAAACCAGTTGAAATCAGTTTAAACTTTAGAATGCTCAATTTACGATATAAATGGGCAAAAGTCATGTCTTTCATTACTCAGATTGTTTTCAGCATGTGTGGTGTTCTCATTCTTTGTTTTAAAGTGATGTCAGTCTCATTCCTGTCAGAGAAATATAGCACAATACCTCACAGGCACTGGTATTTACTGCCTACCCATCATCCTTCATTTTTTCCCATAGACTTCAGGTGTAACCTGTGTGTGTTCAGAGGTTAAAATGACCTCACCTCAAAATTACCTGAGAGTTCAGTGACACAGAGCAACAGCTGGGATTGTTCAGAGAGTTGGCTGCGCTGGAAACTTCATTTCATGCCATGAATGGTGCTTCATCATTGTAACGGTAAGGTTCAAATGACAAAAAAGAAACAACTTTTTTGGGCTACACTTACATCACCCAAAAATTAAAGTTCTGACACCATTTACTCACCTTCATGTCTTTCCAAGTGTGTATTTAGCGTGGCCCATATTACTTATACACTATATTCTGAACTCATTCGATAGCTTTTTATGAGCATTAGGCCAAAATGTAAGCCATTATTTACCTAAAAACTTCTATTCAAATCTCATTTGTGTTTGTGGAAATTCAAATATAGTGCATGAAGACACATTATAGCATGTTTGCTGTAAATGATTAAAAACACAGTTGGTTCTCATGTGTAATCAACTAACTGTACCAAAATTCAATGTTCATTTTAGCGAATAATGATTTGAATTATTGTTTTTATTTTCTTTCCTCACATAAAGGTTTCTTAAGACCTTGGAATTTTTGTTGTTTAAATGATTTTTTATGGTGGTACTTTGTTCTGTTTGTCGTTTTTGAGAAACATTTTAAACATTAAGCACTCTATTTTGTGTTTCACAGAAGAAGAAAAAAGTCATACAGCTTTGGAACGACATGCGGGTGAGTAAATATTCATAGTTTTCATTTACAGGTGAACTATTTGAATTCTTTCATTGCAGAAGCTTCAAAGTTCAACAGAATCTAAATATTTCAATGATAAATTCAAGCTCACTTTAAGCACAAAATGCACTGAAAATGTAGTTTGAAAGGACTTTTAAAGGTGACCAGAGATATCCTAACCTTAAAGGCAGGTCTTTCTTAATTACTATGACCTTACAACTCCCACCGCCCCACAACCAGAAACACAGCAGCACTTTTCCTGTGATAGATGAGCCTTCAGTCATTTTTTTAGCACATGTGGGTGTGTGGATGCTCATCCGCTTCATATCACACACCGTTGCTCCCAGCGCCGTCCACCATACCCCACACAGGAGCGACGGGTTAGAGAGAGTGAAAGAATTAAAAGTGCAGCAGCGCCCTGTCACACTGCCTCAGTCTGTCAGTACTCCATCTCTCTCTGTCCTGGAGGCCATTATATGCCTCGAACAGGACACCATCTCGGCCCACCCCCTCCCAGACCCTCGCCGGTCAGTATTCTCAGGGACTAGAGGAGATGAATAATGACGACTGGCATGATAGCGCTTCTTCCTCACCGGGTATCTCACCTCCAAGCTGTTCATTTGTACGTTGATGGCGGGATCTGAGGAAGAGGGCTCAATCATTCGCCTCGAAACTGATTCACCCTCACCGTTCTGAATTTACTCTTACCGGGGGGTGAATTATACTTTCGTTCTCACACACACTCACGCATGCACACACCACTTGATTTCTGACTAGGAGCGCAGGTGATTTGCATCCAGCAATCTTTCCATTATACACCACTTGGTCACAAAATTGAAATTCAATTTGATTACATGTTTTTACAGTGGATTGCCTCTTGGGATATTAGCATAGTGGTTTTTCATCAGTGTGTTTTGTGAAGTTATATTGTTTTCCTTTTTTTCTGTTTTAGAATAATCTTTTTTTGAATGCTGTTGTTAATTTCATGCTAATATAATATATAATGTTAATATATCTATATAAGCTCTTCATTATTTGTTAATTTTTTTATATCCCTTTTTATTAGATATTTTTGATCATATTTTTATTTAATTATTTTAGTTTAAATTGAAATATATTTCATGAGGTATTGCATGAAATATATTCAAAATTAATATAATCAATTAAAATATGAAAATAAATAATAAACAGTTTTGTAGTGCACTGTCTTGTTCCTTTTTTTAATTTCTCTTTTGTTTTCTTTATTAAAAAAGGTTTTTGTAAAATTTCAAATAACATTGCTAATGCTATTTTGTTTTCATGTGCGAGAATCTAATTCAAAGCACATCAGAAATGGGATTTTTGAAACAATCTGTTTTAAAATGGCTATGATAAATTTGAACTAAGTTTAGGCTGTTAGAAGCAATTGTACAAAATGAGACCAGCACCAAAAACATTCCCCCAAAAAGTTCCTGTTTTTTCACGGAAAAGTCCCATTTTTAAGCGTGCGAAATGCTAAGTTCTTTCTTAACAGATTTCTATTCATTGTCAAATGAGTTGATTAGCCAGCACAATGTCGGTGGATTCAGGGGCCCATTACACATTTATGACAGTAAATTACTGTACATTTACAATCCAAATGAAATTTCATGAGAGTTGATATTGGAAAAGGCCCTGTGTGCATCTCCTCTTCATTTTGTGTGGCTGCAAATGCGTCACATCAGCGCCCCCTGTGGTCAGTCCTTTAATTGCAAT
>NW_015505212.1:1999283-2017485 GCF_001515645.1 Sinocyclocheilus grahami
GGGGGGGTGTTGAACCAGCATCTCTGTAACTGTTCCTAACTAAGAGGAGAGGTGCTGTATTTTAAGGAAGTGCTAATTTACATCTATGCTTATTCAGTGTGCTGTATTACATGCTCATTAAATATGTTCAAACATTACAGAGACGTGTAATGAGGAGCCCACCTGAGCCTAAAGATCTGTAGGAACGGATTCTGTTTGAGTGTGAGCAGGTACATCGAATCAGCTCTGCGCTATATCAACTGGAAGTTCATGTTGGGCTGCACTGGGATCCTCCGTTTCCTTTCCTCCCAAAGTGCCACTCTGTTTTGGCTTCTATCGTTTTCCATATATCAGTTTAGCAAATGAACATTGACACACATTAGTATAATCAGGGGCAACTTTTTCTTGTAATGCGATCTTTAAGGAGAGACCAGGAGCGGGGCAGCCTCACGCTTGTGCTGCTCATCCCACAGCTCTCCGCCTCTAAATTATTCATCATCCAATCAATCATCTTCTCTTTGTTTTGGACCCCAGTGCAGGAGATGAAACGGCAGACTGCCAGAGCTGTTTTTCTTCATCTGAGGTCTGGAAAACATGATCTACTCAGATTACACTCACCCCCAAAACACACACCTCCTGTACCCACGTGCTTTCAGGAAATACACACACACACGCACACACACACACACAGACAGGCAAACAGACACCCTTGAGTCTTGCATCTCTATAAATACTTATGGTGTATGTGTACCTATAGTGTATTTCATATACACCAAACACTACTTCCATTGCAGTCAATCACATACTCAAGGGTTTTTATATTATTATTATTATTTATGTATATATTTATTTTTTGTAGTTCTTTTTATGTATTCATGTATTTCAGGCTTTCCTGAAATCAAAAACTTCACCTGAAACTGATTTTATTTTATTTGCAGCTCTTAATTTTGTTTCCTTGCAGTTTTGTTAATCGTATTTAAAATATTTTAATGTTATTTTTATTCATTTTGACATTTAATTACATTTGATTAATTTATCTTTTTTTAGGGCTTTTGAGGTCTTTTTGAGATACAAATTTAGAGAGATGTCATGAGGAGGAGACATAAAATAGATTAGGAAAATAGATGAGAAAACATCACAGGCCTGGCTCGATCCTGCGTCACCCATGTGAGTACCAGAGCTACAACCTTTCAGAAGCATGCATGTTTTACCTGACATATTGTCTTTCCGAACATTGAAACTGCAAATTGACCGTCTTTAAATAAATGTTAAAAATCATAATTAAGTGTTAGGTTACAATAGGTTGTGCTGTATAGTGACTGGAATTCTACTTTATTATATTATGTATGTATTGTTTATCTGAGACTCCTTAATCTGATTCGGATTCCCACAAAAATGGGAATTAAAAAAATGATATTGAATTTCTGACCAGCTGCCTGTTTATTAGCTGTAATGGTAATGTGTTCTACCGTGTTCTTGTTCTTCGCTGCCCTTTTAGCAGCTCTGCGGTAAACATGGCATTTTCAAACACTCTCAGCAGCGGCTGGGTGAACACAAGTGCGCTTTTGTTTATTAGTTGTGTACCAGCTTGCGTCTCCATCCCTGCGTTACATCCCCAGCCTCTTTTCTCGCCTTTCCACGCAGAGCTTTGACAGACATGTCACCACGCGGCATAATAAAAGCAGCTAGGCTTTATGATCTATCAGCTGTAACACAGAGGCCCGCTTAGCACGTCCAAAAGGGGCCCGTCTGCGTCTTTAAGCCTGTGTGGGAGTGGAGCACTAATAGGGGGAAATGTCTTGGACAACTGATTTGAAGATATTCGCTCAGAGCTCGGCAGGTGACGCGGTGTCTCCCCTTTTTGATGTGGCACAACACAGAGTCGTGTCAACTGATAGCTTCAAAACGCACAAGAGTGAGACCTTATTCAGCCTCCTGCTAGTGCGACATCAGAGGAGCTGACATCTATTATGGTACGGAAAGACAAGTGTTTGAAACCAAATTCAAGTGTGCATGGAAGTGTCAGGATTTACTACAGGCCCCGGCATCTTTTTTTTTTTCTTTCTCGTTTTCTCTTTCTCTCCCCCGCACACACACCCTCCTCCTGCAATCCCTTTTTTATTTTCTTTAATAAGGTGGTTTAAACCAAGCATGTCTATATGAACTCTGCAGGAGTAAGCATGAAAGGGTGCTGCCAGCCCATGATGAAAATATTTTAGTCGAAAAGCCCGGTCAGTTCCTACTGGGAGGGGAAATGGAAGAACAGCAGACTCTTTCATGATGCTTTTGGTGGAAACAAGTTTATTTTCATATAGTGAGAAATCTTAAAATTATAAATTTTAATAAGAAACAGTTATTTTTAAATGTATTATTTTAGATGTTTATCTTTGACGAGTAATTATTAATAAAATATAACTATTTTATAGTATTGTTATTGAGGAGAGTTCTAGTATTGAGTATCTCAATATGTTGAGATATTGTTAATCTTGGTAGCACAAATTAGCTGTCAAAGTTTCATTCTTGAAGTGCTCGTTCACACAAAAATGAAAATGCTGTCATTGTTTACTCACCCTCCACTTGTTCCAAACCTGTAGGAGTTTCTTTCTTCTGCTAAACGCAAATATTTTATTTTGAAGAGTGTTGGTAGCCAAACAGCTGACGGTAGCCATTGACTTCCATAGTATTTTTTTCTGCACTGTGGAAGTCAATGGCTACCGTCAACTGTTTGGCTACCAGCATTCTTCAGAATATCTTCTTTTGTCTTCAACAGCTGAAAGAAATTCATATAGGTTTGAAACAACTTGAGGGTGAGTAAATGCTGAAAGAATTTTTTTTCTGGGTAAACTATAAGGGATAACATTAATACAAGCACTGCTAGAACGATTTGGAACCTTTCTACTAACCATTTTAACCCCTTTTAAGCTGTTAACCAACTGTGATCACCAGATATTCACCCAGCAAACCCCAAACACACGTGTATAGACACTTCAGTTGAGGAATGGACTTCGAGGTGAAATATTGCACGAGGGAATCGTAGCGAGTGAGCCGGATGTCTGGAGGCAGATAAATAGCATCGGCTGGCAGTTAGGACACATCAGCCGTAAACAGTACCGGCAGCCATAAAAAGACGAACAGCTTTATTTCCCCAGCCCTTGCAGACACATCAGTGAGACGGACACAGTGCTCAGAGTAAATAAAACAAGCTGCCTGGCGGGGAGGTTAGACTGGGAGCTAAAACATCGCTCCGGGTCCCATAATAATGCCCTGTAGGGCTCACGTCAAGACTCTCCAGTGGGACTGAGCAAGTGCTTTCACCTCCCTGTTTGTCGCTCACCAACCTAACCCGGTATTCACACTGACACCAATACAAAACACAACATTTGCTTTCTTTTCAGTAGTGCTTGCATGGATGATAAAATTACACATTTATATTATGCATAATTTTAGTAAAATTTTTTTGAATATATACACTTTTTGATATACCCGCGTCATTGACCGCCTTTCAGTTCAATTAATTCAAGTCAATGCAGTTAGCTATAAACCAATAAAAATGAACACAGTAAATTAACTACAGTTATGCTAATTCACAAAATTTTCTAAAAATGGAAAATAATAATAATAATGAAATGTAATTATTAAACTTGGGGTCTTTAGGGGTCTTAATATTATTGATAATAATAATAATAACAATAAGACCTCACATTTAACAAATAATTACAGTTTATTATTAGTAGTATACAGTAGGTATTGGGTATTTAGTATTAATGGGCATTGAGTCTTTTGTAATATTGCCATGTATTCCAATGATTTTACCAGGTTAAGAGGGTTTTAGGCTCTGTGCTTCATGGTGCATAACTACACTATTTAACTGTGGTAAAATCACTTTAATGTTTTTGCTTATTTCTTTACTAGATGATAGTTTGTGAGCATAGTCGTTATTGTATTTAAAATATACAAATTTTAACAAAAGAACAAGATCTCAAGCTGTTCATGATTTTGATGTAGACATGTATAATAAAATAAATGAGAGTAATATAATATTCCTGTACATTTTATGGTAAACCCATTAAGCGGGCTCAAAATTGATTGAATGAACATATGAGTGTTGATTTAATATTTCTTGATGTTTATATTAATTAGGATTTAATTGTCAAAAATATTTAGCTCAGACACGCAAGTTGGACAAACGGGAACTATTAGCAGCCCTCGCATTATTCCAGTTTCATCAACCTCGTTTTAATTAACCTCTTTGAATAATTAACCAAACGTTATTATCAAATGAAGCAAATAATTGAGGTGCTGACTCAATTTGTAATTTGATGATTTTCTACCTTTTTAATTCATGTGTTTCCCACTTTGAAACCAAGGAAAAAAAATTTACAGTAACGACCTTAATGAACACGGACTGCTGAGACGAGAGGGAGCCGGAATAACACTGTCTGTAGTCAGTGAACACAGACAGACTGGTCATTCCCTTGATGAGTCTCCGTCTGTGTGTGTGTGTGTCTTTCTCTTTTGTTCTCTCTCAGGAGGAGCTGATAGGGCTCAGGGGAACTCTGGAGAATCTTTACACGGTCCAGTATGGGGAGAAGACAGGAAACGGCCTTTCATTACAGTGTAGAGGCTCACACATGTGGGAGCGATGTCAGAACGACTCTTTCCTCCAGTCTGCAGGCATCGCACCCGTCCACTGGTCTGCTAGGCAAATCCTCTCCTTTCAAACCACCTTGGGACCAGGATTACTGAGATTTTGAGAAGGTACCATTCCCCTTTGTGCCCTCGAAGTGTTGACTTCCTCTTTGTGTCCGGCTAGCTGTGCAAAGCCACATCTCGTTGCAAAGTGACTATCAGTTGGCATTTAGAGTTCTTTGGTATAGAACAGACACCATATGGCTCGCCTGACCCCGGTGTCAGTTCTTAGCTGGTTGTAACACAGGTGCTCTTTCCCCTCCTGCTCACGTTCTGTAGGAGGGTGACGGTGGCCTTCCCCCAAGACGCTTCATCATGGGTCTCGCCGGGCTCTCGCTCTTTCAGGCGGACGTTTCACTGCCACACAAAACTGAATGCTTCACTGCTTCTTCAATCATTCTTGTGACAGTTAGCAGCAAATGGTGGCTAATGATTTTCTGTCATGTTCGGTGCGCTGCGTAACCGCGTATTAGATATCGGCGACGGATGGACACATCAACTACTAAAATGGCTCCATTCCCAGGGCCATCAAAAGACACAGCTGTCCCAAAGTGGATGAAATATTCTGCCACTAGTACCTGCATGCGTACGGTTTGATTTTTATTAGTCACTTGCTCGGTGATCTTTTTTTTTTTTTTTTAAAGCATGAGCGAAGAGTCTTTTTAAACTTTGAAAGCTTTTTTATATTTATGTAAAGTGGACTCCCTGGTGGAAAACTAAGTTAAACTAAGTTTATTAGTCCCTTGCTCCGGGTTTTTTTTTTTTTTTTTTTAAAGCATGAGCGAAGAGTCTTTTTAAACTTTGAAAGCTTTTTTATATTTATGTAAAGTGGACTCCCTGGTGGAAAACTAAGTTAAACTAAGTTTAGGTGGTCAAACTGTGTCTTGGAACATGGTTAAAGTCAGAAATGACATTTGCAACCCATTTTACTTCCATAATGTGTCATATTTCAGAGTAAAACAGAATATTCGATGTGAAAAGCATTATACACCACAATGGAGCCAGACCTGAATGTGAGTTCACAATGTTTCATCTTGAAATGCCACTGGCTGCAACTTTTTAGACTTTTTGTCTGGGATGTGGAAGCTGAAGGTAAAGTTCACCCTCAAGAGCATCACAACAATGATTCTTCTAATACATTTTTTTTTTATTTGCTCTGCTGCATTAACTATCGGCAAGAAATTCTGCATTTCATATAACAGTAGCCAAAAACAATAACTATTTGACTATTTGTTAACTTTATTTTTTCCCTTTATTTTTTGCAGCCTTAGTTGCATCTGCAAGAAAGGAAGACAGACAGACAGACATAGCCAGACATCATTTTCTTCGTACACTGATGAATTGGACAGACCAGGAGCATGTGTTCATAAAGTAAGCTTTTCTTTTGTCATCTTTACTAACCAGCACTAACCAGATTGACAATTTCCAATGTGAATGGAATTTCATACCGGAACAGAGCCAGACCTGAATGCAAGCTTGCGGTCTTCTAGCTTTAAGTTTAAGGATGCACAGTTTATCTAAATCATGACGTTTTCAGATTATATTGGAGATTTTGAATTTGAATTTATTTATTAGGATAAACCCATTGAGATGATATGAGTATCATCTCATTTCATATATCACAATCATCAAAAAAATAAAAAAAATAATACAGACAACAGACATTTAATATACTTATTAATTTTTAAAAATACTAATATATTAATAACACATCTTTTATAAATTTCGAATTTCCCTTCTAAATTCACTTAAAGCATTTGAAACATTTACATTCACATTCATGCACTTAACAGATGCTTTTATCCAAAAACGACTTATAATTTGTCACAGCCAAAAATATACATTTTATTAGAAAGCTAAACTAGGAAACTCTTGTTTTTAGTTTGAGCCTTTTTTCGTTATTTTTTTATTCCTTTATTTGGAGAAAATAGTATATAGAATTTTAATATCATCACGTTTTGGCCATAACATAATAACAGTCAGTCCAGAAATTTAATATCCAAGATGGTCTACCAGGTCACCTCGGCCATATCAGCTAGTATTCCAGTTAATGACCAGCTAGAGACTTTTTTAAACTTTTTCTCCAGTGGGGTTTTATTCAGGTAATAAGATACCATCTCCCAAGAAAACCAGTAGAGAAACTTCCGCAGACTTGGTCAGCAACTCGGGGAAATGAATTGTGGCAAATTTTTTCGAAGGACGCTACTTTTCCTCCAAAAGTTTATTCCCTCTCAGGATGTGTCAATTTACGCCAGAGAGAAACTCCTGCACCTGGAAATCCGGAAGCTGCATTGATGTCTCCCCGTATACCTTATTCATGGCAACATATGTCGAGCCCGGCTTTCCCCACACATCAACATCGTTTTCTGGGCGCGCGTCTCTGCAGGCACCCTGCCCACTCAAGTGCCACAAGTATTTATTATTCAAACAACTGTGTTCCTGTATTCTGTTTTTTTTTTTTGGAGCAGAGGTCTGTGTTTGGTGTTTTGGACATGCTCAGCTACCTTCTCCATCAGTGACCGCTCCACATCAAACCTGTCCCTGCCAGACTCTCCCCCCTCCACCCTATTAGCCCCACAGCTATGAGTTACAGCGGCTGCCTCTGCTGTGCACACCAAAACTTCTGTTGTGCTCAGCTTCTTTGATTATGCAGACAATTAAACGCAGAGTTTATCATATTTTGGGGATGTTTTTGTCTTGTTTCCTTGCTAGGAAAAAAAAATTGTGCATTATTGCTTCACATCTTAAAGGTAAAAAAAAAAACATCCAGAGGTTGGCGTGTTGCGTTATAAGAATAAAATAATATTTTTTTTACCCAGTTCTTGCTTGGGTAAAAAAAAAAAAAAAGTGTCACTCACTCAAGCATTTTCTTGGTTTCACTTTTTCCTGCACATAAAAACACACAAACGCACACACATATCCACAGAGTAAAGCCTTCCTCTATATATCCGTGGCTCCATCCTAGCCTCCCTGTGCTGCCAAAAACTAGCTTCACTTTGCCTACAATATTCATACGATGTCTGAAAAATGAGGCTTGAAGGTCTGGTCATCTGAAAGACCGAGCAATCAGCGATTGTCTCTGGTCCTTATAAAAAAGAATGGTTCCTCTCCATGCGAGGAGACGGCTGTGAATAAAGTTTTTTTGATGAGTGACACCCTCAGTCATACTGTTGCGTTTTATGTGTGCTGCTCATTAATAAAGAAACACCCCAGAGAGGGCAACGGGGGAGAAACTCTGTCAGCGGAGCGTGTGCGCGCGTAACTTTTTTGTCTTTTGAAATGTCAGGTGCAATTTCAGCTCTGTGATCTTCTGAAAGCAATACTCTGTCCCACAGTCGTGTAGCTGTTTACCGTCTCTGCTTTTCTTCTTGACTCCTGTCAGTTTGCGTAACAAGGTGACATGTTTGTGGGATAGATGAGGCAGTGGAAAGGGTGCAAAAATACTTTAAGCATAACTCCAGGGGTGTATGACAAATAAATCATTCATGTATACACAGTTAACCAGTGATCAAAGGCATTGGCGTTTACTAGTAACAAACGGGTGTGATGGATATCTTTTGGGCCCTATAGTAAGACACTTAGATTGGTATTTTATATTATAAAACACATTTTTTATATAAATAGCAATGCAATAAAAAAAAAACATTGTAATTTGAAGTACTTTAAACTTTACAGCAGTGTCTTAAAAATACATGACATTCACGTCAGTCTGTTATATATCTACAGTATATGTTATAAATAATAAATATATATTATAATATAATTAAATTATATATATATATGTGTGTGTGTGTGTGTGTGTGTGTGTATATATATATATACACGTGTGTATTTATTTATATTAAAAACATATATATGATGGCATTAACTGTGATTCATTTGGTTAATAAATCAGCATATTATGTAATTCATTTGAATTATATATTTTTTTACATTACTTGATAGCACTAATCATTTATTGCTATAAAATGAAGCTATAATGATTTTTGTTAATGGTGGCAGTTTTGTCGCTGTATATGCATGAGTTTGCATGCTTCTGCTAGTGTGTGACCATCTGCTGAACAAAGTAATATTCTGCATTTTTTTTATGTAAATGCTATGCACAGATGCTGTGTTATACAAGAACATACATGCATCTCTTAACAAGACTGTTTTCAGAATCACCCCTGCATGCAAAATACAGTTCTGCACTCAGCAAGAGGAAAAGTCATTTAAACCTGTTAGCTTTTAGTGAGCATATTAAATGTGTCAACTTGTAAGTAAAACGGTGTAAATGCCTGCAATATTCATGTTTTTCTATTTGTCAACCAACAGTTCATCACAAATTCATGTCAAAAGCCTCTCAAATGCCTGCAGTGGGAATGCTCCGTAACAGTGCATTTCTTTTTGAAAAGACATCATCCATTATGGTTCATCATTGGAGATTTGCATCCTACGCTTTCAAAACGAGATAAATATTTTTCTATCATAAATTCTTTAAGCTTGTAAGCCATGAAAAAATGAAAGCTAGCTGCTGTTATGCACAGTAATTTTGCATTTAAAAACCACTAATGGACTTGTATGTCAGTCCGTTTACTGAATAATTAACAGCTGCATCGTGTGCACAATGCGCAGCCATACATTATTGATCCCTTGGTTGTTTTTGACTCCTCTAGAGGGTTTTTATTTCAATTAATAAACACTCTGTGGTTGGAATATGCACACACATTTCTAAGCAGCATGGTTTGTTAGGTTTTAAATAATACTGTGCATATATATATATATATACAGTGGTGTGAAAAAGTGTTGGCCCCCCTCCTGGTTTTTAATTTTTTGCATATTTGTCACACTAAAAAGATTCAGATCATCAAACAAATTTTAATATTACACAAAGATAATACAAGTAAATACAAAATGCAGTTTTTAAATGATTATTTATTTTATTAAGGGAAAAAAGCTGTCCATACCTGCCTGGCCCTACGTGAAAAAGTAATTGCCCCCTAAATCTAATAACTGGTTTTGCCACGCTTTGCAGCAACAACTGCAATCAAGTGTTTGCGATTGAGGCAAGTGAGGCCTGCAGTTCTTTAGATGTTGTTCTGGGTTCTTTTATGACCTCTTGGATGAGTCGTCGTTGTGCTCTTGGGAGTGATTTTGGTTGGCCGGCAACTCCTGGGAAGGTTCGCCATTGTTCCAAGTTTTCTCAATTTGTGGATAATGGCTCTGACCATGGTTCGCTGGAGTCCCAAAGCCTTCGAAATGGCTTTATAATCCTTTCCAGACTGATACATGTCAACTGTTTTGTTTCTCATCTGTTCTTGAATTTCTTTAGATCGCGGCATGATGTGTTGCTCTTTAAGCATGCTTCACTTTGTCAGACAGGTTCTATTTAAGTGATTTCTTGATTCAACAGGTCTGGCAGTAATCAGGCCTGGGTGTGGCTAGTGAAATTTAACTCCGCTTTCTAAAATAATGTGGTTAATTGCAGTTCTTTCATGATTTAACAGGAGGGGGCAATTAATTTTTCACATAGGGCCACGTAGGTTTGGACAGCTTTTTTCCCTTAATAAATGAAATCATCATTTAAAAACTGCATTTTGTATTTACTTGCATTATCTTTGACTAATATTTAAATTTGTTTGATGATCTGAAACATTAAAGTGTGACAAACATGCAAAAAAATAAGAAATCAGGAAGGGGGCCAACACTTTTTCACACCACTGTATATATATATATATATATATTCCTTTTTTAAATCAATTGTATGCTTTCTCTAATTTTTGTAGAACATTGATGGCTCAGAACATTAGGAGGAGCTTAGTGCATTTTCCAGGCATGTTGAGCTATGATGATTCTCATATGGGTGATTCAGGTTTAATCACATTCATGATCTCTAATTTCCTGTCATTTTCCACTATATCTCAAATCCAGCAAAAAAAGCCATTCTGAAGGACAGTACACAAAACTAGAATGACATTCAGCAATATCATCTGAAGAGTAGCACACAAGGCCAGTGTGGCCTTTTCATCCAAGGGACTACTTGAGTTTAGCTCACAGTGGAACCATAAATATTCAAGGTGAGTCCCACCTCTAGGGCCACCAACACACCTAAACTTTTCACACTAGTAAATTTACTAGTAACTTACAGTAAATTTGCTGGGATCTAGATGTAGAAACAGGAGGGTCGTTTGGTATCCTTTGGAAGGTTTTAGAAGAGCTTTTGTCGCTGAGACGGTCGTGTTGCAATGGAAAGGAGGCCCCAGTAGTGATTTACCAGCTTAAAGTCTGCGTCTCAAGGGCGTTTACATTATCAATTAATGGAATATTTAAAGGCTTAGCTTATGGAAATGTGGCTGACTGAAATGGCTAACCATACCTCTCAGCAGGGGCTGTAATTACATTTTCAGAGCATTTCAGTGAGAGGAGGCCAGTGGAGGAGAGCTCTCAGTAAGTCACCTGACCAACCCCAGGAAGCCACACTGGAGCTCACAACTGTATAATACGGCCGCCACCAGCTTCTAAAGGCATACAGGTATATGGAGCACAGTGAGTCAGCTTCTGTGTGAAGACTTCACCTATCAGATGATCCTAGATCTGTTCTTCAATTGCGTTGTGGTGAATCTTTTAGATCTTTGTGCAAATGGACACCGTGAACAACTATTGCACAAAAGCAATGGTAAATTGGTTGCCTTCACTAAATTTCAGATGGATAATAATAATCTAATCATCCATTTTCTGGTCAAATTACTCTAGATGTGTTATGATTTAACACTTATTATATCCTATCTGTTCAAACGAACAAATAAATTATAATATGATATACAGTTTAAAATAACAGTTTTCTATTTTAATATTTTTTCAATTTATTTCATTACGCCAGTCAGAAATCATTCTAATATGCTGATTTGATGAGCAAGAAACTTTTTTTTTAATTATTATCAATGTTAAAAATACTATTACCTGTGTTGTGCTGCTTAATATTTTTGTGGAAACTGTGGTACTTTTTAACAGAACAGTGTTTATATAGAAATCTTTTGTAACGTTGTATGTCTTTACTGTCAGTTTTGTTCAATTTATTGCATCTTTATAGTGATAATATATATATATATATATTTGACAGGAATTGATGGGATGGAAAGGACAGGATGGAGTTGGGGCTAGACTCAAACCTGCATCTCCCACATGAGTGCTACAGTACTATGTGGTAACCACGAGGCCATGGCCCCGCTGAGCAGAATCAAGAATAGATCATCACAGAGCCATTGAAGGATATGCTTACACCTCATTTAAGGTTTGTGCTGTCTGGGATACCAATGTCTGGCATCTGCGGAAAACACCAAGCAGAAGCCATGCAACACATTTCATTTGCCTTGTTTAGTGAGGAAAATCCAGAAAATGTGTTTTTCTGCTCCGCAACTGGTCTGGCACTGAGACAAAGACATCGTATTTCTCATGCACAGTTAACCTTTTCATTAAACTACATTGCATAATTATCGCAAGAAGCCCCGGCATCCTCTATTGTTGTTTAATTAGCCAGTTAATGTTGTTAGTCTGTGCTGCAAACCATTCATTTGTCTTGCTTAAGGAGCCTCTCTTGCCGTAACAGAGAGGAAATTGAGTTTGTTATTTATTGTGAACGGAGACAAAGTGATGGTTATTAAATTTTAA
Source organism: Sinocyclocheilus grahami (assembly GCF_001515645.1). Lineage (NCBI taxonomy): Eukaryota > Metazoa > Chordata > Actinopteri > Cypriniformes > Cyprinidae > Sinocyclocheilus > Sinocyclocheilus grahami. The sequence continues at coordinate 2,011,599 of NW_015505212.1, forward strand.
TAAGCTCCAGTTTACACTGCTGAGTTGTTGATGACAGCGAAGGCTTTATTACGGGACGCCGCTAACCACCGATGAGCAATGAACTGGGGTTTTTGCTACATGATGCGAGCTTCCTAGCTTTTTCACGGAAATGGGACTTTCTGTTCTGTATACATCACGTTGTCCTGTGAGAAAGTGAGAAGACATGGCATGCTATATGTGAAGTTGCAGTCGCGTATTGATCCTGGTAATATTCCTTAGCACTTAACCTTTACACTAGCTGGACGGGATATGAAGTCCCTTATTGAATGTGTACTTTAATGCCTTCCTCTTGTGACGGGCCTAATCGATAGCCTTTGCTTCATTAGTTAGCAGAGCTCTCAGTTTTCCCTCCTTCAAAGCTGAAATTTATCTACGTCTGACAAAAAAGGAAACCAGGTGCTTGTTAGACCAGGTGTTTTATGTCACTCCTGTTACCGGCGTACAATACTAAATCAATACTGGTCTTGTTTGGTGTCAGATTTATGATTATATTTAGGCTTTAATAATAGGGTGTTTCTTCAACTTGGGTCTTTTTTGTTTGTATGTTAAGTGAACTTTTTAACTCCACCCCTCCCCCCAAAGTCATGAACTAATTTAATTTCTACTACATATATTCTATTCATATTCATATTCATCCATTAATTTCTACCACAAATTACAGTGATGGAAATGACATGAAATTTTTTTAAATGGTCAACTGTTTATTTACTCTAAGGCTTATTTAAAAGCATTTTTATATCAAACACATATTAAATCATACTTTTTAGTTTAATTTGACAATTACAGCTTGACTGGAAATGACGCACAGTAAAAATTGTAATAAAATCATATTTACTTTGTCTCATTTCATCTCATGCATGTGTTTGGTGATGTTTTTGTCTCACTAATTTATCTTTTGAGAAAAAGTATTAATTGTAAAATTGTTTGTTGTGGTGGAAATGACACTTGCTTGTCAGTTGAAATTTACTTAAAATTTATATTTTTCACACAATAAATATTGAAACGGTTTATTTCATTGTTTGTTTTGATAATGATTTTAGGGCATCTGTAGTTTAGTTAATGAATTTGAAATTATATTTAATAATAAATAATATTTGTATGATGGATTGTCAGAGTTTAAAAAGTACTTTCAGGGTTTTAACAAAAATCAAGTGCTCGTAGTTGAAGAAACACCCAGTAATGCTTGTGATTTGCATATTCAGGTGTCTTTGAAGCATGAAGGTGATCCAAGACATCGTTGCAGCTTTCAGATAAAGAGTTTTATCCTGGAGGTTCTGTACATTGTTTTTATTTTCATTCCCCTTAGCTGTTTTTTTTGGATATACACGATTAATCACCCTCAAACCCGCATCTGTTCCTCTGCACGCCTTCACCTGAAATTCTGCAGTCGGAGTCCCTGAATTGCATCCATCTTCCCCGTGCAATTGGTTGACACATTATCTCATTAAAATGTACAAAGAAAACTCCTTCTCTTTATCTGCGATAATCTAATTAGCATGAGGCAGATGGTTTAATAAGCGATATCTGCGCCGTTTAGCCTCCCAGACGCCCAGGTGGAGAGCTGGGGAGCCTCCTCTGGATGCCTCCTCTCTCCCTGCCTGTGAATGGCTCTCTTGGGCTCATATTATTGCTTCCTCTGCCTGAGGGTAGCAGCGCTCGTTTCTCTCCAGATATGAATACAGAAGAAGAAGCTGAGGGAATCAAACAAGATGAAACCCTAATTATTTTGCTTATTAACCAAGCCTAACTAGTTAACAGATGTTCAGAGGTTTGCACAGCGTATTAATGCATTATTTCCTTTTATTTTTTTTCTTAATTTCAGATTGTTTGTCTCGTCTACATAGTTATCAGCGATAGTGGCACTTGCCCGCGGGTGAAGATCAATATCATATTATGCAATTGGCCCGTTCCCCTTACCGTGAGTCTATCAGATGTGACTAGGAGGAGCATAAGGGCAGAGAGAACGAGAAAGGCCGTCATTAAGAAGAGGAAAAAGTCCAGTGACCAGATTACATTACAACCGTGTTTTTCCCCCTTCTGACAGTTCTACCGGTTGATAATGAGACGACGAACCCACTGCCCAGACGTGAACGCTCAGATGAAGTCCGGCTGACAACCCAGCCATGGCCACTACATCCTGAATCTAGGCAAATAGGAGCCGGGCAGCAAGCCTTCGCTTCGAGTCTGAAGCGGAGGGAAAGATCCGCTCAATTACTTCCCCAACTTTCAGCTGAGGTCTTCTTACTGACCGGCTGAGAGGATCTGTAATGAGAGCGGATTTAGAATAAAAAGATGTGCCCATCTACAAAGGCAGAAGGCAGCTTAGGCTCAGATTGATGGCTGGAAATGGTGGGGAGGTCAAGGCGAACCCGTGAAGCGTCGCCCCGGTGAAGGATATGGCAGAAAGGCCCAGCAGATCCAGAGAAAGGTGGTCCGCTTCCCAGCTCACCCAAAGCCTCATAAGCAACATAAATGGAGCTTTGCTCCACTCGTCTACACTCTGGAAAGACCTTAACGGCCCCCATTAACACAAACCAAAGGGAGGTCTTATGGAAGGCAGCCATGGAGTTACTCAAAAGCTGAAAGTCAGAGGCTGAAGACTAGGGAGAACCAGATTTTCTTAACCAAAGAAGAGGACCTTTCTTTATTCTTTACCGTTTAGATTCTTATAAATGCACCTAAATCTTAGCCTATTTGGCCATATTAAAATATAAATCTTCCAAAATTTCTTTCAGTACTTTGGCAATAAATTATGCAAATATAATCATATAATTGAAAAAATATGATATGAAAGAAAATCTCAGGACTGATAAAACAAGTACACCCCATCACTACCTGAATTTGGCATCCAAAGTTACTGTATTACTAGCTTCTCATTTCAAGATCATTCGCAACTGTGACCTGTCCTCATATGATCTGAACAACATGCCAGTTAAATGGTCTGTGAACTAATCAGCCTCAGAAACACTTTCAAAGGAAATTGATTATTTCTGAAAGAAAATATGAAATTAGTCTTGCACTTCTTGCCTTAGGTTAGAGATTAGAAATCGTGCTTATGCTATCTAATTCAAACCAGTGCCAGCTCGCTCGGAGAGGAAGGACACCAGAAGTTAATTACACTCAGCTGTGAATTGAAACAATATCTAATTGCATGCTGGATTAATTACAAGCATCTGTGGTGTGCATGCCTAAACAAGAGCCCTCATAAATAACAGCAGGTACATCAACACAGATGGGAATTCTCCAGCACAGCCCTCAGTTTACATGGAAAATGCGCTACTACTGTACTACTTGTTAGGTAAACAAAGTTATGGCTATTTACCCATAACTGAGCCTATTTATCCTGGTATTGATATTTGTCTCTCGTCAGCTGAGACAGATTGCTGTTTACACCTGGTACTGCAGATAACTTCTTAAAGATAAAATCTTTAAGTGTCTCCTGTGGCCACTTATTGTCTTTCAAGGCTTGTGCTTTGGGTTAGTTACTCTATAGTAATTATAATTAGCTTAATTTAAGAACAATAGATGCCATTGGGAAGTCCCCGGTGCATTTTCTTCATTATTTCTTCGGCATCTGTGTAGGGTCTCAGTTTCAGACAGATCATCCCTTCGCTCCCCTCCTGGGCACCGATCAACTGGCGTGTTTACATACAACACTCTTCAGTTTAAAGGAATTTGCATGGTCAAATCCCTTCTCATATTATAAATGTAATTAAATCTTTTAACACAGAGGTAACCTCTGAATGTTTTCGCTGCTGAAGCACTTTTCCCCCCGCTGTTTTACAATCAATTAAAATGAAGGAGATTCACAGTCATCGCCGAAGCGCTCTGATCAGCATCAGCTGCAAGTTTATGATGTGCGCAAGACAGTCACAATTAATGCGTGCCCCGCGCTCGCAGGCGTTCTGCGCCTCAGGCCGCCTCGGGAGAATCATATCTAACTTTGTGCGGACCTCAGTCAAAACTAAGACTTTGCACGCATCAAGTTTGCATTAAGAATATTAATGCCCATATTAATTTTGTATTGACCTTTCTTGGCCGCCTTCATCCGGCAGTCCAAACAGAGAAAGAGGCAGTTTTAATTCCCCAGCTTGAAGACTGAGAGCCTTCGGCTAATGAAAAAAGGCAGTCAAACAGAGCTGCTCACACAACATATTAAAATAGCAAGATCAATAGTCCACTCTAAGATTATAGCCAAACATTCCCATATTCCCAAACAGCAGGCAGGAAAGAGTACAGCCCTTTCTGTTGGATGCCAGCAAATTAAATCAATAGCACGACTTTAAGCTTAGACACTGAAAGTAATAGGTTTTAAATATTTGTGATGTCTCCGGTGAGCGTTTTGTGGAGGATGTCTATTTTAGGATACTCTTACTGCAGATATGTGCACAGTTCGCTGTATTTATGCCATTCTCAGCAATATTTGGAAAGATTGTGGTTGAAGTGTGTTTCTTAACTTTTTATGGTCCAATGGGACATTTTACTGTAGGATCGTACATATATTTCTACAGCAGGGAATCTCAACACTTTTTTGGTTCATGACTAATTTTTTAAGGTTCTAACATTTTTTGCAGCCCATGTAAAAGTATTACAGAAACTCTTTAGCATCTCTGTTATATTCTTAAGAATAATGCATTTTGACATTTAATTCGACATTTGACATTAATTTGACATTTAATTTAACAGATTTTTTTTTTTAATACTTCCTATCACTCTAATGCAACCTGTCCAACCTTGAGATGCACATTATTTTGGAGGGATTCAATGTGTAAATAACGTATATTTGAATCAAAATTATCTATAAGAAATCGCAGTAAATCACAAAGTTTGTGATTAGTTAAATTAATAAGACATCTCACATGATCTCACAGAAAGTCTGAAATCAACACATTAAATCTTTGCCTCTCAGGTGAATGAACACTTCTCAAAGTTCATTATTTCATTCGTTTTCAGGATTCACGTACTCTGGCCGACGTGTTTAGTTGCAAAATAAACTTCAGCAGCGACCGAGGGGACGAAAGGAGACACGTTAAGACTTATGTTGTGTTTTTCTAAAGCCGACTTTCTGTGTAAAGATCACTCAGGAGAAATTACATTTCTGCTTTGATTTAATTAAAGCTAAATATTGGCCAATCGTCAACGGCCAGCCTGGTGGATGCTTGACACTATAATTATCTCCTGAGGTACTTTGTCTTAAAGGCAGCGCTCGAGCGTGAAACCAATTCCAGCGTTCACTCATCAGGGGCCACGTCGCCTGGCTCTGTTTGCTTACCGCTTCTTTAAGTCCTTTCTGAATTGCAACATCGGATCAAACGGGTCCGCTTTATGACTCGCATTGGCCGGGGAATTACAACCACGCTGCTGTTAATGAAGAAAATATTTCAAATCTGTTTGGTGGTCTAGTAGGTGGTCATTTAGAGTACAAACGTGCTGTTTTATTGTGAACGTTGAAAGGGCCTAATATCTAGACCACAATTCAACAAAACAGCCTTCACAACCCGTTTTACATTGACAGTGTCATGTATTTGTGATTTCAGTGAAGAAAAAATGTAGGGCGAGACGTCAGCGACCCATTGGGTCATAAAAAGGGGAGTGAAACACCTGAATGGAGCCAGTTAGTTGGAAGGAATCAGTGAAAAAATAAGCTTGCTGTAACATCAGTCAAAAAGTAGTTTTGAAAGAGCGATTTATTATATTTTGATGAAAGCCAAAATAGTTTTTCTAAAATAATGGAATAGATTTTTTTTTATATGTTTGTTTTTGTGTGTGTATAATGGTCAACTGAAACTGAAAATTAAAACCATTAAAACCATTTGTTACTTTAATTAAAATTAATGTTAACTGAATTAATATATATATATATATA
>NW_015505212.1:2017752-2069500 GCF_001515645.1 Sinocyclocheilus grahami
AACTGCAACTAAAATAAAAAATAATAAAACTATATAGACAACAAGACAAAAATGCAACAAGCTGACTAAAACTAACTCAAATGAAAAGGGAAAATATATAAAATAAAAATGATTATTAATAACAAATATTAATAAAATTTACAGTAGTATCTCAATATTACTAAAATAACACTGATGTGTAACATTTAATGTAGTATGTTTTGATTATTTTATTAAATATCTATCTATATATATATATATATATATTAGTGCATAAAAGGCAGATGAAGCGTTTATCAATTCGTACTACATCCGTTTACTTTCTTTAACGTGCAGCAGAGTGTTAGGGAACTTCTCTGTGAAACATGAAACCTCAGGGAATGCTTCCTCACTCTTCACAGGAAACAGGAAGTTTCCCATCAGAACGCATCTGTGTGTCTCACCTCCGTATTCTGCTCGTTTCAGACTCCATCGTGGCCTCATCAGACCTGCACTAACTCTCCCGATCGATGGGTACCTCCTAGTGACCGCGGCGCAAGTTTCGTGCTCTGTGGCGACCGGAAATGAGATGTTGCATTAGTTCCAGACGATATATATATATATATATATATATATATATATATATATATATATATATATATATATATATATTATTATTTGTATTTTTTTGCCAGTGCCATTGTAGAAATGCATTGTTCAACCATGATTCATTTATTCTAAAGTAAAAGTTTTCGAAAATAGGGGGTGACTGATCATGTGATCTGAAAATGGCAACCTCCATCAGATGACCTGCTCCATGTAAAATAAAACTTTTATTGGGCTACTGACACTCAATTATTTCCATAATCAACACATTTTTTAAAGTAAAATTTTTTTGTCAACATTTTGTCATAAGGAAAAAATTAGCAGATATACCTTTAAAAAACGTAATTTCAAGGTCAAATTTAATTGAGAGGCCGTGATTTGCACTCAGACAAGCAAATGTTAGCAGATGTGGTCTCCCAGACCAGAAGTATTGTGTTGCGGTGATGTAACTTGTAGACACTGCAATATGTTGCTTTTGATGGCACAGCAGAGTGTTACGACAAGCCGAGAGTATCCACCCATACATGTTCTATACTTTTTGTCATTTACTTATCTACTCCCTCTCTCTTTTCCCCCTCATTCCTTCTTTCTTTTCTTGAATTATTCAACAATGTCACAGCAGTGACCTGTCCCTTGTCAGCACTGCCTGCAGTACCTGCAACTCTGAGGCTGTGGTGATGTGAGGTCTGTCTCTCTTCTTTGCTTTCTCTCTCTCTTTCTCTCTCTCTCTCTCTCTCTCTCCTGGCTGTAATTTGTGTCGGTGACAGCAGGTTGACGACTGAGCGGCAGCATATGTTTGTGTGTGGGTGTGTGTGTTCATGAGGCCTCCTAACACACATTTTCTCCCTCTCGCTGCCGTGTCATTGTGAGAAGCCTGGAGGAGACAGGCCGGCGGTTTTTTAACCCGGCGCTCCGCTGTTCACAGCTGCGACTTGTCACATTAGTCAACTCAAATTTTAAGAAAATCAATTCCAAAGTTTAATTCGCTCGACTCCCATGCCTGTTCTCCCTCCGCATCTTGGCCACGGTGCCCCCCGCCACCCACAGCACCTCATGAAACAGACTCCCAAGGGGCACAAGTCATCAATCTTAAATCACGTCCTCAAAACTAATGGCGGAGCTCTGTGCCGGGCCTGCTAAATTTAATTATTAGTGAATTGACATAAAACTGCTGGGATTATTTTAGGGACAGGCAGTGAGAGACTTAATGACAGGAAGTGGCGGTGGGGTGGAAGGGAAGGGAGGATGTGGCCAGAGTGAAGTAAGAAGGGAAACGATTCAGAAGGGTCTTTGCTTCCATCCGCAAATCATCGAGGCATGTTCACCTGTGCAAGCTGCCAGTCTTGGGCCAACTGGGACTTTCTGTGTTAATATGTGAACGCAGACGCTTATAGCTACGCAAGCGAGAATGCGTAGCATTCTCAAAGCACCACTAGGGGCGCTGTAGTGTGCATTAGCTTAAACGGTCTGGTCAACTGCTGTCATGGTAGAGAAACACTTTGAAAGTTGACACATTTTTTGCTAACTACCTGAATAATACCACATTTGATTCGCCACTTTAATCAATTTGTAGCCATGTTAGTAAAACAAAATGATTATGAAATAGATGTTTTTTTTACTCTTTCTCGTCTCTTTAGATGTCCAAACTTCACCACCTCAGCTTTATAATCTCGGGAGGAACAGGTGACTTTTGTTAGGGAGATGCGAATGTTTCTGAATCATCAAAACATTGCGTACTTTTTAAAGTGAGAGTGTTGAGAGGCTGTGGTTTTGCCAGTGATTACCACAAAATACTGTAATAAAAAGACAATAAATACATTAACACATATTTCTACTGAATTGACTCTGCCAAAACTAACTCTCTTTGTAAATGTCGGCATCTTTACATGTTTTTAAATATATCCAGACAGTCAGTTAGTCAGATGTTAATTCAGTAACTGCTCTAACAAATTCAGTGAACAGTTCGTTTGCAAATTGATAGGTCTGGAAGTTTGAGTCTTTTGAGTTGTTAAAATAGCTGACTCGGAGTCATTTGTTCTGGACTCGTTGCAAACTCGTAGCTTTGTTAATCTTTTTTTCAGACACACATTCTTTAATCTTTTTATTCAAACTCATCACTCTGGAATTAGTGAGTCTTGTTGACTGATTCATTAAAAGACAAATTTTTTTTATGAATTGTTAGATATTATATTAAATGATATTGTAACAAATTGTAAAATAAATAAATAAGTTTCTTTAAAAAAGTTAGTTTAGTATCTAATATTTTGTGCAATGTTTAAAACATACTGTTTGCTTAACAACAAATGACTCTTACGAGCTAGTTAATTTAATGAATCGCACAAAACGTTTGAATCACACCCTGAATTTGTAAGCACAGTTACTGAACATCTCAACTTTTTTACTGGCTGGATATTTATCTCAGTCTGTAAAGATACTCATTTACAAAAGTGTCTTGTGGTAATAAATTAAATTGTAAATACAGTATATTATAGTTTAGTGTGTAGGTCAAAAACTGAATTCTATAGGAATTAGCTGGCGATTCCCATCACAACCTGCCAATATTGAGTGGTTTGGGCTTGTAAACTGATGTTGAGATGTATTTAAAGGAGTTTTCCCTCCACCGGGTCTTGTTTTGTGTATGAGTGTGTGTGTTTAGAGTTACAGCTGTGCTCCCAGCACATGATGGTGATGGATGAAAGTTGTTCTCTCCCAGAGCACAGCACTGAATTAAATTGAAAGGTACTGTTGATTCCCCCCGTTACCACCTCAGAATCAAGTTTGTTAGAAATTGATTTAAGCCAGGGGGGTCTTTGTGGAAAGAAGAAGGCAGCGATTTCCTCTTGATGGGAAGGGATGATTAGATTTGTTTTGTCTCACTTTTTTTCCTTTGCTGGTGTCAGCAAATCAGATCAGCTCTCTACCTTGTCAACACAAGCTCCTTGTTGAGCAGTCAAAGCTAATTTGCAGACGTGCCACTTGGTTTTTTTTTTGTCTTACTTCCCCTGATACCACATTCCCTTTCTTCTTCTCTGTCCGCTGAGATGTTTTGACACTAAACGTTGACTTATCCTTATTGGCTTCCACTGTTTAGCCTACACTCTGAAAAATAAAGGTTCTTTATTGGCATCTAAGGTTCCATGAAGAACATCCATGGAATCTTTATAGTGGAAAAAGTTATTTAAAATGTTCTTCACACTAAGAAAATCAATGGTTCATGTAAGAACCGTTCACTGAAAGATTCTTCTATGGCATCACTGCAAAAAAAACCTTTTGGAAGATTTTTTAGATTGTAGATGAGGAGTTAGGAAGCTGTAGAGGTTGGCCGTCATCTTTTCAACAGGATGGTTTCCTTTGGGGAAAAAGAGCTTCTGACTCGTCATTCATCACCGGTGGTTCTGGTCTGTTTTGCAGTCTCCAATGGCAGGAGTCTAGCTCTGTCTCATCCATCTTCAGGCCAAAGTCTCACCTTAGCACTGCAATTAAACCTCAACCTCTTGTGCGTAATAAACAAGTGGTCCATGTAAAACCGGATCAAATGCGGGTTATCATATCTTCAGCTGTTTAATTCAATTCACAGACGGGCTGTTACCTCCACACGGTTTTTACCTTCGGCCCCGTAAAGTGTCAGTCAACGTGTCATCAGGCTTCCCCCAAGCCGCCCCGGGACGGTGTCCTGTTTTCAAGACTTCAGTCCTTCCCTTCACAGCGACTGAAAGAGACTAGCGCTGTAAACCTCCATGTCTGTGCTGTCCACAAGAGATTTGTCAATACACTGAACCATATAGGTTCTGGCAGGCTTTCTACAGGGACAATATTTGCCTTGAAGTACTGTCTTTTCTCATCTTCAATGTCAGCCCGTGGGCTGGAAGACAACATATGTTCTCTTCATGTCCACCAGACATGGCCCCACCAGTCACATGACACATTATTGAGCTTAAACACATCACATATTTCAGCTTTCTTCACTACTACGAGTACAGATGGCGCAAATTACCGTCGCAGAGATACTTTGACAAACGCGCAGTGTCCCGGCACCGGAATGACAAAATCATTAATTGGTATCGAGTATGTTGGTGATTTTTCGCACAGCATGAAGGCCTGTCTAAAACTCACAGATGTAAAAGATTAATATGTCGCCTTCAGGTAGGTGAGATGAAAATGATGACTCCTGACTGTTTGGAGTTGCTCTCCTCTTTAAACAGAAGAGGAAAGCACTTCCTCTTCCTCCTGGGGAAGTCTCTTTTTTGTCCTTGAACGGTCTCAGTGATGGTGACCCCTCTGGCTGTGGTAATTATGACAATTTGAGGAATGGCCTGCAGCTATCAGTGCTTTCCTCTCATTTACTCAATGTGGGATTAAATTGATTTTACCACCCAAGAAGCCAACTAAATATAATCATATTATAAACCCTTTCTCTGTGTAGAAAGTGGATTTTGTACTCCATTTCTGCTGCTTTAAAACTATAAATAGTTTTTAATGAATTTGCTGTTTTCAGTATTGTGAAACATTTTTCAAGTAAACAATTTATTAATAAGTAATTCAACATTATGCAATTCGTGTCAGATCTGTGTTTCATGAGATTTTAAATATAAATCTTTGGGGGGAAAGCCTTCAAATTAATATTTAAATGTTAATTATAGAATATAAATCTTATTTGAGTAATAATAATTATAATCCTATTTTTGGTATAATGATTGTCTGTTTTCGTTTGTTAATGAATTTTCAGTATTGTGACACTTTCATCAAGTAAATAATTCAACTATGTAATTAGTGTCAGATCCGTTTCTTGAGATTATAAATGATTCTTATTTTTTCTTCCAATTAATATTTAAATACTAATTATAGAATATAAAGCTTATTAAATTTGAGTACTAATAAAAATAATTTTTTGTATAATCGTTTTTTGTTTGTTTGTTTTTAATGTCAGATCTGTTTCATGATATTTTAAATATGAAGTTTTAAGAAGTCTTCAAGTTTATATTTAAATGCTAATTATAAAATTGTTCATCATTTATTATTATATTATTACTATTATTATATAAAGTATATTTACAGTTATGTTATTGAAAAGTATCATTTATTATTATGAGAAGTATTTTATTTAGTTAATTATTGACATTATTTTATCTCAAAAGAATCAATATGGTTATATGATATGAGAGACAAACAACTAGCAGTAGTTAGTTACACAGTTTAGTGATCATTATGCAAACGTATTTGACCACAGAATGACATAATTGACTAATCAGAGGCTATTAAATAATATTATGAAGAGTTACCCAAGTATTTCATAGTACATTACTCCATAACCTACTGTGTATGAAAACGCATTTCATTTTTTAATATTCAGTCAAGTATTTCAGTGCAGGCATAACCCAGAGTCCCACGTTGAGAGCTATAATCTTGCGCCTCTCTGGATGTGTGGAGCCCTTGTTAATGTTAAACAGAGATTAGCCCTTTCATTTGCCATACAGCTCAGTTCTCGCCCCCTCGTCTCCTCTGCCCCCTTCAAGTATTCAAAATGAATACTACCCTCAGCTCCGAGGCCACTGTCTGATATTAACAAAGTAATAAAGAGAATGAATTTTTTAAAGCATATATTCTTAGAGGGTTAATATTAGACTGTTATCAATGAGAGGTCAAGTGACGTGGGGAATTTTGCAGTCAGTTGAAGGAGCTCTGCAATTTTGATAGCTTAGTCGTTATTCGTTTTACTTTATTTTATATGTCTTAATATATGACGTATAGGTGAGCAGCCTTTTTTACAATGAGTTTTTTGTGGTTGGTAGTTATTTTTACCACCAATTTGTTAAATGGATAAGCTGATTATTTGGGGATGCATACTAGGGTTTTTTGGCCAAAATATCCAGAACACAAACTTTATTACCCCTTTCTAGATGTGATGCCATCTCTCCTTCTACCTCTCCAACATCTCAGTTCCTCTCACTTCTTCTTTTCTGTTGTCCTCTCTCACCATTAATCTTTCTGAAAGGCCTGATATCATCCATCTCCCCAGTCGGCTATTCCCGAAGGGTAAATTACTCCAGAGGCCCGCGTGGCCCCGCTCTGTATCAGGTTGACCCACGTCTTGTTTGCCATTTTGTGTACACCGCTGTTTATTTAACAAGGAGCAGAGTGAGAGGGCCTTCCAGAGACGGTCCTTTAATAGTAACTTTGACACCCGAGCTGAATAATAACCCTCATTATGGAGTGGCTGACAGCTCCTGAAAGTGCTGATTTATGAATATGCTGGGGGCTGAAGCCTGCTGCCTTTCCCTGCTCGCTCTCCACGGCTCCGCCGGCATCTCGGGCTGCCACCGTCCCTGTGCTTCCACCTTCCTCTCCTATTCCCCTTTCTGTGCTAGTGATTACAGGCATATGAGGTCAGGAGACTGTGGGCCGATCTGAGAGTCTGAGAGCTCTGAAATCAATGGTAGTTGTCCATTGAGACCAAGAAATACATTTCCTCTATTGGTGTTTAGATGAAAAAGAAAACTATATAGGATTGATGGTGTATATATGGATGGATGGATAGACGGGAGAAGAGATGGATAGATGAATAGAAGTAAATGAGTAGGTAGACATCGTAAATGGGTAGATATGGATGGATAAATTGAAGTAAATGGGTAGGTAGATACTGTAGATGAGTAGATATGGATTGTTGGATAGATGGTAGGTAGATGGGTGAAGAGATAGATAGATGAATAGAAGTAGATGGGTAGGTAGATACTTTAGATATGGTAAATATGGGTGGCTGGATGGATGGGTAGGTGGATGGATCGATGAATGGATAGAAGTATATTGGCTGGTAGAGAGATAGATAGATGAGTAGAAATGGATAGTTGGATAGATGGTAGGTAGATGGGTGAAGAGATGGATAGATAGATGAATAGAAGTAGATGGGTAGGTAGACAGCGTATGGATGGCTTGATAGGTAGGTGGATGGATAGAAGTAGATGGGTTGGCAGAGAGATCATCTTTGTAATCTTTTGGCAAAATGTAATTTGATCCATCTCGTAAACAATTTTCCTTTTCAGATGACATAATCAAGACATCTCATTTTTCAGCCCTTCCCTCCAAACATATGTCATGTTCAGGAAGTCAGTTCATAATCAACTTAAAAATCTAAAAAGCTGAATTTTTCAAAACTTGCAATTGTTTCTTTTTATTTTTCGGATAGTTGTTCATGAAATTTTAAACCCCCCCCCCCCCCACGAGATTAAGCCTGTATGTATACTGTATGTATTAACCCTTTTTAAAAACACCCATATCAAAGCTTGCCTAAATAAATAATGAGATATATATTTCTCTTTTTTTGACACCCCAGCAGAATCAGTTAAGCAGGGAAGGGATCTCTGGGAAGACTGCGGGTTTGGAGAGGCCTTGAGCCCGAGCTTTGGACACCGTGGAGGTGGGATATCCAGTGGATATGCATAAACGGGTTGAGGAGGATGAAAGCTGTTCAGCAGATAAAGCCATAGCAGCCTGTCGGAATCCTGCTATGCCGGCCCTGATTTATGGCCATCTCCGTCGGACTCCCTACCAAATCCACCCGCTGCCTTTTTGCTCAGTGGAAATGTCTATGTTTGAGCCGATAGTACAACCAAAGTTCACATACATGCAAAGTGACGACAAATTGTTCATAGGACTGGTACCACTAGACTGTAAATGTTGTCTTTAGAAGACAATAGCAGGAAGACGAAATACTTTTTTAAATGCAACTCTAATTACAGTATATAAATTTACTTTATAATCAGCCACTTGCCATGGTGAATAAAGAACATTTTCTGGCCATAAATTGATTTTGATAAATTAATAAAATAATGTATAATATATTAACATTTATTTTCATTTCATTTAAGCTATTGGCAGGATCTACAGTATAACGAGAAGATAAATCCTTGCCAGTTGCCATGGGTGAATTAAGAACATTTACTGGCAATAAATTGATTTTTTATAAATTAATAAAATAATGTAGAATTTATTAAAATAATGTTTTAATAAATTTCTTAGCAGACATGAAACATGTTATATTATTTGATTTATTTTATACATCTAAAATACATTTAGGCCCCTAGATAAAGTTCTTATGGTAAATTTTGGTTTAATTGCTGATTATTTGAATGCTTTTTTCAGACAGATAGAAGAGAGTGACAAATAAAAATAAATAATGTGATTGCACTGCAGCTCTGACAGAGCTTTCTTAAATCTTAAAGTTTAAACTGTTCATGTTTTTCTTCTTTGCCAATCTGCTCTTCCATAAATACTGTATGAAAGCCAAAAAGCTTTCATTGACACCAAAGCTTAAACATGATGCCTATTATCAGCAGTCCACTCTGAGCCAAAAAGCATCTCTAGAGTTGCAATGCTGTAGTATTTGGTGCTGTTTTTGTGTCATTAGTGTAATAATGATGTGTGCATGGTTTCCTCAGGGACGTGGTCTGGTTCGTCACACTGAACCTGAGGACACAGCTGATGCCTCGGAGTAGCACTCTGATGTTCCCAGTTCCTCCTCTCTCGCACAGCATTAAAAAGTCTGGATAAAAGGTAAGGAATAGGCTTTATTAACTTTAAATATGCATGATGTTTCTGAGAAAAGTGCAGTACGGCATCGAGAAACGTCCAAAAGCTTGACTACTTATTTCTTCTTATTTTTTTCCGTCTTCCTTTCTCCTTCTCAAAAATTGTAAATAATTGAAAACAGAGAATGGAAGGAAAGGGGGAAAAAGACACCAAGATTCTGACACTCTCTGCATAAACATCTCCTTATTAGTGACCCTAGATGCCCAGAGAGATTCTGCCGCCACACACACGCAGTCACAGCGGCTCTCACCAGCCTCGGCTCTGGCTCATCCAGTGTGACTGAAGCACCCCACTGAGAGCTCAGATGTCAGAGGTCGGCCTTCACCATCATAACCTCTACAGACATGTCCTCCGGTCTTTCACAGGTGACTCATAACTGTGAACTATTAAGCAATGACATCAGAGAGTTTGTGCTGTGTTGTGAATATATTCATGGCAAAAAGGCATTGTTAGGCAAAGTGTTTCTTTATAAATGTTTTGTCAGGTACAGTAACTTCATTTTTTTTGAATGGCACTTC
Source organism: Sinocyclocheilus grahami (assembly GCF_001515645.1). NCBI lineage: Eukaryota > Metazoa > Chordata > Actinopteri > Cypriniformes > Cyprinidae > Sinocyclocheilus > Sinocyclocheilus grahami. The sequence continues at coordinate 2,027,418 of NW_015505212.1, forward strand.
CTTTTAAAAGTTTGGGGTTTGTCAAGGAATAAATTATATTTTAATATACAGTATATTCAAATAGAAAGCAGTTATTTTAAATTGTAATAATATTTCACAAATTGACTGTTTTTTACTGTATTTTGTTTGTTCAAATAAATGCATCATAAACATTACAAAATCTTACCGACCCCAAACCTTCATAGAGTTTCATAACTCTTGCTGTATTAAGTATTTTTGCGTGTATATTTTAATATACAGTATATTCAAATAGAAAGCAGTTATTTTAAATTGTAATAATATTTCACAAATTGACTGTTTTTTTACTGTATTTTGTTTGTTCAAATAAATGCATCATAAACATTACAAAATCTTACCGACCCCAAACCTTCATAGAGTTTCATAACTCTTGCTGTATTAAGTATTTTTGCGTAGCTGGAACCGCATATCGACTGATCAGAGTCTGTTTTATTGAAACGCACTGATCTGTGATTATAGGTTTATTGATTTATACTTAACCTGTGAATCCAGAGAAAAACGGCTCTAATAATTATTATCCAGTGGTTAAAGACGTTAACATCATGAAAGAAACATCATGTCTGTGAAACCTCCCGCTCGGTCGATTCCAGGTAACATTGTTGTAATGGTTGTCTGAATAGGGCAGTGTCATGCTATTCGATTAGGGAGCTTCTTTATGAAAATATACCGTGCATTAAAAGTGTTAAGACATTCAGAGTGTAACATTTTGAAATGGCTTATGATCCTACATTTAAGCAAATGAAAACAAGGCCAAGAGATATCTTTGTCGACGGTCTTAAAGGAATAGTTCACCCAAAAATGAAAATTTGCTTAAACTTTACACACTAAGATGCAGTTTGTTTCATCATCAGAACAGATTTGGAGAAATGTAGCATTACATCACTTGCACACCAATGGATCCTCTGCAGTGAATGGGTGCCGTCAGAATGAGAGTCCAAACAGCTGATAAAAACATCACAATAATCCACACGACTCCAGTCCATCCGTTAATGTCTTGTGAAGTAAAAACCTGCTTGTTTGTAAGAAACAAATCAATCATTAAGACAGACTTCTGTCCTGGAAACTCTCATTTTCATTTGTGCCTAATTGAACATGACGTCTACTTTGACTAAGGTCTATACTTGGAAAGGAACGAATTGAACTTGAATTGACCTTTTAAGTCAGTCACTCAGTGATTATTCACAGAAGTCATGCTTCTCTGCTCCTTAGTAAAACAAACCGTTTGTAATAGTTGTTATAGTTGCTCTGAATCTTTACCTGTGATGGGAGTCTTTCTTCATCCCACGCACATTGCTCCTTCCACATCTTCATTGAAGGTGTCAGGTCAAATGGATAAACAGCATGTATTTACCCATCGTCACGATACTGTCAAACATGCCTCTGTACCAGCGCTCGCTGGGGTATTTTTGACTCTCGTTCGCTGTCTTCTATTTATTATTACCTACGTTGCCTTTATTATCTCAAGGCCTCTCACTAGCCGGTGATACATGGACCCTCCTCTGAATTTTAATTTCAGAAAAGTGTGATTATTCCTGCCAGGGCCCTGTAAGAGGACGTCCTTCATGGTTTTCTCTCAGTGATGGATTAACACCCGGCCGGTTAATGAATGGGCCTCATAAGTAGTTAATGCTGTTTTAAGGTGCAATTTCTATTAATTTTCTAGCCAGCGTGACTCACGTTTTCTCTTTTTTTTGGTAATCATTTCTTCTGCAGCTTGCATTATACACACACAGACACACACACATACACACAGATATATATATATACACACACACACATTTTTGGACATTTTTATTGTTAGGAAAGATTTAAATGTTATTTTAACTTGAAATGAATAGTTATATATTTATATTTTAATTAGTAGTTTTTATTTTACATGTTTCAATAATGTTTTTTATTCTGCATTTTTACTAGCATTTCTTCTGCAGTTTTCACTATACACACTCACACACCTTTGGACATTTTTATTGCTTTGATTATCGCTTTGATTACTGTTTGATTTGAACTTGAAATTAAATATTGTATTTTTATGTTTTAATTAATAGTTTATATTCTGCATTGTTTTGTTTTGTAATTATTTGTACTATGTATTTTTATGTTTTTAATTCGTATTTGAATTTGAAACATTTAAATTCTTATATGTAATTTTAATTTTAGTCTTTTGAACATTTTTATTGCTATGAAAGGACAGGAGATTATCAAAAGATGGCATAACAAGAATTGTAAACTCGAACCCTCATCACCCACATGAGCACCACTCAATTTGCCATGCAATGTGTGCTTTTCATATCTTTTGTCTTTTTAACCATGTGTTTCCTCATGCTTTCTTTGAATGTAAGAGCTCGCAACTGTGCTCCGTCATGCATTTTATTGACAGGTGCTGTAATCTTTAGATCCCTGCAACACACACAACACATATGTAAGCTGTCAGCCTCCGAGCCAGGCCTAAATTACAGCATAACAGGCTAAGCTAAAAGCTCCAGTTAGAATACACCATGCTTCAAAAAGCCCACGCAGGATGGTTAAATTACCGAGCGGCTTCGTCTGAGCGCGAGAAGGGGGATGCGATTCCTTCCCGCTCCAATGGGTAGATTATTCTCAGGTATCAGGAGCCAAGAAAGAGGATTATTTTGGTGCAAATAGAGTTGTCAGTTTGGGAACTCCAGATGCAGTCATTTCCATCTTGGGATAATTATGGGATCAGAAGTGAGGTTTGGGTTGAAAAGCTAGCGCAGGATGAGCTATCACTCTCTAATGAAGGATTTTACACACTGAGGGTGAGCAAAGTGTCAGCTAGAGTTCTCTCCTGATTCACACCTTTATTCCTCCATCTGTTTTAATAGGAGAGGGCCTGTCTGACCCGGCAGAGAGCAGTGATAATTTTGTGCTTTGTCTCTTCTTGTCTATTAGGGGGTTAAAAGTGTCAGGAGAGTGGGTACCATTGACCTTTAACCTTTTTCATAGAGCTGTTCACATTAAAGACCCTGTTGTAAGAAAGGGCTCTTTGTTGTGGCCTTACGATGACCACCTCCACTCCAGACTGGAGTATCCGCTCTCCTCATGTACAACAGAGCGAGGTTAGGGCATCCACACAGTGGAAATTCAAAATAGAATAAGAGTTACAATTGTTAGGAAGCAGTGAAAACTAATGGGTTTTGCAAATGCATGGGCTTTGTTTTTACATCTAGGCATTTTTTCAGTTAATAATAGTTGAGTGACAGTGTCAATGTCGAATAAACAGGATGAACAGGATGATCAGGACCCAATGCGAAGCAAATTGATCTTGAAAACTCTGCAAAGGCTTATTTTGTTTAAATCATCCATTTTAAATGTATTCATAATTTTATAGAAAATTTGGTTGCACTTTATTTTAAGATGATGTTGTTACAGTGTAATTACACAAAAGTACTGCATAATATAAAGTACATGTCCTTAGGGTTAAGGTTAGGCTTAAATGTAAAGTTATTAAAGCACAATTGCCATTTAAAAGTCTTATTTTGCTACACAATTTTTAAATTTTTATAAGTAAGTCAGGGCAAGGTAAAACAATGCAATTTATACCTAAAAGTCATTGGAAAAAGTAGCAAAAATATAGTGAAAAATTTATTAATTTGTTATGTTAATATTTAAATAATTGTAATAAAAATGTAAGTATTTTTAAAAATATATTTTAATAAATTATTTATTCATGCACAATTGCCGTAAAAAAAAAAAAATTTTACTGCACAATTTTCATAAGCCAGAACAAGGTATTATTTTTACCCCAAAGTAGTACTGGACATTTTTTATAGTTTAAAGGTGAAACAAAGCAATTTACACATAAAAGCCATTGTAAAAGTTGCAAAAATATAGTGAAAAAAGGGCAAAATCTGTTACTTTATTTAAATCATTTTAACAAAAAGTAAAAATGTAAATATTTGTAAAATATATTTTAATAAAATCTCAACAATAAGCGTGTCCAAAGTCGAAGAGCGTTGCTGTGAATTGCTGTGCAATTAAGGTGGTCGGGGGGGGGTTTAATATGGTTGCTTGATGGTTTCTTACTTGTCCAATTTAATAGATGACTCAAATCTAAATGGTATTTTTGCCTTTTTAATTGGCTATAAATTAAAGTCTGCAATAAAAAAAGCTGTTGCACACCTTTCCTCAGGTCCTAGGATTTGAGATATCATTCATATCATAAATATTGCTCGATTAGTTACACAAGTGGTGTGGTACTGTACACCAAATACAGTAGCTGTAAAACTGTCCTGAATTGTCTATAATAATTATGAATCAAAGGCTTATTTCATAGTTTAGTATTGAGCATTCATTCCCTCCGGTGTGTATGACACGTGAGGGGGTTCCTGCCAAACGCAGGGGTGAATATGTCGCGGTGGGCTGTGCACGCTTGGAAAAGGTCACACATTTGAAGGGATGGCCATTATGTTGGTGTCACTGCATGATGATGTATCGTCGGAGCCAGGCTCTACCTGACACACAGCGAGCACGAATATGATTTCAGAGAGCATTAAAAATTCAACAGCCTGACCTAATTACGCTGTAATATTAAGATGAAGGGCTGCACATCACACCGGGAGCTTGCTTTTGGAATCCATTTCTAATTTTATTTAGTTTGATTCGTCAATAGCAGGAATTGTAACGCCTGATGTGATGCAGTGCTTTAATTGTGGAATTACTTTGTTTGTTTAATCCTTCACCTCTCTACTATATACTATTAATATGCAAATGCTTTCACCCCGGTCAACGTTTATGTTGATATTGTGATTTATCAGTGAGGTGCGGGGTAAGCTGTGCCACGTTTTACTTAAGATGTTCACTAAGAGGACACTAATATGCCTAATTATATTTCAAGATATCTGCTAAACTGATATAAGAAGAACTTAGCAACAGAGATATGGGGGAAAAACTGTCTAGTTATGAACTAAATGTGAACACAAAAACGATTTATTAATGAACAGTGCCATTTTAAAATCTTGTTTTGCAGAGTGATTTTCATGTTTTTATAAATAAGTCAGGATATTTAATATTATGAATGTTTTTCAATGTACAGTAATGCAACTAGTGTTATAGTTGTTATTAATAGTTTGAATTCATTTTTATTTTTACATTTTCTGTTTTTATTTTACTTTTAGTTAAAGTTTTAGTAATTTTTTTATGGTTTTCGTTTTAGCTACCTGTATTAATGCAACAAATGTCAACATTTTGAAATTGTGTTAGTAATATTAATAGTATTTGTGATAGTATTTCTGCATTTGAGTGGAACAGCTTACCCCAAAAGCATCTGACACACTTGTCATATTTTGAAAAGGATGCTTAGTTTATCAAAAAAAAATTATTAATGACTTTTTAATTTCTTTTACTTGTTTTCCAGTTAATAAAAAAATAAATCTAAAAACAGGATGATTGTACTTGAGAATTAAGCAACATTGGATAACATATTTGCCCCCGGTTTCACAGACAAGGTTTTAGTCTAGTCCCAGACTAAAAAGCTGTTTTAGCTGAAAGAAACTTGCACTGACATATCTTAAAATATATCAGTGCCATTGTTTTGTCTCAATATGCACACCAGTAACGTTTTTCTAAGGTCCTAATTGAACTATGGCCTACACCTGGCTTAGTCTAAGCCTTGACTGTGAAACCAGGCCTAAAGCCCCGTTCACACCAAGAACGATAACTATAAAGATAACGATATTAGCGTCCACCCCAGCGAACGATATTGTCTGTTTATTCTAAGCGCACGCGCGTCTGCCGCTTTAAATTCTTGAGCTCATTACAGCAGGATGGATTCTGATTGGCTGTCAGTGTTTTATCGTTCATCAGCTGGAAAAAAATCATTTTGAAAGTGATCACAACGATATCGTTCCTCTGTATCGTTATCGTTATAGTTGTGGTGTGAACTCTGCTATTCTTTAATATTGAGAACGATTTTTAGAACTATATCGTTATCATTATCTTTATAGTTATCGTGCTTGGTGTGAACGGGCCTTAAGGCTTGTTTTCATCGATTATATTTCAAATATAAGCGTATTTTGTTTTACCGAACTGGCTGATTTTCCCCCCTTGCTTTGACATTAAACAAGTCAAAAAAGACAAATTAATTTTTGTATTAAACATGCATCATAAACAGTGTTGCTTCTCAAGTTTACAAGTATTTTTAGATATTTTCAGTGTAAAATCAGATAATTCTCATTCAGAAGAACAGTTATTGTACTGCACTAACACATCTCATTCCTCTCCCCTAGTGTTTAGACAGTAAAGTCCTTCACTTAGCATGTGTGGTGTGTACAACGCCAGGTGGAAATCCTTATTTACAGCATCTGTCTTGCTTTAGGCCCACAGTCTCCACTAAAGACGCAGAGAAGCTGGGATTATACTCAAGATAAACACTATCTCTGCACACAGGCAGTCTTAGAGAAAAGCGTCACGTTTCCTGGCATTGTTCTAGAGTTAAATCAATTCCCCATGGCATTCAACTCCCTTTTCTTACCCCGCTGATCAGGTCTGGTTACAAACAGCTATCATTTGCATGAGAAAAAAAGGAAGCTCAAATGGAAAGAGTGGCGTATTATCAATATTACAAAGTGTTGCAGGTAGCTCCACTGAAGGCAACGAGGAGCCTGGCTTTTCATGTCTGTGCGCATTGATTTAATGCTACTTAAAACGAATTGCAGATCAATTGGATTACCCAGAGGCAGATTTAATGAGCCGCACACCGCAAAGGATGTTTGTGCCCCCCGTCATCTCAGCAAGAGAGACTCATCATTCTCAGGGAACAGTTTCTAGCAAATCACGTCTTGAGCAGCGGTCATAACAATAGCGAAAACTTTGTCAAAGACTTTGAAACATGAGAAAAAAATACCATGGTTTTACTATGGTATTCTATGATATATTTTGGAGCACCACAGCTTTACATGTTCTTTAACAGGGTACAATGATAATAGCAGGAATTTCAGACATGTACCATAAGATTACCATGGTATTCTATTAAATGCATTGGAGTGTAACTGTATCACAATGTTTTGTTTTGGATTTGAAACCATCATATATCATGAATGTTTGGAAATGTATAATTATAATACCATGGCTTTTTGGAGATATACCATGGTATTACCATAGTATTCTTTGTAATACTTCGTGGTACTATGAATTATTACTACGTAGTACTACGAAGTATCCATGTTTATTGGACCAAGGTACTACCATAGTGTTCTTTGAAATACTTCAGAGTACTATGGTAATATTTTTGGACATGTACCATGGTATTACCATAGTATTCTTAAAAAAACTGCAGACTATGATGGTTAATCCATAATTTTGGGACATGTGTCATGGCATTACCATAGTATTCTTTGAAATACTTTGAGTACTATGGTAATTCATAGTTTTGGACATGAACCATGGTAAAGTATGGGATTACCATATTATTTGTTGAAAGGTTTTGGAGAACCTGAAAAAGTACTGTGGTAATAGCATGGTACATTGGTGGTATCAGAAGGGGCTTTGTTATATACATCATGGTACTTCCACGCTACAGTGGGTATAGAAAAGCATCACCCCCTTTATATGATCACATTTTGTTCGCCTGAAATGAAGACGGACACAGTTTTTGTTTTATCCTGCTGTATTTACTCAGTGCAACTGATAACATCCAAGTGAAAGATATAACACCAACATGTCAGAAAAAAATGAAAGAAACAAAAACAGTCATTCTTTTCTATACTCACTGTATATATCAATAAAACATCTGTACCATGTTTTTGCTACTTGTCTGCAAGTGTACTTTATAAATACCCTGGTAAATGAATTTTAGTTATTTAGTACCTGGTATCTATAAAAGTACCTTGGTACCATCAATATCAAATACCATTACTGTTTGGTGGTACAGTCTTGAAGTGAACTTCTCCAGTTCTGTGCCAGGTCTGCAGTGAGTTAAACCGGTCTATATTTATACTTAGAGTTAATTTTGTAAGTGATGTAATGCACAGCCTCATACGTCATTTATCCCGTTTTTCGTTTCTCTGCAGCTTTCCATTTCTAACTCGTTTACTCATCATCTCATACAGACTGGGTTCATCTTGATACTGGCATAAACTCTCTCTGTTTGACAAGCCTGTTTTGAGTGGCTCTATACCATCATGGAGAGATGCAGGATAAATATTTATCCTCGTCTGCTACTCTGCACCTGGGATCAATAAGGCTTTTTCTCTTTGCTAATCAGATTGCCTCAGGATATAATTACTGTTTAATATCCTGTTACAGTGAACAGAGTGAGAATGCCTGTCTGCCAGCTCATGATTCCCCGCTCTGTCATTGGAGTGGTGTTTATATGGTGTTTTATATCTGCAGGGCTGACCGCAGGACGGCAGGCACTCCCACGGGCCGCCTGACGCCACCGGTTCACTCAACAGCCCATGTCAAGTTGGACACGGAGTGGCCCTCAAATTTAGATCACATTCTTTGTTTAGATCAGAGAGGGAAACGTTAAGATGGAAATGAAAGAGGGGAAGGGTAGCGAAACAAGAGGCCTTGTGGAAGTGCTCGTCTTGAAGCAAAGTTTAATTTGCTTCTTTGGATGTGTTTTAAAGGTAGAGGATATCCAAATTTTTTTAACACATCCACTTTTTTCCCCTGTAAGAGTTGGCATGGCCATTTGCAAATTTCCCTACAGCGGCTAATGAACTGCAAGTCTCGCACATTCACAGAAAACGGCGTCCTCATTGTAAAATAAGGTGGATAACATGATAGTAACAGTGAACAGTTCTTTAAGGAACCATTTTTTTTCTTGAAGAACATCAACACCAATAAAGAAGTACACCCCACTTTTAGGCCCAAACCACCAAAATGTCTTTCTTAAACCCTCTGGAATATGTGTACATTTGGTATGTTTTGAAAAAAAGACACTTTTTCAATTTCAAGAATTAATAGAATGAATGAATGAATATACAGAACCTGAAGTATATTGGAATGGAAATGTTATTTTGCAGAGCATGTTTTTATCAATTAAAATAAATGTGCATTTGACACCTAGAAATAGAAATGTATGAAGTTGTTTTAAATTTGAGAATGATGTATTTATTAATCAGTCAGGTAACACTTAACAATAAGGTCTCATTTATTAATATTAGTTAATGCATTAGGTAACAATGGGTGATATGTTATTTTTTAAAGCATTTATTAATCTTTGTTCATGTTAGTTAACAAAAATACAATTGTTCATTGTTTGTTCATGTTTACTGTGCATTAACTAATGTTAACAAATACAACTTTTGATTTTAATAATGTATTAGTAAATGTTGAAATTAACTAAGATTAATAAATGCCTTAGTGTTGTTCATTGTAAGTTCATGTTAACTAATGTTAACCAATGAAACCTTTTTGTAAAGTGCTGTTTACAAAAACCCAACAAAATGTTAAAGTACATGCAAAATTGACCACTTTTTACATGCATAAACAACAGCAGAAGTAAATATGGAATGGTTTGATGGTTAGCTGTGTTTTATTATTGGCTTTTAGCATTGTTTTGCCTTTGCTCTCTGCTGTTCTGGATTGTGGTTTCCAACTTGGATCTCCACTTCAACTCAAGTTGACCATTAGTTCCTCACCTGACTCAAACATTATTTCACCTCAAACAGCTCTGACCTCAGTGTACCGGACCCCGCAGATGCATGTGACCTTCCCATGAAGTGCATTTGGAGAAGTCCCGCCAGTTCGGTTCTTGGAAAGCACGTCTCAATGACGCACATCAAAATTCAATCACACACGAGCACCAACCAGGCACCCAACTCCACCCCCTTGTTGACTTGATTAAGGTGAGTGGGATCGCTTCAAAACCTTCATACACACTTTCACGCACACACACACTAGCACACAAACACAGGAGGGGCTCATAAGTCTGATTTCAAAGCTTCGTAATTGGGAAAGGATCTTTTAGACCTGGTGTGGAGCCCCATTCCTTTATTGTTTCCTGAATTTATTGTGCACGGGGAACGATTATGGTACGAGGGTCCATTTAAAGAACAACTCAGCGCTGAAGATGAAGAAACCGCGTCAACAGCCATGTCGTACCCTGCCATTACCGCTTCGGTTCCCTACTCCTATCCTGCTATTTGTTCCCATTAAAAAGCCTACTAGAAAGACTTCAATTCATTCAGACGTATTGTATGCGGTAATGTACACTATTAAGTACCAGTATATTGAAACAAACCTTTGATTAAATGTATTTGAATCACAAAGAAACAGCAAGAATCCTCTCTTGCCTTTGTTAATGAGGGCCTCATTGTGCTACCTGTGCTCACCGACTTTTGCGCCTGAGGTTTCAAGAGGTTTTTTTTCTGCAGTTCTACTCTAATATTAAATCAAATCAACTTGGGGAGAGAAAAAAAAGGCTTTTGTTCACATTTGAATAATTTGTACATATTGTTAGTAATATTGGCTGATCTCGTAACAGTGTAAGGCAGGAAAGGACGTTATTTTTTCCCAGTATAATTGGCATTAAAATTATGGCTATTTTTTTATTTAGGTTTAATTTGTTCATTATGCATTCATGTGATTCAGTATGCTAATTTGTGTTCAATGTAATTTAAATAGACTTATACAAACAAACAAAACAAGCTTGAACTCTTGCCAGCACGATTTTTATTCGTGGCGCAAACCGAAAACCGAAGTAAACAGTGTTCAAAAGGGTACAAAAACAAGACTTTTAAACACTCGAGCACCTTAAATACACAATACAAAGGCATTGGAGGCAAAGGCGCGCAAATCTATGGAAGTATCATACTGTTTGCATAATAGATTAGAAATTAGCATTTTTGTTCATTTTCCATGTATGCACAGTGCCCTGGAAGAAAAACGCTCCATGCATATCAGATCAGCCAGCCTTCCATTTTGCGCAGTATATTATTTGACAATCTAAAATGTGTAATTTGCATGAAATTGCTTAATTAAAACACAGTCACTTGGGGTATTCATTTCTTTGTCTGCCGACGGAGTGCAGCGCAGGCAGATGTAAAGGGCTGTCAGAGAGGAATGTCAGGGAGTGAGAGGGGGGACACTGTCCCAGCACACTTCGTCTTGGCTGGTGAGGGTTACGATGCATAACTGCCTGCCTGCTTTGGGCACACTTGGTAAACGGAGGCCCCTGCGCTGGAAAGATTCAAAGGGGAGGATGGCGATTGACATCGTGCCATCGGCATGTCAGATCTGAGACTTGGCGATGTCAAGCACTCTGTATAGATGCACTTGCTGCTTGTGCCACAGGAAACACGCACTAGGCTATAATGTGTATGTATGTATCAGATTGTTTTTATCCTGTTAATGTTATAATAGATGTTTAGTATGCAATCCCATGCAAAGTATAGTGTTCTTGTGAAATTAACTGAAAGTTCAATTCAACTAAATCAATTAAGGAAATGATTGACTTAGTTGACCTGGTTTATTTTTAAGCTTGGGCTTTTAAGAGAGCTTTTTTTTTTACTGTATCTCAAGGGAAATAAAACTTGACATAATTATTGACACACAGTAAAATTAATAGCTGAAAAATGTATTTGGATAGTATAGCTAAGAAAAATAAATATTTAAATATGTCATTAATTATAAAATTACTGGGATTTCTGTTCTCAATAAAAAAAAGTGACAGGAGGGACTCTTAAGTTGATCTCCAGATAATCTCATTGCTGAATACACTTTTAAAAAAGGATATTTCAAAGTTATCAATAAAACAAAATTTCACAAGCAAATACAATGTTTTTAACTTCAAAATTTCACGTTTTATTTAATGTGTTGCTTGCCATTACTTTATAATTGTGAAATTTGCTAGCAATTTCTGAAAATTGTTTCTACACCAAATGTTTTTAAATGTAGGAAAAACAACTGAGACGTTAAGGCGATTGCATTTACGATTTTATTTGAAGCAGAATCTGACATGCATAGACACATTATTAAGCATATTGGTTTGCACATTTATAATGTTCTGTGACAAATGTGTTATTATAGAAAATAATCCCAATAAAGTAGCTGTTTTTGGAAGAGATTCTGACATGCACATACACACTAAAGACATCAGCCGCTCAAACACACGCACTGAAAGCATATTGGTAGATCATGACGCGTCAGATGAAATGTCCCGTTTCCAGTTTGTGAAGTGTCATTGTAAGTCTCACTCTGTACCCTTTTGTCTTAAATATCAAAGCCAACACAGGCACGTTAACATTTGAAAATTTTCCAGTTCTTCATAAGGGGAGTTCGTACAATAGGGTGGGGGGGAAAGGGCTTGGTGTAGTGAAGTAGCACATATCAAAATGAAAAAGCCCTTTTTCTCTCTCTCTCTCTCTCCCTCTCAATCGCTCTCTCATTCTCTCTCTCTCTCACATCAGTGACTGCCTGTGAAGGGCTTCCAAATCACAGTCCTTGTACCATTCAGCACATACAAAAGGGCTGTGTGAGCCTGAGCAGGCAAGGCCTAATTAAAATCCTTTAACAGAGAGAGAAAGAGAGGGGCACATGGAGCTGGGCTGGGATTGTAAAGGAGGCTGTCAGTGAGTTAGGGCGTCGACAGCCACACACAGACTCTGTGACAGATCTCCAGAGCTGCTATCACATCCGCCATTTGCTCAGAGGGTCTTAATTGGGTCTTTGATGTCCCTTAGAAAGGTGGCAAAGAGATGGAAATGTTATCGTCGCCCACTTTCATATACTGCCTACCAGCTTAGATTGTTTATGATTTACAAAAGATGGGCTTCTCCTGCTCGCTGTCTTTTTTCACCCAGCTCTTTTCTCTTTCTAATAGGGATGGGTCAGGATGGTCGATTAGTGAGGTCAACAAGTGAGTTTAGCTGTTTTTACTCCCGTTGTTTTTAGAAGCAGTGCTCTATTTTAAAGTAAAACATTATTGCTAAATATAACAACAATAATAATGTTAATACATAGTCATTATATTTTTACATTTTACATTATTGTTATAAAATTTTTGTTGAAATGCTATTTCATCCCTTAATTTTGTTGTAACGAAAACAATAAGTCAAAATAATATATAGATAATATTATATTTTTAATATAAAATGTATTATTATTATTATTATTATAGTTTTTGTTGTTGTTGGCCCTTAATATTTTTTAGCTAAAACGTTGTTGCTAAATATAACAATGATAATAATCATAATAATAAAGTTATTATATTTTTAAATGTTACAAGAGATATAATTTATTACTATTATTATTATTATTATTATTTAAAGCAATTTCAGCCCTTAATATTTTTAGCTAAAATATTATTACTAAATGTAACAAAAACAATAATAGATATAATTTCTTCTTATTATTATTATTGTTGTTATTATTATTATTATTATTATTTAAAGCAATTTCAGCCCTTAATATTTTTAGCTAAAATATTATTACTAAATGTAACAAAAACAATAATAGATATAATTTCTTCTTATTATTATTATTGTTGTTATTATTATTATTATTATTATTTAAAGCAATTTCAGCCCTTAATATTTTTAGCTAAAATATTATTACTAAATGTAACAAAAACAATAATAGATATAATTTCTTCTTATTATTATTATTGTTGTTGTTGTTATTATTATTATTATTTAAAGCAATTTCAGCCCTTAATATTTTTACCTAAAACTTTATTGATAACAACAACAACAGTAATACTAATAGTATTATTATAATAAATTGTTGTTGTTATTATCATGTTTTAAGAAAATGTATTATTATTATTATTATTATAGTTTTTGTTGTTGTTGGCCCTTAATATTTTTTAGCTAAAACGTTGTTGCTAAATATAACAATGATAATAATCATAATAATAAAGTTATTATATTTTTAAATGTTACAAGAGATATAATTTATTACTATTATTATTATTATTATTATTTAAAGCAATTTCAGCCCTTAATATTTTTAGCTAAAATATTATTACTAAATGTAACAAAAACAATAATAGATATAATTTCTTCTTCTTATTATTATTGTTGTTATTATTATTATTATTTAAAGCAATTTCAGCCCTTAATATTTTTACCTAAAACTTTATTGATAACAACAACAACAGTAATACTAATAGTATTATTATAATAAATTGTTGTTGTTATTATCATGTTTTAAGAGATATTATTATTATTATTATTTTAGCTAAAACATTGCTAAATTATAGCAATAATAATAATAGTTGTTGTTATATTTTCTAAATAATTACTAACGAATGTATTGAGAAACAACTCAGAGAGGGGTTTTTCATGCTCAAGTTGCAGCTGTAAATTAATCAAAGCACCATTTTGTGTGATGTGAATGTTCTAAAAACATGTCAGATTTGCATAATGGACTTTAAATCATGCAGTAAATTATGCAGTACTTTCTTAAGACTGACCAGTAGACTACTGCTTCATGCAACCCACTGACTAGCCATAGTTAAAAAATGTCGTTTTTCACATCTCTACTTCCAAAGTCGTTACGCCGTTAGCTTGCATTTTAACTCCTGTCATGGTCGTAGCATCTGTAACTTCCTCTCTGTGTTTAATTCTCTCCCCACAAATTCACAGCCATTGCAAGGAGGCAATAAAAGGAGAGTGTATGTATGTGTGTGTTTTTGGGGACGGCTAGAGAGGGGCGAATCCCTGCTGCCACCGCTGATCAAATGAAACAACAAGGGCAACAGCAGCTAATGCGGGGAGCTGTTTAGTGCAGGGCTCCCTTTTGAAATGATGATGATAATGGATTCAGTCCGCTCATTAATGGAGTCCGAGTGCTCGTTAGAGTGAACAAACAAGCCAGCCTGTCAGCACTGGAAATGCCAAGTGCCGGCAACTGTCTCTGTTTTATGTGAGGACACTGCGTTCTCGCCATTTACCCACCTACTCCACCCCAAACATCAAAGTCGGTGACGGGGACCACCGTGACACAAACTCTGGCAAACAGGGTCGCCGGGTCAAGAGGGATGAAATCAGTTCCTCTCTTTTGACTCCGTCCTCACATAAGTACAGCGTTTTAAGCCTGTGTATTCGCTCATACATGCAGTAACTAGTGGGAGTTTCGCTATATTTAAAAATTTTTCGATCGGTCTTAGGCCACCCAAAAATGAAAATTCTGTCATCGTTCACTCACCCTCATGTTATTCCAAACCTACATGCATTGCTTTCTTCTGTAGAACATGCACACACACAAAAAAATATTTTGAAGAATGTTGGTAACCAACCAGTTTTGGTTCCCATTGACTTCCATTATATGGGTTCCCATTGATTTTTATTGGGAACCAAAACTCTTTGGTTACCAACAATCTTTAAAATATATTTTTATGCTCCACAGAACATAAAACAAAGCTCATGTAGAAGTCACTTCCAAACCAAACAGCTTTAGTTTGGTCAACGCAGCGAATCTGTATTGGGAAATCTTTAGCCCTCACGTCAAAATCACTATTTATTCCTATTGTGATGACTGGATTTCGCCTGAACAGTGGTAAATGTAACTGCACCTTTATACTTTTAAGCCAATGTGTTTGCTCATATAAGCAGTAACATGTGGGAGTTACTTTTTATTTAAAGCTGATATGTTTAATTTTTTCGATTGGTTTTAAGGTGTGGTCACATTAGCTAAATTTCGCAGACTGTCTAGTGGCAATAGTGTAGCGATGTATGAAGCACAGCTCACACAGAAGTCACTTTCAAACCAAGCAGCTTTCTGTTGGTCAATGTGGCAAATCCAACTTGAACCGGTTGCGAAATCTGCATGGTGAAGATTCACAATATCACATGAAATGCACAATCGCATTGAAATTCGCTGAACAACTGTAAGTGTGACGGCACCTATGTACTTCTAAGCCAGTGTGTTTGCTCATATAAGCAGTGACAGAAGTAATTTTCAAAAGATGGGGGCGGGACTATATGTTTGTCCTAGGAATGGAAACGGTAGAAATGTTGGCTGAAACATTGAAGGAGGGACTCATACTCAACTGTGTGGTTAGTTTCTCTGTTCTCGCATGTTCTTCTTACATTAGTCTTTCTCTGAAAAAAAAGACATTTTTAACAGACCTCACCTCCGCTGGAACTGTAGCTTAAAGCAGAGAGGAATGATTTTTTCAGTTAAACTGAGTCATCTACTTATGTCAGACGATCCTCGATCTCCCAGCGTCTTTGAACCCATCAGAAAATAAAGCGACAACATCTTGTCAAGGAAGTTGAAAGATCAGAGGACTTTGGTTTCAGAGATAAAATCACTAGGGTCTGCCACCATTTCACAGAAGTTCTAGCTTCCACCAAAAATGTAATGAGTGCACGTTGGCTACTTTTTGTGATTTGTAATGCACCTTATCTTCCCACAACAGATCTTTGCTAATCAGTGCCTTTTTTTTGTGTCGCGTCTCTGTACTTGTCACATTCTTCACTTGTATACATAGTAATCATACCTCTCCATATCAGAAGTGAACTGTAATACTGATTAAGTTTAGGGATTCATTTTTTTCTTCAAGTGCAACAAAGTGTGAAGTTTCAGATAACACTCTGTTCTGCATGAAAGGAACATTTGATCATATTACATAGTTTTTTTTGGAGGCGAAAAGAGAAAAAAGATCACCAATGAAAAGTCATCACCTATTAAAGTCAGGCAAAATTACCCGGGTTGCATTAAGAAGCTTAAAAAAAAGAAAAGACAGAAAGAGAGAGATATGTATCATGCATGTGGAGATGCATAAACATGATGGGGCAGCTTAAGTAGAAAATGAGATCTGATGCCTTACTGAAGAAGAGACCTCGTGCTCAGAATGCATTTAAATTTAAATATTCATATCATTATAATCCAGAGGAATATGTAACGACTGTATGATATTTTATTGAGGAGGTTTTAAAAATGAATGCTGTCCCAACTCCTTAATAAAAATCCTGCCAAAGCTCTTAGTAGTCACACTGAAGGCGTTCCTCTTTGGTGTCATGCCAGTCAAGTCTGCTACAGGTCTTCGGGTACTTTGCCCGGGCCCCACACACACACTCTCTCTCACAGGAAGTCTTTCTTCTAGCTGTGTTTACTTCTTTCTTTGAATAGTCAGATTGTTCTTGTGTGTGTATATTTTCATTAAAACATGTCAGATAGTGGATTCACATGACAATCCCGTGTGCATTCACTCTCACTTTCTCACACACACGCAACGTTTACTTTGCTGTCTAAATGGGGACATATCATAAACTTTAATTTAGACGACTTTAATTTGATATAAAAGTAATAATAATGGCTATAAAATAACCTTAAATTGATTTATATTCCCAGGTAAATGTGTCAGTGAGTTTACTTCAACAAGCATACTATACTAGAAATTTTATATTGTGTAAATTTAAAGTTGTTATTACTCCTTTGTTATTATTCAATATATTTTTATTATGTATTTTTATGATATTGTATAATATTTATATGCACTTTTTTTGCTTTTTTAATTAAATAATCTATAATGCAAATAAAATATGTGGTTTTCCAATTTTTAACAGCATCCAAACAGAGCTTTTTACCACATAATCATAAAACGAAACATAACGAATATATACATAACTGTATATATATATATATACAGTGCCGATCCTAGACTTCTGGGGCCCTACGCAAAACTGGGCAGTGGAGTGGGGTATGAGTGGTTATGAACGAATGAATGAAACGCATTTGTCTGTGTTTCACTCCTTCTCGAATCGCACTCGCGGAAAGCACTTAAGAAACTGTCTCTTCCGCAGCTCGGTACACGAATATATACATAACTGTATATATATATATATACAGTGCCGATCCTAGACTTCTGGGGCCCTACGCAAAACTGGGCAGTGGAGTGGGGTATGAGTGGTTATGAACGAATGAATGAAACGCATTTGTCCGTGTTTCACTCCTTCTCGAATCGCGCTCGCGGAAAGCACTTAAGAAACTGTCTCTTCCGCAGCTCGGTACGCGTTCAACTCATTTTTTAGTCTTGAGCAAGACTGTACGACATTCACATTACATGATTTGAGAGAGCTATGTGGATTCATACATCCACCTACAGAACACCTAAAACGCTTGAGAGACATTCTCGTCAGTGCAGCAAGTCAGTGTCGCTGTGTGTGAACTCGCTCAGGGCAGTATTATGTTAAAACGGCAGTGTCTGTCAACATTTCTGGGTGGGGCCTGTGGCTAAAGTGACGTCACATCAGCACCAAGTCGGAAAACAGGTAGTTGGGAGACACTGTTTATGATTTATGGGGATAAAAAAAAAGGAGTGGGTGGACTTTTATCATTATAGGGTGGTTATGTACACACACTGCCAACACACATTTAGGTCCAAAGTGAATTTTGCATAATAGGTCCCCTTTAAATCATCTTTGAGAGCAAGGGGGCCCCCTGGTGTTTCGGGGGCCCTACGCAGCTTTCGTATTTTGCGTACAGGGAGGAGCGGCTCTGTATATATATATATATATATATATATATATATATGAATCGATTTTTATGTTATTTTTCAATGTTATAAAACTAGAGGCACACACACAGAGTACTCTTGCTGCTCCATGCATATGGCAGTACAACTACCTCTGCAGTCACTGTAGCACATTGTCTGTTTGTGGTCCAGGTGTGATGTGGAGTCGGTGCAGTGGTCTCCTGTTGTGTGTGAGGTGTGAAAGGCACTGCACACTTCTTGAGGAGTTGAGG
Organism: Sinocyclocheilus grahami; assembly: GCF_001515645.1. Lineage (NCBI taxonomy): Eukaryota > Metazoa > Chordata > Actinopteri > Cypriniformes > Cyprinidae > Sinocyclocheilus > Sinocyclocheilus grahami. The sequence continues at coordinate 2,046,096 of NW_015505212.1, forward strand.
ACAGATTGAGTTCTGTACTGCTGAACAGCTGTCATTCCCTGCTCACTGTCAAACAACATACAGGGGACGCCTGGGGTTCTGACAGCTCTACTGCCATCCACAATGTTTCTTTATCTGAGGAGGAGAAAGAAAAGCTGGAGTGTATGATGGTAAGAGATGTACAGTTACAGTATGGGAAAAATGTCATTTCATGCCTAAATCAAAACAAAGTTGCTTTTCTGTCAAAATTAATGTCAACCAGTGTTATTTTAGTATTATTGGGATGCTATTATATACTTAATACTTTGTGAACTAAGTGAAAATGTCCAAATTGGGCCCAAAGTGTCAATATTTTGTATGGCCACCATTATTTTCCAGCACTGCCTTAACCCTCTTGGGCATGGAGTTCACCAGAGCTTCACAGGTTGCCACTGGAGTCCTCTTTCACTCCTCCATGACGACATCACAGAGCTGGTGGATGTTAGAGACTGTGCGCTCCTCCACCTTCCGTTTGAGGATGCCCATGCTTGGCCAATCCATCACCTTTACCCTTACTTTCAGGCAGTGGTCGTCTTGGAGGTGTGTTTGGTGTCGTTATCATGTTTGAATACTGCCCTTTTTCTTCAGTGTTGTCACATGAAAAGATATAATAAAATATTTACAAAAATGTGAGGGGTGTACTCACTTCTGTGAGATACTGTATATATATAATCATATATATATATATAATCATAGTTATTAACTTAATACTTAAAATAAATATATGTTGAATTGTTGGTGTAAGGTGAAAATATTGAGCAGTTTTAATTGAAAGCATTCTCTTTTGACTGAATTCTTCGGATTTAGCAGATATTTCCTGCCACACTTTGTCATTTAGTTGACTGTCCATTGTTTAACTTCCTCTTGATAGCTCTATATTCATGCTCAGATTCTCACACCTCCGGCTCAGTGTTAATATCTGTTCAGAGAGCGGCAGAGGGAATGAAAGAATGGAAGGAGGAGGTGCAAAGAAGAGGAGGAGGTAAAAATAAATTGCATTCCCCTCCTAACAGGGAGCCTTCACTAATTATGCTGTTTGAGTCCTCACAGAAGCCAAGTCTTCTAAATAGACCTGTGCTCGGTGAACCCTGAGTCGGGGGGTTCCTGGCGGTGCCCAGCCAGCTCAGCTGCCCTACTTCCTGTCGTTAATTATCTTTTGTTTGCCCTTGATAATCCGTGGCCCGCCGTGCCCATAATGAAAGCTCTGAATCACTGCTAAGTGTAAAAAACAATGGCATTGTCATTACCACATCATCAGTGCATTATAAATAATGAATGAAACGTGCATTAGGCAGACAGAGGGAGAGTTTATGAAAATGACTTGTGAGAATAGATTAAATTACAACTATTATTACTTTTCCTTTTGATGTAGTGCATCAGAGTAATTACAAAATTGTATAAAAAGGGATTCTATTCTCCACGAGCGGTATAAAAATCAAATTTATGTTACGAGGGAATTGTGTCTCGAGTTGACAGTACTTAATGTATTATTTTAAATAACATTTTCTTAAAAACATCAATTTCATATTGAGAAGGACATCATTAGGACGAGAATAAAGCATTAGTTTTCCACTTGGCCAAACATGAATGCGATCCGTGCGTGTGTGTATAAACGCGTGGCGACGAATAAAACCCTTCGTGTGATAAGCAGCCATTAAACCTCGGCCTGCTACATTCTTGTCCCTGATTTTGCTTTACGATCTTCATAAATCTGTCGGCAAAACTTATCAAGTCACAATGATAGACTGCGTTGGGCCATTAGTTTGCAGTAGCACCTTGTCCTTTTTGGCGGGAGATGTGCATCGTTACAGATTTGGGTTTCATAAATCTGATTCTGATGCTCAGGGTCTGGTTACAGATGCAAAAAATCAACGCTGTTTTTCCCGATCAGCTGGGATTATCTTGTCGGAAATGGAAATCGACATATCTCTGTCGAAGGCGAATGAAATGACATACACTCCGACAATTCGTCATTTGTTCATGGAAGTTTTCAAACTGTGGAAATGATGTTATTACTGGTCGGCTGCATTGTGCGGGTGTAATGTGCTATTTGCCATGCCAGGCCTGGGTTTTGCAGATGGAAATTAAAGGGAGAAAATTGCTACTAACTACTCAATTACAGCGCTTGATGGTTATGCTGACCTCGGTTGTCAGCAATGGCAACACCGGGCCAATCATGTGGCCCAGATGGCATTAAATTAGAATAGGAAAAGAGGACGATTGCACATATTCATCGCACAAAGACATTTGAATTACCTTGGACGCTTCAGCTTGATATCGAACAATTAAGTGCAGTGATAGGATTTTATGGGACAGTTTAGAGGCAACGTGCATACAGGAATCACAGTGCGGTGGAGAATTGGCTTTAGATTTCAAATCTGTCAATTAAAGGGCTTCTTATTATTCCCCAACAGGCGACTCTGGTGTTTACCTTTTATTTAATAGCTTTATTTGCAGTTTGTACATACTTCAGGTACGTTAGCAAGATGAGGAAAAGAGCTCGAGTATATAAGATGGTGTCTCATATGAAACTGGCAGCGACTGTCATACATAACAGATTACCCAGGAGATGGTCGGCCAAACTTATTTTCATATAAATCAATTATAGATCTCAGTATTGGATCACTTCTTTCTTGGGCCGACAGTTGTTTGTATTCCACCTTTAGTGTTGATTACATCATCATGTGTGTAGATAGCATATATTATTTATATTGAAATTCTGCACGGAAGGATTTACAATTACTGAAGGCACTGGACTGATTAATTCCATTGAGTTTTGCTGTCGTGTTTCTGCTGTGTGCCATCATTTGAAGTCATTTTCTCTGAAGTCTCATCTCTTTAGGCTGATAAAGTGTCTTTATGATAAGTATGATGATTCTGGTATTGTGTTTTGTTTTTTTACCTGTGTACCTCTCCTTATCTCTCTAGATTGTTCATATATTCATACATGTGCTCATGAACAATACTTCTTGGTATACATTTTGGTTTTATGTATTTAGTACTCATTTCTGAATTTCACAATTTTTGTCACTTTTAGGTAACTCTAAACAAAAATATAAGCAAAATATAACTTTTTATTATTTTTTTCATTTACTAAAATAATTCTATGATATGAATTATGAGTATGATATTAAATGTTTGATTAAATATATAGTGCAGAAATAATAATGTAAGGCTAAAACATTATGATTTAAGAAATAAAACATTTTGATTAACATTTTAATTAAAAAATAGAAGAAAAAAAATATATATATACACAGTTTTTTGTAAACTGTTTGTTTTTGTGTAATATCTAAAACTATGCTACACATGATGGAGTGTCAACGTATTGAAGAAAACGTATTGTGTCGCACCATCCTCATTTAAATCGTTGAATTCACAGCATTCTCTTGCTCTGTAAACTTTAGCGTCTAGGCAGTTATCAACCCTCTATATCAGCCTTTTTAGCATTATTAATACAAAATGTCTTATGATTTATAGTTTTTTGAAGTGTAGGTCACATCTGTAATAAATCCTGACTGATGTAACCAGGCTTAGTCTGACGATCTCTTTAAACCTGTACAATGCTGCTGGGTCATTACAGGTCTTCGGCCTCCCTGAATAGCCTTGACTCTTTGTTTGTCTTGTGGTCTTGCGGAGATGTTCTATGGATTGCATTCAGCTGTAATTCTAGGCAGCCACTAAACCCGGCCGGAGTCAATAGCCCATAAGTCTCTTGTTTATCACCAGATCAATTGCTCCACTTCACAAGGGAAGGAGGAGACTAATTGTTTTAGGAATAATCTCTCTTTGTGCGTGCGGATATGGCATCGACTTGCAGAAATGGAAAACGATTTTCGCCTCTCAAGCTAGATGAGAAGGCGCACTTCTGTTTGCTCGTGTTTATAAGTAATGAGAACATTTGAGAGTTTTGTGAGTTTGAGATGATTGCAGCTAACAAAAACTCTTAATTTATCCCATATCGTGTTTTATTTTCTCTCAATTTTTGACTCAATCCTTCTCGTTCTTCTACCCGCAGTAGCTTCAGAATGTTTTCATTCATTTTCTCCCTCTTCCCTGTGAAAAAAGGCCAGCGTAGCTGAACTGTGATGCACAGAGGGCCGTTCCCCTGCTCTGCGGGTAAAAGCCCTTCCTTTTGGGATCAATTACTTGGCACTGGGATCTTTAAAAAAGAAACCTGCCTGATTAAAAGTCCACACGGCTCCCTGAGATCCCATGTTTGGGGTTCCTGGCCTCAGCATGGCTATTTTTTGCATATAATGTTTAAAGGTCAGTTGCTGTTTTACATAGGCGCTCTATTAGATGGAGGTCAGTCGGGCCATGTGTATTGTTGCATTGTAAGCATACAATTTTGTGTTTTTGCTCTTTGCTTTCAAAACATTTTCCATCCTCTCAGGGGAAAATGTGAAAAGCACTGTTGATTTTGCGTCAATGTAGCCTTAGACATACAGTAATACTCTCATATTGTTATGCATTTAGTTCATCATTGTGGCTGAGGGAGTAAATTTTTTTGAAGCACTGCACAGAAAATACCCACAACTCCTTGGGAAGGCATCTCTATTGGCAAGTCAATGGAGAATGCGCACAAAAAGAAGGTACCGTGTTCGACATAGCCGCTGATCAAAGAGGCCGGAGGCTGGTGGAGATGGAACAGCTCTCCTCCATGGATAAAACTGTATTATAGTGTATTAAACAAAACCAGTGAAGGAGCAGAGGAATCCCGCCAGTGCTTTCAGAAGTGCTAAATGCTGGGTCCCTGTAGAGTCTATTAGACCCCCATCCTGCACTGGTACTGCATTGTAGAGAGCGAGTGAGAGAGAAGGAGATATCTCACTTTGTGTCTTCCTAGAACAATATTTAAGCTACAAACTCAATATAGAAGGACTAAGGTGTTTTTCCAGAGACTGCTTGTGGTAATAAAATGCTTATGGTTCACTACAAAGTTTTTCAGGAATAATGTCAACCTCGCCATTGCTGCTTCACTTTTTTCCCTCTTGTAGGATCACTGATTTAACAATGAATTTTTCTACACTTTTGTTGCTTTTTTCCCCGGAAGACCATTTATGTAAATTGTGGTAATATACAGGTTTTGCAAAATATCATAAATATTGATCATTTCTTGGCATAAATGCATTAAAGGTTTCTTTTTTGTAGACTATTGGGTCAACAAACCTTTATAGATTTATAGATGTATTAATTTCCAATGTGTTTTATTAATTATATTATATTATTATATGAATTCATTATTATAATTTTTTAAATAAAATGTTTCATTGTTTCTATTATCCCTTATCAATGCAAAGTGATCACAAAATGGTAAGGATTTATGCAAAGTTTTGGAGTGCACTGTAGTTTGTTTTTAAATTCTGATTATTAATTCTAAATCGATATGAGTATTATGGTTTTCTATGAAAAATACAAAAAACATTTTTGGGAAAACTCAACATTAAGGTTCCATGTGTTAACATTAGTTAACATGAACTAACAAATAAAAATACTTCTAAAGCATATATTAATCTTAGTTCATTTCAACATTTACATTGTAAATCAATACATTGTTAAAATCAAAAGTTGTATCTGTTAACATGATTTAATGGTCCTGGGCTAACATGAAATAACAATGAACAGTTGTATTTTAATAAGCCAATTTTTTTTTGCTATGTAGCCTTTAAGTGTAATTTTTAGTGTTCAAGATGTAAGTGGCAGTAGTGTTAGTATGCAAGTCCCACGCAAATATGCACGCAAGAGCAGTCGCAAACGAGCGTCAAGTCCTTACTTTCAAGATATACATCAAGTCTGCAGTACACAAAGTCAAGAAAGACAAGTCAAGAGCCATACTGAATCAAATCACTGTACTGGACCAAATACAAGTTATAGGGGAGACCAGGCCTACATGTCACTTTTTTGACCATTTTTAGTCATTAGTCATGTTGCATTATTTTCTTAGTCAAGCAGTCCCTTAATTTTCATCAAGTCAAAACGTGCAACTTGAATCAGTCGTCCACTTTTGGTAAATGACATCAATATTTTGGCAGCACACGTCAGCAGTTCATCAGGACAGGTCAGTGTTCATGATAATTAGTTATGGTTAATTATTCATATTTCCCCATGAGTTAAATTCGCTACATTAGGATGTCAATACTATTACCGTTTTTTGAACATATTTTGCTAGTTTTGCAGCTTAGTGTTCAGAAATGGTTTAGATGCACTGGAAACAGAGTTTTGCATTGTGAATGTTAGAGTATGTCTACTAAAGTACATCAAACTTACTTCAAAAGAGCCAGCGAAATCCTGTTTTCCATGATATGTCCCCTTTAATAATCAGCGAGTATCTTCACAATATGCTGCATTTATTTATAGACTTGCATTTTTTAAGTAGATCGCTCAGAATCTGAATAATTGGAGCTCTTGGTCAAGCAGTAAGGAAATGTACAGCACTCTGTTATTAGATCTGACAGCAGAGAGGCTTGATTAGATAGTTGCAGCGTAATATAATCAAGAGTCAAATCACACACATTTTCATTTTTGGTGCTGTGTGTTCTCTCTCTTTCTCTCTGTATTTGTCTCTGCAACATGTTCTCGCTCGAAAGCATGTAATTATGGCTTGCCCCGGCTGATAAACAGCTCCTGAGCCGCACTCCACCTTGTACAACAACACATGCAACATACTCCAGATCATGCGTGTAATCATGTTGTTGAGTCTGATGGACGCAAGTGCAATTACAAGAGAGGCGGTCAGGTGGGCAAAATTAGAGCTGCCATGCTGCTGTTTGGTCGTGGAAGCAGTAATGACTACTTAAAGCTGTTTCTGACTAGGGCTGTTTACTCGGTGGGGAAAAAACCAAAAAATCATCCGATTAGAGCATTCAGGGCCAATAAATGTATCCGGTCTCTCTCTCTTTCTTTCCCAGGCTCTCTTCTGTTCCTGTATACTGGATTAAGTGAGGATGTACAGTGCTATTTTAGACTCTCTTTCCCAGTAGAGCTGTGAATAACTGGTGTGATTAAACAAGGTGATAAGCTTCCGTTTTTCTTCCTGAATGTCATTCCAGGTTTGCTTTATCGACCTCACTCTAATTGGCAAACCATTTCCTTGTCGGGTTCAAAAATAATGAATTGATTTGGGCCTCTTTTCTTTGTAAGTTAATGTTCGGCCCGCCAGGATGTGTCTGTATATTTGGTTATTTTCCTATTTAATGAGCACATCAGATTGTGATGCGCTGTGTTCTGTAGGCGTTTGTGTGCATATGGCGGTGGAAGTAATCTTTAATTTATTGAAGTTTTCATTGATGAAGACTTGAGTTTGCGTTCTCCTCCCAAAGCACAAGGCCTAGATATAGTGTTTCAGGCTATTTGCGCTTTTTTTTTTTTTTTTTTTTTTCGGTTCTTTGTTGTCTTGAGAGGAGAAAACACTAGCTTCATTGTTTTCTTTTTGCTTTCATTTCCATTGGTTTAGGCACAGAAAGGCAAGTGTATTTATATAACAAATGTTATACACAATGTTAAAAAGTGCATTTATATGAGCATAAAATAATTTAAAAGAAATTATTCGATTTAAAAACTGAGAAAAAATATTGAAAAATGAAAACATGTAAAAGATTTTAAAATCTTTAATCAAGATATAAAAATAAATAACAGAAAAATAAAAGTTTAATTTAAAAACTGATTAAAATGGAAAGTATAATGAAATATGCAGTTGCAAATATGAAATGTACCCAAGACCCACCCCAAAAAAGTGGAAAAAAAGTTAGTTAGTTAAAAATCATATATCAATCAATCAATATCATTTTATTTCTTTTTTTAAATTATTTACTTCATTCATTCTTATGATCTGACTCATTTGTTCATGAATCAGATTACACAGGTCACGCTGCATGTTATGCCCACCATCAAACTTGTCAATTTACTTTGAGAATGTATATTTTCCTTATTCCTGACACAACACCATTCTCTCAGTTCGCCAACAGTTTAAAAACGTTCACAGCAACTAAATGAACCGAATTCCGTCAGACAGACAGAAACCTGTAGTATGAAAGCTCTCTCAGCTAGACAGAGAGAGTGGAAAAGGGGGAAAAAAAGAGATCGTTTCCAGGACAGGGATCTACTGCATGGCCAGGCACTCAGCCACATCTGACTTTGATTAATTACAACCTCTCCATCCCCCTCATCCTAGTACCTGACAGGGAAAATCTAGCCCTGTACAAGCACAGCAGACCAGGAAGCTCCACCACTTCACTTTGTCACACCGCACTTGTTTTCTCCCTCAGGATGTGCTTTTCAGAACACACTCGCTGAGAGATACAGGGCTGCGCTCTTTTGTCCGTGAGGATGTGGAGCTCTGCCCAAAACAGATCATGCTGCATTAATCAGAGCTGGAAAGTACACAGTTGCCTGGCGGCCCTTCCATCGGATTAGTCGTGCAAGGCTTTAAGCGTTTGCATCGCAGGCCTTTTATCAGCCATAAGCGTCTAATTTATGAAGCGCTCCGGCCTTTGCCTTCAGTCAGCGTGAAACCACTAAAAGTGAAAAAAGACAGACCACGAGCTGCATCGTTTTATTTAATGCAGATCATTTTGCGGCATTAACTCCCGAAGAGCTTTTTGCAGCCACTGTGTGGGAGAAAGCAACGCTAATGCAAGAACTTAAAGTATGTAATAGGGCTGGAATTAGCCCGTATTAGAGTTGCCGAATGAAGTTTCTGGACTTTTCGTTCATTAAACCCATAGTCTACCGCTTTGTCTTTGGATTCCCATCCAGAGTGGATGATGTGCAGGGTTTTAGAGACGCGTGGGTGAAATTAGCCAGACGTGAAAGCATATCATTAATCAGCGGCGGCCACGTCACTTTGATTTCCTGTCGTAAGGTCGGAGACATTTGTTTAAGGAAAACGGTCAAGTGTTAGCGAAGGACATGTCTAAATTCACCCATGAGTGATGACTTCCTAATAAACTAATGCAGAACAAGAGGGAAAGGGTTTGGGAACGTTCTTGGAGGGTGTTAATTAATAACACGGCCCATAGTGGAAAGGTTAAGATTCAGTCCGATCCAAATATCAGGTGGATAAAAGCCACCATCTAGATCGTTGTTAATAAGACCTCAAACTACAGCAGAACTAAGTGCCAGCCACATTCCATTGAGAGACTTGTTCAAATATAAAATTGACCTTCAGCTAAGCTGCGGGCGCATTATTGTAATAGCTCAGCGAACGAATGGCCACGCGACTCTCGCATGCTGAGAATTTGTCCCCGTTCCTTAAAATCGCCTGGGTTCCTGGGTGGGAAGAAATGAAAAAGCGACACAGAAACGGGGCTTGCCGTTCCACACTCTGGGTGTTTAACCAAGCACAATTTGCAGCTTCAATGAGACAAAGCTTGTGATCAATGCATAATAGCTCCTTATTAACCTCAATTACCACAATTAAGCCCGACTGCCACTGGGCTGCTTTGATGACTTAATTAATCTGATTCATTGAAGAGGCCACAGTGTCCCCCCCCATAGTTCCAAGCCTTGACCGACCATGTGGCCCCTGTTAAAAGCACATCTGGTGGAACAAAACATCTCCTCGTTGGCAGACAAATGCCTCCACTCTGTGAATGAAAGGCAACCCTCTGCTCTGTGATGTTCATAATGAATGGTACAAGCCCCTTGGCACAGTGCCTTATTGGGTGGCTTGGATAGCTGCCCAGTTTGTTCGCGGCTAATTGCTTAATTGATGCATTGTTTTTAGTGGCGATATGAATTGCTCTCATTTTGACAACAAAAGGCATTACACACCATTAGCGAGTCACGGCTCTCTGTGTGCGCTTGTTTTAAAGATTTAAGGCGCCTTTTAAGATTTTGCGCTTCAATGCGATTAGTAAACACCCTCTTGGAAGACGTCACGCTCTGTGGATAATACGCCTGCGGCAAGGTTGTTCAAAACTCACAATTGAAGAATTGGCTTCTTTTCAATTCCTGAGTTAGAATGTGAGTTGAATTAGCTACAATACAGTAGAAGCTAAATTGGATTGAATCATACTTTTTCAAAACTTTCAAACAAGTCGAGCCAACATTCAAAGTTTGTCCTGACAATTTTGCATTTTCTACTCAAAACTTAGTTACATGAATTTCTTTGAATTCGAATTGGCATTCTGCACTTGTTAACTATCACAATTCAAATTTTAGAATTTAGAATTTTAGAAGGCATTTAAATCTGAATGTCACACAACCGTGGCCAGCGACTACCGACAGCTCCTTCTGTGGTTATTTTGCGAGCCGAAGATACATTTACTCCCCCCGCGCGAACACAAAAACACTGTTAGTATTTACAGTTCCCTCTTCGCAGTTAAAGGAAATGAAATGGCATTTGACTCTGTGTTGGAGCTGTTTAATTAGCAGGCTAAGGGTTAATAAGTTCCTCCTCCGGCGCTGAAGTGTCTCCTCAGGAGAGTTGACACTTCCATAATGCATTCCCTTTCCTGCTAGAGTGTAGCACTTCCACCCCCTCCTCCGTCAAGGGCCCCCCCCCCCCCCCCCATAGTTCCAAGCCTTGACCAACCATGTGGCCCCTGTTAAATGCTCATCTGGTGGAACAAAACATCATCTCGTTGGCAGACAAATGCCTCCACTCTGTGAATGAAAGGCAACCCTCTGCTCTGTGATGTTCGTAATGAATGGTACAAGCACCTTGGCACAGTGCCTTATTGGGTGGCTTGGATAGCTGCCCAGTTTGTTCGAGGCTAATTGCTTAATTGATGCATTGTTTTTAGCGGCGATATGAATTGCTCTCATTTTGACAACAAAAGGCATTACACGCCATTAGCGTCTCGTGGCTCTCTATGTGTGCTTGTTTTAAAGATTTAAGGCGCCTTTTAAGATTTTGCGCTTCAATGCGATTAGTAAACACCCTCTTGGAAGACGTCACGCTCTGTGGATAATACGCCTGCGGCAAGGTTGTTCAAAACTCACAATTGAAGAATTGGCTTCTTTTCAATTCCTGAGTTAGAATGTGAGTTGAATTAGCTACAATACAGTAGAAGCTAAATTGGATTGAATCATACTTTTTCAAAACTTTCAAACAAGTCGAGCCAACATTCAAAGTTTGTCCTGACAATTTTGCATTTTCTACTCAAAACTTAGTTACATGAATTTCTTTGAATTCGAATTGGCATTCTGCACTTGTTAACTATCACAATTCAAATTTTAGAATTTAGAATTTTAGAAGGCATTTAAATCTGAATGTCACACAACCGTGGCCAGCGACTACCGACAGCTCCTTCTGTGGTTATTTTGCGAGCCGAAGATACATTTACTCCCCCCGCGCGAACACAAAAACACTGTTAGTATTTACAGTTCCCTCTTCGCAGTTAAAGGAAATGAAATGGCATTTGACTCTGTGTTGGAGCTGTTTAATTAGCAGGCTAAGGGTTAATAAGTTCCTCCTCCGGCGCTGAAGTGTCTCCTCAGGAGAGTTGACACTTCCATAATGCATTCCCTTTCCTGCTAGAGTGTAGCACTTCCACCCCCTCCTCTGTCTCTACATATTCCCACTGAAGTCTGGGATAAAGAGCTGTTTTTCCCTCTCTCTGCTGCATGTTTGTCCCCAGACCCTCAGAGAGCATTCCGGAAAGCTGGCAGCCTCTGTGGAGCGTCTTCTGCTGCCAGGGGAGCTCGTGGAACTCGCAGGGATGAAGAGAGCGCCGGCCACATGGAGACACACTGTTACTTATTCATCAGTTCGCAGTGCTCTGAGGGAGGAAACAAGGCCTGTGTGCAGTAAACACACTGCCGCACAACACAAAGACTGAAATAACAAGAGCTCAGCCCGGCATCCGAGCTGACAGAGATAGGTGCCAGGCAGGTTGTGGATTCGGTGTGTATGTTTTGGAAGCGATGACTGTGCGCAAGACTCCCTTGATCATCTTTAGGTGCACCAGACTGTTTTGGGAGGAAATGTTGATGCGTGTTGCATATACAACACGGAAGTCATCTCTCTTGTGACCAGGCAAATGCTGGTTTTGAACATTTTAATACGAAATGATTGGGGCCAAATGCACCGAGAACGTGCATAAGGGGTTCTGTTTTGGCGAGATTTGGGATTTCACGGGGTATAAAAATAGATAGTTGCCGCCTATTATCTCAACAAGACAGAGCCATACGTGCCTTTCCCCCGTGGTGCGAGACACCGGCATTTACATCAGCCTTGCGAGTCAGATAGGAAATTACCTGCTTTGTGATTTGCTTGTCTGCCGCGATTACAGCATTATCATAATGTTACAGTGGGAGAAGCGTACCTACGAGGGCATCTGGCCTTCTCTCCACCCCCTTCTCTCTCCAAGCAGAGTTGCGCAGGCCCCCTCCGGAGAGGAACCGAGGCCCCACACAGACGCGTGTTGTGCCGGGCAGGTGGAGGATGTGGTCGGAGGCGTCCCCCCGGGGAGCTGGCGGGTGCAGATGCTTGACAAAGCCCCCATGTAGGCATTCTGATTCAATCAGTGCTTTCTGCAGCAGCAGCACACAGTGGCTCATCCTACTGTTACCACAGCAGCTGCTGCGGAGATAGTCCGTCATAAGATTAGAGTTGCAAAAAGGAAGAGATTACATTAGGCCTTTTAATGATATGTTAGTTTTTTTTTCTGTAAACACATACTCAATAAAGTTCTGTGTAAGTCAGTTGCTCATTTATGTCATGATAAAAGCACATTTGTTCTTTGTCATTTGAGATGGACACCACTGGACAGGTTCTCGATACAAAAGTGTTACATTTGTGAGTTTGTACAAGGTTCAAAGGTCATCATTTGTTGGGGAATTCACTGCAGTGTTTTCTCTGAGTGATGCATCTCTCCCAGTCTGTCAATGTTAGGCCCTCAACACAAAGTATCTCATTCATATTGCAGGGACGTAATTGCAAAGACACGCTCTCATCTCCTCACCTCTTTTGCTGCTAGAGAGAAAACACTGCTATGCATCTGGTCACAAGGTCAAGTGGGCAAGTTCTTGCCTAGTATCTGTGCCATAATTTGTTGTAAGATGAAAGTTAAAATGGGCAGATGTGGGCAGTGAAATGGGGAAAAAACACAAGGTCTACAAACGTTTTTTTTTGTTGAATTTATTTTAACATGAGCACTGCTTGTTAGAATGCAGTGCCATGCATGTGATGCTGCAAAATGCATGTGATGATTGTCTTTCACCCCTAATAGATTATTTATCATGAATCTACAATATTAAAGTGCTTTACTATGGTAAAATCGTAGTAATTTTTTGTGAAGATGGAGTGTGTTTGTTTGTGTTAATTATCTTTGGTGATTGCCAACAAAATTGTGTTTATTTACTATTCATTTACTTATAGTAGCTGTGGTTACTATGGTATTTTGCCAGATACTGTGGTAAATTTGTGTACAGGTGGGCTGCTACAGGACTTAGATTTGCAAGAGAAACATCATGTTAAAGTCAGTGAGTTGTGAGCCGATTATCATCTGCTTTTGTCGTTTCATGCGGTCAGAGCAACACGCATTGCATTTGCGTGTGTTTAGCAAGCCGTCACAATCAATTAACTAACAAGATGTTACAGGTTACATTTAGTTGTGGATTCAGCGTTTAGAGCATCAGAGGGAAAATCTTATGAATAGTGAAATATTCATGATGTTTGTTTAAATGCTTGGCGCACAGCGTTAAACTGTTTATAAATTCTAATAGGCTGCTTTGGAGTCCTCACACTCGGGTCTTCTAGCGTTTAGCAGTGAAAGGCGGGGTGTCTATGAAACATACTGTAAGCATAGGTCTGCCAAGCCTGTTATGTTACACCTCTGAAGTGCAAATGAACATTTTTCTCCCCAACCAACACTAGATTATGTTTTTATGAAACGGCAACATCAGCAGGCGCTTATTTATTTCACTTCAGATTAGCATAGCACTAAGAGTGAGTATGACAACATAAGCTAAATGATGTTAGTGCCACCTTAGTGGATTTAACTTTAGTTTTATATCTGTAGTTTTTTTTTTTCAAGAGTCCCCTGTTATTTATTGGTCAATGAGATCTAAAGCTTCAGAGAACATTAAGTGTGTTCAAAAGTACAGGTAACTTGGCAGCTTTTATCTAGCTAAAGTTAGCCGTATTGACCACAAGTTGAACATGTCTTTGCACCCAAGAGGCCCAAAAATGTGCGTGGGTGTTTTTCTGATCTAGTTTGGGGGTTGTTACATTTCATCAAGTGTTCGTCTGTCTTTCTTTCTCCAAAAGCTTCAGTGTGGTGTATTTCTTATTGAAATAACTCGAATCAGACTTTGATTAAAGGACGGGGAGCTCGTCGTCTTTCTGCCTGGGTGGTTGAAGCTGCAGCCTGGGGAAATTTGATTTGGATCTAACTGATGTGACTAGATTAAGATCATAATTAGTGGCGTGCGGGATGGCAGTGATAGTGGCTCGGTCCGGCACGGGAAGGGAAGAGGATTAAAACATTTCCAGAATGGCAGTCAGTGTGTGTGTGTGTGTGTGTGTGTGTTTGAGGGCGCTGTCAGCTGACAGGGTGGGCAGTCCGTGTGTCAGTAAGACAAGAGTGTGACTGCTAAACATTTCACATCATGTCAGAATGAATACCCGGCATCACGTGTAATGGGCGGGTTAGATTTAGGAACCTGCGTCTGACGCAGGCCCTGGCTGATTAGCGCAAAGGGGCTCAATTATGCTAGTAAGACTTCATTTAGAAATAAAATGAAGTTTTGTTGGCCCAAACTGTCACCCGAGTGGAATACATCATCCGGCCGATTATGCCTTGCTTGGAATTGCTTCCTCGTCAATGTAGTGCAGAATGAGAGCGAGAGAGAAAAAACATTTCCTGTTTTCACTCATGAGTGCATTATTAATAAATTTGTGATGGTGGGATGCGGGTGATGTGGTAATATCCTATGACAAAAGCTAATATGATGGGGGGGGGGTGATATTAGCGGGGGCCTTGTTAGGACAGGCTGTTTTTTTTCCTGGGCTGTGTTTTAGGAGAAAATAACTCCCCTCTGTGACATTTTTGACTGGAGCCCTCGGGGCGTGAGGGGAATCGCTAGGGTTTCTCCTTACTAAATTAACCTCTGCTTGGAAATTTATTGGCCTGCTGTTTTTGAAAATTATTTAAACTTGCCGTTTTTTCTGATTCAAAGCATTTGGTCTCAGACCTTTTTATTTTCCAATAGAGGGTTGATTATACCAGAGAGGATGTTTGGAAGAGGAGACGGTCTGGATAATTCATTGTGGACAGGATTTGGCCCGGCAATGTTTTTAACTGCTCACCTGAGTCAATACGCATTCTCGGGTCATTGGAGGCACAACCACTTCTCTGCATTAGGGTGATTCACACTTTACGGGATGTCGTCCAAAAAGAGTATGTCTTTTACATTGCTCTCTGGCAGCACTGTAAAGACATTACATCATGCTCCAATACTTGCAATAAATTAAAAATTGCTTAATTTTTAACCTCGTGTGAGATATGGTCATTGCATTAAGTGTTGTTTTAAGGTGAATCCCATTGTCGCAGAAGGAATTTGACTTGATATTCAGATGTCAAGATTTAGATTTGGATATATATATATATATATAAATGAGTGTGCGTGTGTGTGTGTGTGTGTGTGTGTGTGTCTGTGTTGTGAAATTGACTAGTCAATGGTTCTCTTTTAATTGGAATATTTTAATAATTAAAAAATATATATATTTATTTTAAATTGTATTTTTTTGTTACTTTTTTCATTAAAATGTAAAAAATTATATTGATATACCATATTTCTCATATGACTTCTGGAGACAAAAAATAGTTGGTACTCTAAATATATCTAGGCATTTTTCTACTTAGTCACAACATTTTTCCCCCTTTTTTAGTTACTTAGTACGAGTTTGGTTTGATTCACATGCAATACTTACACCTGTGAGGGTTAAAATATTATATATTATATTTTAGTGCAGAATAAAGTTACCGATCAACTGTCACCAAAGCCCATTTTTAGTCACGCTAAGGGCCTGGCAAGTGTTAATTTTGATCCAAACCACTAGCCCACAACAGACATTGTTTGATCTGATTGTATCCACATATTTTCAGTGTCTAACCATAGTGTGTTTTTCAGTGCTGGACATTTTATGCATTGCTGGAGTCGTCAATGTTTCATTATAGTCTCTGGTGTTGATGCTCCACCACCGGCCACATACGGTTTGAGCAATTGCTTTTTATGGCACATTAAAAACGGTCATGTGAAAATCCATGTGGCAAATGCTAACACTTAAATAGGATATTAAGACATCCTGAGCCATTAGTTCCCTGAACCCGAGCTCACTAAACTTCCCCAACAACCCTTTAAATATGGGTTAGATAAATGATACAATCTCTCAACCTCTTCCGTTCTCCTCTCCTCGAGCATATTAAACCAGAATAGTTGGACTAATGATGAGGTGTCCATTTTGATGGTTCCGTTGCTGAAATATGTTGGCTGGCCATTGAAGCGAGATGCTTTGAATAAACATCAATCTCAGGCTCTCTCTAAGTCGAAGACAATTGTCCAAACCGTGCAGCGGAGACGGTCGACAGGAAACTGACAAGTAGCCGAGAGAAGCCGGGGAAACGGTCAGCCGATCATGATTTACATGCTATCTGGCGTTTTGGCCGGCTGACGGAGAAAACTATCAGTCAGCTCTATTTGACTTTTTCCCTCTGACAGGGCCTGAAGTCATCCTTGTGTGTCTATATGTAAAGTGCTCTTTTTTTGTCTTTCCACTTGTGTTCTTCCTTCTCCTGTTCCTCTGGTCATTTTCTTTCAGGGCTGACCATCTCGACATAGCGATGCCAAATTTGGCGCGTTGGCCGTGACAAGGAGAGAGATGTAGCATGTTGTCTTGTTCCGCCCGACAAACCACGGGGGTTGTTGCCTGTGCCCCAGATACCCACCAACAACCCCAAAACCCAGGCACATTGATGAGCAAACCCTCCCCCTCTGCAAAAAACCCTCATAGCATACCCCACGTTTGACGCCAATTTGTTAAGCTTGCAAGCTCATAATGAAGAGCTGATATTAAAACGGAAGCTTGTAGTACCACACTGACCTTTCAACAGGAGAATAACGGCTCCTCATAATCAGCTCTGTTGAGTAAGCAACCTAGAAGGCAAGGTTATAGTCTGGGAAAAATAAAAGGCTGTCCTGAATGCGATTTCACAAGTCAATAAACTTCCCGGGCGTGCACGTGTGTGGCCGCGGCGGTTATGCTGATGTGCAGGTTTTTAAAGAGTCAGGACAGCGGGATCCCTCCAGACATTTGTAACGCATCAGATAGGAAAGCATCAATCTCTTCCTCCAAAGTGCCCCGAATTTAACACGGCCAGAGGCAACGCGGGAAAGGAGAGCAGTTAAATGTTCTTTATTTATCTCCCTCGGAATTCTCTCGGTAGGCTGGAGGGATGAAATTGATATGGATGCGTTCCAGGGTTTTTATTTCGTATCGCGCTGTGACTTTGCGGTGTCTTGTTTTGTATCCACTTATTTATTTATTATCTGTTTTCCCTGCCAGTTTCATTTGCAGCATTGTGACCAGTTTTGTGTCACTGTAAAATGAATTTCCATGCATTGCCTTGAACACAAACCCAATAACCGGAATGATATTTCACGGAAATGTGGTGCAATGACACTGTAAATTAAATGTTAATATGAGAATATAGTGTAGGTTCTGGTAGAAGAGCAAAAATCCTTGTCTGACAGTCCGATTGTATATGTGTGTGTGTGACAGAGAGAGAGATAGAAAGTCTTCTCAGAGGAGTTTTCTGTTGAAGCGTTATCAAGCTTTCCCAAACAGTGGTACTTGTTTTTTTTTTCATGATCTCGCTGTGACTGCATCGGCAAGTGCATCTTCCTCTGCTTTTCTGCCTTCCTCCACGCATCGCAAACTTTTGCTGACACCAGCAGAGAAACATCTTCTTCCACCTCTTAACAATTTTAGCCACTGGTCCATCACTCTCGCCAAGCCTTGTGTTGACCGCTGCATGAGACTTCAGACTGAGCAGCTCAGAGTTCAAGAAAAATAGCGGTTTTAGCTTATTTTACTCGCACCTGGGATGAGTTAACTAGTTGTGACTTGTGTTTCTTGATGGTGTGTGTTACTTTTATTAGTTAAAGGAATGTACTGGATGCAGTGAAGGTTAAACATTATCGACAGCCTTGAATGAACATTAAAGCAGACACTATTTTCAAATTATAACCACAAGATTTGTGCAAGAATTTAAACGTTTTTGAGGAAGTACTTTAATAAAAGCTGGTTTTAAATGGTTGCTTAGACAATTTAATGTTTTTTTAAACCAGAGGGATGATTTATTTACTGTGATGATCAATATTATGCTATAAATGCTGTTGTTAGAGCTTAACTTGAACTTATTGAACCCAGAATATTCCTTTAAGGACATTTAGGAAAATGTACTCACCAGCAAACAGCTTGACAGTGATTTTTGCATCACTCTTCGGTTTTCTCTTACTGTGCGTGTTTCTTTGTGCACACACTGAGGAAACAGATGAGGGATTATCAATCTTCATTTTGTAATTCATGAAGGCCCGCTTGTCAGGTATCCAGCGGTGACTGAAACAACTCATTCTAGCGTGCTGGGGTAGAAACCCGAGGGAACGGCAGCCTCCTGTATCTCTCCTCCACCTTACCGCTGTCAGCTCGACGCTCAGCGTGCAGGATTAACCCCTCTGTTCCTCGTACAGGTGCGCAGGCACCCGCGCATCCACGCTCATTAAGACGGAGGGCAGACTGGCGCTGCCTCAACAAACGGGAAAACAAGTGCCGCCAGCGGTGGCAGGTCCAGCTCTGCGGAACCACGTCCCCACCGATGGCAGTCTCTCCACGGGCCTCTCCGCTAGCCCAGGACACTCAAACACGGTTAATTATTCAAGTACTGACGCAAACTCACCCGAGACACCATCAAAGAAACATTTAGCTGTTTTTTGCTCTCTTTTGCTTGTTGAGCACTTTTTATAAGCAGCATTTTGGGGAATTTGGGTCAAAGCCCTTTTCTGCCATGTAAGAAAAATATTTGTCCAAATTTTAAAAGAAGTCAATATTGAGATAGAAAGTCATAATTATAACAGAAGTTGAAATTTGAAAAAAAAAGTGTCGTAATTATGGCAAAAAGTCTAAAATTGTCAAAAAGACGAAATTATGTGATAAAAGTCAACTATGACAAAAGTTGAAATTATAACAAAGAATGATAAGTATGACAAAGTCAAAATGATCAAAAAGTTGATATGATATTATGACATTAGTCAAAATTCTTAGTCAAAAAGTCACAAGTATTACAAAGCCTGAATGATCAAAAAGTTATTATGACAGAAGTTGAAATTTATTGTCATAATTATAAGTCAGAATGATGTTGAAAATGTGAAATTATGAGATAAGTCATAATTGTGACATTTTAGTACTTTTTGTGAATCAAGACATTTTCATAATTAGGATTTTGTCATAATTAAGACTTTTTCAACTTTTTATTTTATAATTGTCACTTATACTGACAATTTTTTTGACCGGTAAAACAACATCAGGAAACTTTGGAAAAGTTGGATTGACCCACAGCAGCACCCACAGCTCATGGTGTTTTGAATTTACTGCTAAGCCAATTATTATATTTAATATTTTACCAGAGTATAAACACACATTCTTCATCTCCAGTGGACTTGAAGTAGTTTTAGCCACATCGTCTTTTAAACTTTAGTGAGGACCACTAATGTAATTTGAAAGAACACATTTAATTTCCGCCTTTTCGTTTTTATACTCTTTTTAGGGGGGTGTGGGTGATCAGAAGCAGTTTTAAAATAGTTTACATCAAAAGTTCACTTACTGTGGATTTAACCATCAAGGTGGAGAGCAAACTTAATTACCCAGCCAGCGAGGGTGTAGCCATGGTCCGCTCTTAATAAATCTATCATTAATATATTTCGAAGTGCATAAATCGGCAAATTTGAAAATCACTTTGATCGCATCTCACTCTTACGCTCTCCATTTGCAGTTTTTCTGTGCTTCTTTCCCCCCCCCTTTCCTCTTCTCTCAAACCATTAAAGATTGAAATGTACTTTTCGGGAAGCACAAGAAAGAGCGGGTTCAGTTCATTTCAGAGGAGTTAGTTTGTGGCGACCTTTTTGCCTGTGAATAATTCACTCTTTTAAGGAGCTCAGTGGGCCTCTTCTTTGAGCTTTGATTGGGGAAAATGTGCTGATTTGCAAGCAATAGCCCCAGGCACCCACCCTAGAGCAGCCTTTGGGCTTGGGGGGCCTCAGTCCTGCCCCCCACCTTCAATCCCCATCCCGATCAACCGGTCGGCAACCCTAAAGTCCGGCCCGAGAACGCTAACTACAGTCCTTTAAGGATTAGCATAGAGTGGTGAAACTCTTGAGTTTGGTTGCTTTCAAAAAACCCCTCAGGAACGTGGCCTGATCTAGGAGCTGATCCTCAGAGAGACGGCCACTGATAGCTCTCCTGCGCTGGCCGAGAACCTTCCATCACCTCAGGCTGCAATTTGTTGCTTGACCTGCCAGGGGCCTTGAGAAAATCCTCACCGGGGGAGAGGAGCGGGTTTCTGCTCCTGCCGGCTCTAAACCGTGGAGCCAGTGTCATCCTCGTCTGTTTCCACATGCATGGTATTCATGCATGTGGAAAACTTGACCGCCACAAGCGTTTGAAGAAAACTGGCAGTGCACACTATGAGTGTGTTTAGGTGCCGTGTTTGTGTCTCGGTTTTAGACTGAGGGATCGCTAAAGGATAAAGTCACTCTTTCATGCTCCATGCCTCTTTTCTTCTGTTCAGGGTTATTTATTGTAATCTAAAGCCTAAAACGTAAAGACAAAGTTTGTTTTTGAAAACACTTTTGTAAGATTTCCATCACAGACCATTTCCTAAAACTTTTTCTCTCTTATAAAAATCACTGTGCGTCTTAGCTGTACAACAAGAGGCCAACAAATTGAACTAATACCATATATTGTTTCCTGTGATTGGGATTGCTGTGTTTATGCAAAAAAAAGGTTTTGCTTATATCAGATGTAAACTCTTGCAATGTTCTTTTAGCTAAGGTTTCTTAGCTGTTACTATTTGCTAAGAATTACTAATATAATTATATTATTAATGTAAGTATAGTAATCTAATAATTATTTTTAGGGTATTTATGGGGTATTTTTTTCTAGCCATGTAAACCTATGCTTTGTCATTCTTTAATGTCAAATACTTCAAAATAATCAATGAATACAGCAATTTTAAATAATTGAGAATGCATTTCCTCTGACAGATTGAAATTAAAACAAAAACACATTATCGGGACTGTTTATCCCTGACATTTCAGAGACTTTTTTAATTTTTTTGTCATTTTTGTGACATTTTCCCCACTTCCCCTAATATTTTGACCCTAATAAACCATTGCTAAAATGAACTGCAACCAAACTGAAATGTGAAGTGTATTTGAAAATGCAAAGCAATAATAACTTTGTTTGTCTTCTGCTTGACATTCATTTATGGAGTGGCATGAAACCCCCTCTGATTGCTGTTGCATTTGCTGCTGCATCACAGTGGCATGACAAAACAGGAAAACTTGCTGAAGATACTAAGATATTTTTTTTCTTTCCACAGAAGTGTTAGATCTTCGCCACCGACTGTAGCAGGGAACATCTCGTTTCTGATGCTAGATTCAGCGGCCTTTTAAGTTGCATGCACACGACAACTTGCAGATCAGATTTCTTGTTTTGCTTAGAAGGTAAGAGCAAGAACAAATACACACACAAGACATCTCAGTCAAAGAGTCAGGCCTGTTCAAATCTCACCGCTCGAATCTAAATACCACCTGTCCGACTTTCTCGTGAACATCAGCACTTTTCACATCAAAATTAATTTTTGGTTGGATGTGGCTCGTCCGCTCTGCTTTGTTTGCCCGGAGTCTTTGCATCTTCAGAAAGATGTGAACAGGAGGATAAAAGACACTTTTATAATCAACATTTTGTCCTTAAGCAGTCTTTTTCTTCTCAAACGAGTTTTCATTATTTATAAGTGCTCCAGAGGTGTAACTGGGCTGGGATTTCACGCAAAGGTTTGATAGGAGTTAGATGAAGCTTACAGAATTGATTTGAGAAGCATGGAAATTATTATCTGCTCTGCGCATTGCACCGTTAACACATTTCGCCTTGTATCCCATGAAAAAAAGTTGAAATCTCAGCGTGTGGACGCATGCGTTCAGCCGTGCCTTTGTGTGGAAGTGAGAATGCAAGTGTCCACTTGAACACTGCGTGACTTCAAAGATGAAATGAAGTGCTCAGAAACTAGAATAGAGATGAATTTTCTACTTGAAGAGGTATTCAAAAAATCTAAGAAATCGGCTAATTTGACTCCTGCATGCATCTGTCCAAGTTTTATTCCCTCTCATCAAGCATCTTACACAACACTTTTTAACTATAGAAAAGAGGATAAAGTCAGGCATAGTTTTTAAAGGAAACTCCATCTAAATGCATACACAGGCATGCACACATTTCTCTTTTCCAATGTGATAAATATTTCAGTACTAAGAAAAGCAAACTGATTCCAGAGCAAAGATCTGAGGGTCAGTGAATCTAGTTTTATAGAAACTTCTCCTCTCTCTCTCTCTCTCTCTCTCTCTCTCTCTCTCCTTTTCCTTTTCTCATCTCTCTCTATCAGTCCTATATGTCGCTGGTGTTTTCTTCCAAGATGGTGAATAAACAATGACAAGAATGACTTAGACATACGTGTCAGGAAAAGAGGTCATCTCCTGGCAGTGGGATGTTAATTCTCTTCTATTAATGAAATCTATCCTCTTCACTGTCTAGTCGCTTCAAAAGCAGGGACCCTCGGAAAAGAAAATGGAAGGGGCAAAAATAAAGGGAGAGGGACTTTTTTTTTTGAGGCCACCGGGAGCAGGGCAAAAGGAAGAGACTGACAATCGTCAGGTGATTAAGAGGACTTGGAGGCTAGGTAGACCTACAAAATGAATAACCGTGGACCCAAAACCACGCCATAAGGCTCAATGGTTTGTGATTTGCAAGTTGATAAGACAAGAAGATTAATAATGCTGCATGATAATGGTTGCTGGCGACTCAGCTGGGGAGATGGTAATGATGTGATCCTGCTGTAGGAGCAGTTCAGCACGCCGCAGCGGTGAAGAGACGGCAAAAAAATAAAACGCCAGGAAAAAAACCCACTCATCCCAAATGGCCCTCAGGATATGGAGAGTTTGAAAAATGAGAATACAGTTATCATTTTAATTAGATATTAAGTTTTTTTTTCTTCATATAATTTTGCTGAAATGAGGACTTCAAAGAATGCATTTTGCAGCGTTCAGCCCGCTGTAATTCCTGACTGACAGTTTTGTTAATTTGTGATGTCCCCCCCTACAGCCGCCAC
>NW_015505212.1:2069715-2099617 GCF_001515645.1 Sinocyclocheilus grahami
TCTTCCCCCCCCCCCCCCCCCCCCCCCCCGTTTGAATCAAACTTTTCCTTCAGGCGATTTAAAGAGGGCATTATAAATGAAAATCAGGCAGGTGTGTGTGTGTGTGTGCTTCCAGGGAGGACGAGAAGACTGAAATCTCAGCTGTGTACACAGTCAATCTGATGAGTATCGTAAAAATTATAGCAAGCCTTTTTCTTGCTTAATAAGCAGGGATAGATATGGATGGATTTAATGATTTCTTATTAATTCAAATGTATTTGTATCTTTCTTTATTTTGATTATAACTGATAGTAATGCTTTAATCCACAGAGACCCAAACATTGATATTGATTATCTTTTTTTTTTTTTTTGAAGGGAAACAACAACAATGAATGAACGACAAAAATAATTAAAATATATAAATACTAAGGCTATATAAATTTTATTTATTTGTTTGTTTGTTTATTTATTTATGTGTTTGATTGATTGATTATAATTAATAATGGTGTTACTTTAATCCATAGGGCCCGCCCAAACAGACTATATAAATATTATATATAGGTTTTTTACTTATCATTTTGCTTTAATCCACAGGGACCCAAACATTAGTATTGTCATCAATCTTTCTTTCTTGTTTTTTTTTTAATGTAAAACAACAACAATGATATAGAAATGCTAAGGCTATATAAATATTAACTATGTATATAAATTAAATTTTAGTAATAATAATAATTTTAGTATAATTTTGTATTTAATACTTTTAAGAATATTGTTATTTATATATTTGTTTATTTGTGTTTCTTCAATACCATTGTTAGGAAGCTAAGCTACTGGTTATAAAAATTATATTTATATATACTTTATCACTGATCCCCCTTTAAAGTGCCTGAAAATTCATATCTAGATTCCTGCAGTGCTGTTTCTTTGACCTTTAATCTTCAGTTTGTTCATCTTGGAGTGATCATGACCCTGGAATATTCCTGATATATTTGCATTCGACTGCAAACTCGTCAGTTGTTTTGTTGTGTCACATGACGGCGGTGGTGTCAGGTGACTCCAACGTGTTGATAAACCACTTAGTGTCTTCGAGCAAACAAATTAAATGTGAAAAACAAGTCGTAATACGTTTGTTCGCAGGATCCCCGAGTGCTGACATGTGATATGGCACGTGTTGACACTCCACGTTCATACGTGTGAAACGAGGGTGAGAGTTTATTTGTGTTTGTGTGTGTGTGTGTGTGTGTGTGTGTGTGTGTGTGTTTGTAATGAGTAGCATGCTAGAGACTCACGCCGAGTGTCAGATATCATCTTAGATACTCTGCTACCTTTCCCATTTACAAAACAAAGTATGCGGCTTTTGCCAATAGTGCCGGGTTCATTTAAAACAATTCAAACAAATGAAATCTCATTTTTCCTTTCTGTTTTTCACACCTGACACATAATCCCTCCATTTATATTTTAATTTGAGGCACTCTAGTTAATTATTGCAGCTGGGTTGTAATGACGAACTCCGCATTTGCATAGGTCACAATTAAATGAATGAATTTTCGGGAAATATTCTACCATTGAAGTGTCAACTTTGCTAGAGGTCATAGTAGCTACGAATGCTCCCCCATGCCCTGTAATGAGTTAATAACTGCTATTAAACTCTAATTAAAAGGCCAGCGCTGGGTGAGTGAAACAGTTAATAGAGCAATATCTCAGATGTTTCTCTTAATGCATAGCCAAAGCAGAGATTGCCTATTCAAATTAAACCTAGCAGGGTTATTGTCTGCGAGCCAGGCCACATTCTGACACTTTAATTACGTCGGGGGAGGAAGTTGCATTTTTCACCACGACAGTTTGCCTCGGTGTGACTCCGTATCGTCGGCGTTGCAGGAAGTAATACCTTACGTAAGTTATTATGCGTGTCAAGTGGGCGTTTAAGAACGCTAGCCTGTAATAGAGCTCTCTCTCAATGTGTATCTGTATATCGGGCCGCTGTGTTAACATGCTTCTTCGGTCACGCTTGCTGTGGTTGATATTTGTCTTGTGGTGGGATTGACACCTATTTGAGCGTGGTGGGCTGTCAGTTTGACACAGAGCGAATGAGGCATATTAGACGCACACACGCTTCTCCGGTTTACGGCCTTT
This sequence comes from Sinocyclocheilus grahami, assembly GCF_001515645.1. Lineage (NCBI taxonomy): Eukaryota > Metazoa > Chordata > Actinopteri > Cypriniformes > Cyprinidae > Sinocyclocheilus > Sinocyclocheilus grahami. The sequence continues at coordinate 2,071,828 of NW_015505212.1, forward strand.
AAGTGGTGCGCCGATGCACTGATAGCTACCAGTAAGCAACGATAAGTGCCGAGAGAAGTGACAATGTCAATAGTCATAATCTCGCCCGCCAGGAAATGATGAAACACACGTGGCGTATCTGCTAAACATGCCCCTCAATATCCACTAATAAAATGAAGGGGAACATTTCTTTGAAGAAGAAGCTGGAAAAAAAGAAACAATCAATAAGCCATCGGATGATAAATATGAAATTGCCGTGTAGAGTGAATATATTTGCTCCTGCGAGGATGGCCGTCAAGTTAGAATGAAGAGGGCTAAGAAGCCTATTTGTATGTAAATGTGGGATTGATTATATTTATTTGTAGTGGTGGAGATGCGCTAGAGGGACGGATCATCTCGCGGCTCTGCCTGCAGGGTCGGTGTGGGAAAAAATGACAGATACAGTGAGAACGGTTCAATTAGCTGTGGCTTAGTAGTTAGCACAGATGGTACAGACATTTTGAGCTGTGGCGCTCACCAGGGAAATGCAGGTTTGAATCTGGCACGCATTCCTGTTTTCTCTCTAGTGTGTATATAATAATAATAAAAAAAGAAATTACATGAAAATAGCCTTTCCTTTTGTCCTTCATTTAGCCCTTCATGGGATATTCATTTTGATTGGAAAGTTGAATTGTCCTGCAGTCTGACGTGCTATACTGCATCAAAAACTATTTTAAGTTCCATTTGGCTAATTAATATTTTTTATAATGATTATGCTTTTATGACATTTTATTAATTGATACTTGGAATATTTGTATTTAAAATAATTTGTCACATTGCAGGACCATTAAAAAAATTTGTGAAAGCAAAAAGGTAAATACAAGTTGTGACAGGTAACAGGTCCTACACACACACACACACACGCGCACAGAAAAGTTGGTGTAGAAACACTTTTCACTCAGAAATAAAGTAAATTTCACAATTAATTGCAAAGAAATGGCATGTAACACATTGAATTAAACGTAGAAAATCTGAATAGATTTTTATTGTAAAACACACCCCAGAAATCTTCATTTAAAAAAGAAATAAATTGTAACATATACATTTTCCTTTAGATATTCATGTAAGTTTTATATAATACATAACATATAACATGCCCATGACCTATATAAAGATATGTTATGTGCCCACAGAAAATCCAGAGATGATGATGATGATTAATAATATTAATATGAATGTTTTTGATAATAATTATTATAATGTAATACATTTTGTAATTATTATTATTTATTAAATTATATAATAAATGCAATTTTTGAGTTTTGAGAATTTTGTGTTGTTATTTTGGTAATTAATCGATCATTTTAATTCTCCTTCTCAGATATATGAATAATGAAATATTTCTCTCTTTCAGCAGTCACGTGATCCATCCGGGTCTGGTTCGGCTCCTGGCAGTTAGCTCCAGACCTCATTCCAGCGTGCCGGTAGTTTTCACCTCTCAGTGGCAGTGCAGAGCCCAGGGTAAGCTCACTATTCCAGCTCTCCAGAACATTCTAATTACCAGTCCAGCCTCATTATGTTTGCCATGTCATTGTGTGCGAATGACGAACGAACGAACAAGTGGAGGGAGGGAGGGAGGAGAGACAGAGAGAAATAGAGAGACTGCGAGCGGTTTGGACCAATTTTATGAAATATTTCTCTCTTTCAGCAGTCACGTGATCCATCCGGGTCTGGTTCGGCTCCTGGCAGTTAGCTCCAGACCTCATTCCAGCGTGCCGGTAGTTTTCACCTCTCAGTGGCAGTGCAGAGCCCAGGGTAAGCTCACTATTCCAGCTCTCCAGAACATTCTAATTACCAGTCCAGCCTCATTATGTTTGCCATGTCATTGTGTGCGAATGACGAACGAACGAACAAGTGGAGGGAGGGAGGGAGGGAGGAGAGACAGAGAGAAATAGAGAGACTGCGAGCGGTTTGGACCAATTTTGTAATTTCTTAATCACTTTTTTGGCAACCTTTGCATGTGTCTGGGTTAATACCATAAATTGAATATTGCTTTGGTTTTCTCCTAAATAGGCTATCATGCCATTGCCGTGGCGCTTGGCGAAATCTATTATTGTAATTTGCATAGTCCTTTTTAGTGCAAAGATCTTACAAAGGCTAGAAGAACAAAGAGCTCATGAGGGAGAAAATAGGACAGGAATGATCCGGCTCGCGCCTCAAACGTGACGTCAGCCCCCTAATGAAATCCTTTGACTGAGACCATAGCAAATGGTGAAATTCATATCTGACACTTAATGGTTTGCATAGAAATTAGAAAGCTCCTGTGCCTTGGTGTGCCTGATTAATTTACACCATTTTTGTTATGTCGGCAGCACTGAAAATAATTTGCCGGGTGGGGATTTTATTTTTAATAATTGCAATAATAAAAAATAATAAAAAAAATAAAAAGCGATTTAAAAAAAAAAGGATTATATAAAATGCCTAATTGCCCAGAAAAAAAAGCAGTAAGCACATTGCATGTGTGCCTTTTGGGAGAGCTGGCCACTTGATTTCCTATGAAAATTAATCGGCTATCAAACAATCTTCGTCTGCCGAGGATGATTATAAAGCCAGGAGAGAGAGCGATGGAGAGAGAGGAATGCCCTTTGTGTAGGTGAAATGTGTCGGAGACTGTCATCGTAATATACCTCAGTGAAATGAAGGTTAATTCTGATGTACAGCTTGCATGGCAGTCATTATCAGCGAATCATGAAAATAAATTAAGCCACTGAAATGGATACGTCCTTCTCGTGCACACAGCGGGGATCCTGTGAGCGATGGATGGATGAACTTTACAGATTATTATTGGAAAATACTGCCGAATTCAATTAATGCACCCAAAAGACACCTTTATAGAGGGCAGCCATAATTTAAATGACAGCGGGTGTAATTTTGCTTGTTATAAGTCAAATTTGCAGAGTTTCATATTCCGCATATTTCATTTTTCCCACGTTTTCCTCCAGCTTTTTTGTTCTTCGCTTCCATTAGGACACGTTCCTGGAAAAGTGTGATCTCTTTTCCCGTGCCTTCGCGATTCTGTCTTAACGGAGACATCTACAGCATTTACAAAATAAAATCCTCGGAATTTATGCCTCGGTCTGCTCCGTAATCCCTTACGGCAGACTCCGCACATCCTCTCTCCCCTCCCGGCTCCGTTCCAAATGAACTCATACGTCGGCTGTATGCAGATCTCCTGCCTTCTCGCCTCTCATCGAGGGCCTGCCGATAGGGCTAAATGGTTGACCTCTGATCTCGCGACAACGGGAGAGAGAGAACGGGAAGCTTCGGTGTTAATCCACGCAGGCATCTGACAAGCGCCGGGGAAGACTGGGAGTCCATATCAGCCTGACCCCGGCACACAGCACCTTTATCTGTTAATCTACAGCTCTCTTTTAACAGCTTGCTGAATTAACACCCAGGCGGGGCAAGAGGGCTTCCGATTAACACACATCAGCCCCTCTGCGTCGAGCACAAAAGATACGCTACCTTGTCTTGCTGCTTGTGTATGTAAGACGTCGTACCGCCTGCCCACCCTCCCGTAGAGCCACACTCTTCCTGGGCACTCAGGAAGTTAAGGAAAGTTCTAATGTCCTTAGAATATGATGATGGCAGAATGTTAAAGTGGGTTAGTGTGACAAACTGCTGCGTGTGTTAATCGGGAATATAATTATCATGTCTTTAGGTTCATGTGTGCTATAAATAAGATATATAAAGATATTTTTATAATATGTGAAATGTGCTTAAATGTAGATTATTGTTAATGAAATATAATTAAAATAAATAGTTTTCAAGTGGTTTTGTTTCAGAATTTTAGGTTTATTTGCGACCCAACACAGTACTAAAATTGTCTACCATAAAAAGTATACAAAATTGTACATTAAAATGTTTTAATATTACAGTATATCAGACCTAAAACCCAATTTTAGGTCGGAACCCAGTGGTTGACAACCACTGATATGTAGTATGATGTTTATAGTAGTAAGATGTAGTATGTATAATATTGACATATATATGTGTAAATTATATAAGTGTGTGTGAGAGAGAGAGAAATTTGAGATATTGTATATTAAAATTAAACATGAAAAAGATTTTAATTTATTTCACTTTTTCGCTTTTTGTATATATATTTAACCCAATTTTAGGTCGCAAACCAACAGTTGACAACCGCTGATGTTTAGGATATTTATAATGTATTATAAATTCATTTAAATTATTTATATGAATAAAATGACATTGTTTTAAATGAAACATGCTAATTTATTTATTTCTTTTTTCTTTTTTAATATATTTAAAAGATAAAACATTTTTAAATATTATTTTAGTAATTTTTTTAAAGACTATAATGATTTTTGTAAAAGTAGATAATGGCTTGACCTCTCTTCCTTAAGAATTGCTATCTTTTATATATATATAGATCATACTTTCCATTTCCAGTTTCTGCTAATGAAATATAGTTGCAGCATCCGTATGGATATTGAACTCATCTTTGGGTTGTGGAATTGGACGTGGATGATCACTCATTGCAGCAGATAGTAAAATCAATAGGTATATGGTGTGTGTGTGTGTGTGTGTGTGTGTGTGTGTGTGTGTGATATCTTTAGCACAGCAGACAGTATTCGAGAGAGACGCGGCGAGAATAAAATGTGAGGGAGTGGGGCCACCTTTTGACGACAAGAACGCACAGACAGCTGTGTTTCTCCCGCACACGCGCACACATCCCGTCTCTTTCTTACACACACACACACACACACTCAGGCAGGGCCCTTAGACAAAGAAGGGATGGCTAATTCCAATGAGAGCCAAATCAATCAGCTTTTTTTAATCACAACACTACTTTTATAGTCTGGCAGTAATGATGAAATCCTATAGGGTGATCCCCTAAGATACACACTCTCTCACACACACACACACACACCCTGCCAATTTCAGTACTCCAGACACTTACTGTGATGATTTTCATTTTTCAATTACATTATCTAGTCAGCCAATCAATCGTGGGGCTTATCAATAATTAATACTTCAATGACTATTAAAACTCCTAAATAAAACTGCAACATGGCCTCTGACAACATTTAATGATTTTAGCTCCGTGACATAGTGCTGGGGCAGAATAATCTCCATATTTATTTTTAAATTGATAATTTCAGTGATTCATTACATGTGGAATGAGACAAACTGCATATCTTTATTTAAATGATGAATATAATACACGCTAGATGATTATTAGCCCTCGCTGCGCACACGCAACACACAAACAGTCCAGTTATCCCATCTAGGCTGAACAGATTGAGCTTATGGTAATAGAAAATGTTTTTTTCGCCACAGGCTCAGCTCCACTCAGAGGGGTGTTAATGCGTGCGGTGATGGGTCGGTGTTTCGGTCTGATACTCTCGCCTGTTGCTGCCGCCTCTCGCCGAGTGTGGATTTGTCCGTGATCCAGCTCAACAGCCAGAAACAACTGTTTATAAACAGCTTTGGAGCCCACAGGCCTTGAACTAACCCAACTTTACAGCAGATGCAGCTTTGATCCGACTAATCAGAGGGCTGAACTCTCTCTCTCTGTATATGTCTGTTTTTTGGTTTGTCAGCATGGCAGTCATTGGTAGGGAGGATTATACTACAGTTTTAGTGTATACCATCAGAAATTGTTCATAAAGGATCATAAAAAGCCGTCATTCTATAGCAGATGTTTGGTCAAACTATTTCTAAATAGCAATTTGGCTATTAGTTAACATTGTCCTAATGCCTGCATGACCTCAAATAACACATTAATGCATTTTGATGAAATATTGTCCAAAGTCTCCACCTTTGTTTCTTTAAAATAACACTGCACTGATGAATTGATCACACTGAGACCAGGAATGTGTATCGAGAAAGTCAAGTTTTGATTTCATGTTGACTTTAAAGTGAAAAACTCTGTCAGAATCATATATAAAAGTCTGACAGTTGCAGATGTTGGATGTGGTGTGTCGTCTGAAGGGAGGGAGGGAGAAGAAAAAGTGCGAGGCAGGAACATCTGTCAGCACTCAGGCCGGTGTGATGAGGAGTAGTGCTGGTATGCAGCCGCCTAGCGCAGAAATCAGCAGAGCCGGTGAACTTGGCACAGCTTTGTTGTTTATTTGGCCTGACCCAGCGTTCGCCGCGAGGCTACGGCAGCTGCTCGCTGAAAGAAGCTTTTGTCCTGCAGCAAGAAATATGTTACAAATATTTACCGTGGGGGGAATGCAAAGGCCTGGCCCTCGGCCAGCCAGACTGCGGCCATAAAATTCACTGCACATTCTTGAATTAGTCGTCCTTTCAAACTGAGCAAAATTTATACCCTCCCTTTATTAATGAGATCACGCTGTCAAAGATTATTGGCCATTTATGCTGTCAATGTATGGATTTCACGATCCCACTCAAGCGAGAGCTGTGCTATAATTTAATATCTTTGAACGGAAATACACATGTGCTTTTCTGAAGTCTGGACACGACTAAAATAGGAATGTTTCTTGGAAAAATGTGTAATATTTCAAGCCATCTGAATTTTTTTTTTTTTTTTTTTTGCATATTCAGTGAAAAATTACGGATATTTTCCCTCATGCTATTTGGCTTTTTTTTTTTTTTTTTTTTTTTGCACATTCAGTATCTATCGATCAATCTCTCTATCTATCTTTTCCCCATGTTTTTGCTTGCTTTATTATTATTATTATTATTACTTGCACATTCTCTCTCTCTCTCTCTCTCTCTCTCTCTCTATATATATATAAATAGATTTTTTTTATGTCAAATTTTATATTTGTTTGTAATATTTTTTGTTTTAGTTTTTTTGCTCAATGATATTTACTGCATTAAATTATGTGGCCTTCTTTTGCACATTGATATTCAGTGCATCAAGCATGTCTTTTTTTTAGACATCGATATTCAATGTATAAATGATGGATAGTTTTTTTCCCCTTCATTTTGTCCTAGAGGAGAAATCAGAACAAATCCTTCTGAATTTTTTATTTTTTTTTCTCTGCTCAGGCTCACACTTGGGTCAGTGGTAACAAACGCAATTTCAAACACTGCATAATATCACACAGGGAATGTATGTATTTCTGAGGTAAAAAAAAAAAAAATTCTATAGCAGTCTTACAGCTTGAATACATCTGCCTTAACCGCCGAGCTCGTCTTTTACCCTTGTAGCCGGACCTTGCCAACAGCTTCTCCAGCACATTGACATGCAACGAAGCTAATGGTACCCAATACGGGAGGGTCTAATCTTGACTAACTGACAAGATTTAAATCGAGGAGACATGTTCTGCTGATTAGCTTCCACACCCACAATTATCCAACTGGGGTGTCAAGCAAGGTTTAACATCTCCACTGATTCTTCTCTCTGGAGAGATCCGGCAGGAAACGCAATCGTTTTTAATAACTGCAGCCACCTCCAGCAACACCATCCAGTGACTGCAGTGTTCCCAGCCATTCAAACTCCCTTCAAAATTAACCTTTCCAGCAAAAATATCATTTCGTGCAAAATGAACCACCGAGCCCTTTTTCTTGCCCCTCTCTTTCTCTTTCTAGCGCCAGTCGCCCCCCTCCTTCGAATAATTTATTCAAATTGCCAAACTCAGAACAGTGGAGCAATCTGCTGCCCCTGAGAGGAACTGTGAATTCAGATTTTATTCTGGAAAAAGAAAAGTTTATATACCTGGCCGTCTCCTGACAAATAAGGGACTCATCTGAAACGTCCCCTCGGTTGCGTGCGAATGAGCGCGTCTTGTTAAAATTCACCTCATTTGAATATTCCGTGTAACTGCAGCCACCTCCAGCAACACCATCCAGTGACTGCAGTGTTCCCAGCCATTCAAACTCCCTTCAAAATTAACCTTTCCAGCAAAAATATCATTTCGTGCAAAATGAACCACCGAGCCCTTTTTCTTGCCCCTCTCTTTCTCTTTCTAGCGCCAGTCGCCCCCCTCCTTCGAATAATTTATTCAAATTGCCAAACTCAGAACAGTGGAGCAATCTGCTGCCCCTGAGAGGACCTGTGAATTCAGATTTTATTCTGGAAAAAGAAAAAAAGAAGTTTATATACCTGGCCGTCTCCTGACAAATAAGGGACTCATCTGAAACGTCCCCTCGGTTGCGTGCGAATGAGCGCGTCTTGTTAAAATTCACCTCATTTGAATATTCCGTGCAAAATATTATTTGATTGCGGGGTGTGTCCCGCGTATTTCCGCACATACGAAGCCCCGTTGGGCAGCATATGTCACCGACGACTTTGAAACGGAGATTGACCCCGTTTCGTGCAGGTGCGGCACCCCGGATGCCGTCACGACAAAGAAACCTCACCTGACGTGACGGACAGCTGGGTTAATTCCGCCCCTCCGAAGCTCTCGCGGCATCAGTTCGGTTTTGGTCTCCACTCAATCACCTGCCTGTTTCCCACACTAACGAACTGTTTTTCTAATGCTGATGAAACCGGGACACAAAGCAATGTGATTAATAATTTACTGTTTAGTTTTACTAATTGATCTGTTTGGGGAATGAGGATAAAAGTGAAGCTGCATCCTCAGATCACAATGCGCTTTCATATGGCATTTATACACAAGTCGCAGCAGGTTCCCACAAGATGAATAATGAACTAAACAAGATCAAATAATTATCACCAGGGACTTAAAGAGCACACCGTAGACAACAAAGTTGCCAAATAGCGAAGGTTCGGTCCGAAGGAAGGATGTGAAAATGTAGCTTTCAGTGTTCAGTCCTAAAATTAAGTATTTTTTGGTCTTCATAGTAACATCAAAGCAGGTCCTCTTTGTTTTTTATAGTCATTCTATAATTTAGGGTACAATCCATTGATGATAATTATGTTTTTCTAACAATTTTCTTTTGTTTTTCAGTTTGGTTGAAATTGCCTTTATGTCTCTTAAATTTACAGTTTCCGCTATTTGGATTGAGGAAGTCTTGAGATCAAAATAATGAATAAAAAATGTTAAAGTTGAGATTTAATTTTCTTTCAAATAAGAAAATATTTCATTTTACTTGTGAGCACAAAAAATGTTACCAGCCAAAAACTCCCCTGAAAACTAAAAAATGGTTTATCATGTCATATGACCAGGATCATGTGATGTCCACCGCTGAAGAAAATGACATTTTGAACACGTTATGTGAAATGTACTCTTTATTTTTCTATATTTGATTTCCAGTGACCTATTGTCAAGGAGTATATTGATTGCCCATGATCTATGTTGGGAACATTGCTATGGTTTGCAACATTTGAATGATTTTAAGTCAAATATTACAATTTGAGGTTAACCTGATCATATGGAACATTTGGAACATTACCTGTAAACCCATACAGTTTGTCGGTAACATAGTTGACAAACTCACCACCATGGAAAACATCTTATTCCTTGTAATATAAAAAATGGTGTTTAATAAAAATGTTAAAGTCAAGATTATCTATATTAATCTGAATACCCTAAAAATGTAATTAAAATATTTCATTTAACTCATGTCCACAAAAAATGTCAACTATGTTACTAACCAAATACCCCCCTGAAAACAAAACAAAAAAAGGGTTTATCATAAATCTGTGACCTGCGTCATGTGATGTCATTTTCTTCTATACCAGGCATTTTAAGTCAAAATGGTGAAATTGTCAACTATGTTACTTGTCAACCCATGCAGATTGTCAGTAACACAGTTGACAAACTCACCACCAGGGAAACATCTTTTTCTTTGCAATACCAAAATTGTGTTCAATGATATTACTGATAATGATAAACTACATAAACTGAAACCAATTGTTTTATTGAGAAAGCATATATTGCTTTTACGCTTTTTTTGTTTTTGTTTGCCCTGATGTGAAATAATACCCTAAATTATAGAAGGACTCTCATACTGGCCTTGGGTTTACTGAAACATTGTCAAAATCATAATTAAAGGGTTTATATTCACACATCCAAGATGAGCTATTTTTGAAACTGTGAATGGCTGTGAATAAATTAGGCAGATTACTGCACTTCGAGTCAAAGCAAATGTGAGCCATGTTTAAGACTAAAGAAATTAGCCGTAATCTATCGCCAGATCGTCAGTCCGAGCAGGATTGTACTCGCTCGTATCTTATGAATATTTGTATGTGGATTTACATGTGCGTGCTTCCACCATTATGAGCTCAAGTTTGTGTCGCGGGCCTGACATCTGTCTCCCCAATAGCTTAATATCGTGTCCCAAGGTCAAGCGTTAATCCGTCGTCTGGCTGATCAGAACGGCCCCCGACATCCTGAGGTGCTGTTGCTATTAGCAGCCAACTCAGAGACATTCAATGTGCTAATTTCGGAAAGAGGAGGAGGAAGGGGAGGGTGGCACGGAGATATGAGCTCCTTAGTAGCATCGGCGTACAGAGTAGGATTAATATGGAATGGGATACATTTTCGTGGTCTTAAAAAAATCTGGATAAAGGGAAAGAGATATTCATCTCTGCTCACTCTCGGATGAAAAACTCCAGCAGCATTTCTCCCGATGCGTTCGCAGTGTTTTAAAACATTAAAACCTTGATAGATTTAGCCTACTTTGTATTCATTAACTAGTTTACAATCCATAATTGTGTCTGTAATAAGCCCAAGCGAAGCGGTGAATGTGAAGCAAATCAAATACACCCTTCCTAATATTCTCATTCCCTCTTGTATTTAGAAAATAGGTATAAATTTGTGTCAGCGTGAGTGAATTTGGCTCTTTTTCACGTTTGCGATCTGTTGATTGGATCGTGACGTCTAATCATTTGACGTGCCGTTTATTTGCGACAGCTTTCTCTGCTGTCTCTTTATCTGCCACATTGAATGAATGGGCTAAGACGACATGTGTTCACTCCTCCAAATATAGCGTTAGCATACAGTTGTGCGATATATAACTGCTACGGTGGGCTGTCATGGTTGTACTCGCATCTACATATGAAACCAGACAGATCTATTTCCAAAGGTGAAAGTGAAGGCTTAAACAAACACTGATGTCAATCACAGGGGCGATTCTTATTTTAGCAAAGTCAAGCACATCTGAATATGCATTATTTATGATGGAAATAAGCTTCTTAGGCAGTTTAACCCGAGCGTGCTGGCAGATATTAGCAGGAGACATACTTTTCATCAGAGCTCGGTGTTTGAAGTCTAAATAACGCACGTGTGATTAGACCCAAGGTAGCTGCCGCCCGTCCCGGGAAACTCTTTTCTGAGCTTGAACAAAGAATTCTGTGTGTGTCAGGAATTTTGGGAGTTTCGTTCGGCAACAAACTCTCTTTTTCATGCGCCTTTCCCTCTGTTGTTCGGTTGCAGATACTCGCTCGTTCTCTGTTTTCATTCAGATCACATTACCGACAGACAGCACGGCTGATATATGGCGAGTTTGTGGAGAAAGCAAAGGGTTGTTGACCCATGTTGTTTTAATGAACAGTTCTTGTTGAAAGGCACTCTCTGTGGCCCTGTCCTTTGTCTGTGTGTGTGTGTGTGTGTGTGTGTGGGTGTGTGTGTGTGTGTGTGTGTGTGTGTGTGTGTGTGTGTGTGTGTGTGTGATTTCTCTCCTGCCTCTTTGCCAAGATTTATTTCATTCATAATAGATTTGCGGAAAACTCTGGCTTGTGTCTCATCTGACAGTTTTAGAGACTTTCTTTTTTTTGTCCTCCCTTTCCTCTATCTGTATTATAGCAGAAATGCTCTTGAGTTTTTCCACTTGAGTTTACTGGATTTCTTCCAGTTCTAGAGACAGAAGCGTTGTGACACAAATTCAGAGACATCTGTACTAAAACAAGTATTTACCTCAGGTTGTTTTTGTTTATGTGACCTCTGTATGTTTTTAATTTCCACTCATGCAATATGCAATTTATAAAATAAATTGTTTTTCTAGACCTCTTCAGTCTTCATTGGACTCCTACCAGCTACCTTTTCTGTTTATGTTCAAGCACTTCTTTGGCTCTACGCACCTGAAAGAAAAGGAACTTTTTGTCAATTTAGAGCGCAACAATTTCTTTTGATTCACTCATGCAATTGCTAATTAGGAAAGTAAATAGATGCCTGTAGCAGATGATTTTATAACATCTCGTTCATATATCCAGGAGCAGCTCTAGGGTTAATGGATATCTAGAGATTTAGGCCAGACCTTTATTATAGTCTGGGTCCATTTTTTATGTAATACTGAAAAACACTAATGATTAATGTTATGAAATGTTATATAAGTCATATGTAATTTTATTATGTAAATCCGAATTTTAGTCTTAGCCTCAGACACCCAAAAGTCAGATTATATATATATATATATATTTTAGTTTAAAATATTTATTTTAAAACATCGGTTGAATTTTACATGTTCAGTTAAATAGTTTGTTAAAAAAAAAAGTGCAAATAGCAATAGCAAAAAAAGTCAATAATTTTGATTTTGTGGCATTGTTCATTTAGAAAAAAAAATATTTATAGGAGTTAGGAGTTTTGATCCACTCTTCTTTACAACATTGTTCTGGTTTATTGAGGTTTGTGGGCATTTGTTTATGCATAGCTTTCGCCACAGCATTTCAGTCAGGATGAGGTCTGGACTTTGACTGGACTGCTGTAACCCCTTGATTCTTTTCTTTTCAGCCATTCTGTTGTAGATTTGCTGGTGTGCTTGGTATCATTGTCCTTATGCATGACCCAATTTTGGCCCAACTTTAGCTGTCGTACAGATGGCCTCAAATTTGACTCTAGAATACTTTGGTATACAGAGGAGTACATGGTCGATTCAATGACTCTGAGGTGCCCAGGTCCTGTGGCTACAAGACAAGCCCAAAATCAAAATGTTCAGATGCAACTTTGCAAACCTAAGCTATCCCGCCATGTTCTTTTTAGAGAGAAGAGGCTTTCTTCTGGCAACCCTTCCAAACATGCCATACTTGTCCCATATTTGTCTAATTGTACTGTCATGAACTTTATCATTTAACATGTTAACTGAGACCTGTAGAGTCTGCAGTGAAGTTCTTGGGTTGTCTGCCATTTCTCTGACTGTTACACGGTCTGTTCTTGGGGTGAATTTGCTGGGACGTCCACTCTTGGGAGGATTGGTGTCTGTTTTGAATGTCTTCCACTTGTGAAAAAACTTCCTCACTGTGGAATGATGGACTTCAAATTATTTGGAAATGGCCATATTACTCTTCCCAGATTGATAGCAGCAACAATTGCTTCTCTAAGATCATTACTGATGTCTTTCCTCTTTAGAATTGTGTTAACATACACCTGAAGCCTCCAGACCAGCAAACTACCAAAACTTCTGCTTTTATAGAGGTGCTCACACTTGCTGATGATCAGATAATCAAAGGCATTTGATTAGCAGTGTCTGACCGTTACTTACCCTCTTAATTCCTATGTTAACAGTAAGGGTGTCCTAACTTTGTCACACATGGCTTTTCCATTTTGGCTTTATTTTTGTTAAATATATAATGACACGGTACAATATGTCATGTGTTGCTGTTCATCTGAGGTTTTATTTTCCAAACGTTAAGACCAGAGCCAAGGCCAAGGACCAGATATTTTTTATAATGCCCTGATACAGAAAATCATGGAATTCAATAAGGTGTCCTAACTTTTAAAAAAGATAGGGTCAAACAATTAACGAAATTAATGAGTTTATTCAGTGTGCAAACAAACACGGAGAGATGAAAATGGATACCTCAGCAGAAACACAAGACGCGCTTTCTTTGTATTTGTGTTGGTAACCTACAGCTCATTAACACTGTGAGTTATTGAGAGTTATCTGTTTAATTGTGAAACGTATTCAAAAATGCAATGCCTTAACAATGAGGGCAAGGTTCACTGATCAATAGTGGAAAATGGATCCTTTGTGGTATTATCATAGGTAATTGTATTTCTCTGCCTGCTTGGATCAATAAACAAATAAAAAAATAAACAGAGTTTGAAATGCATACTGTACATTAAACTTGAAAGAGACAAGTTCTGAATAGCATATAACAAACTTGCTCTTTCTGCAGTAAATATTATGTGGTGGATGAGGAGATCCCCCCTTTCTATGTAAAGCGCTTTGAGTGCCCAGAAAAGTACTATATAAATGGAAGGAATTATTATAAATTATTATGTGTGTATTGTCACTGTATGCACATTTTCTGATTGGATGCCATACTAAATTTGCTAAAATGTGCAGTACACAACATAGTGTGCTTGGAATACTGTATTCCACAATGCAATGCACAAACTTGACCTTCCACTTCAGTCTGACAAATGCACTGGAAGTGCACTAAAAAAAATGCATTCAGTAAATATCACAATTATTTACAAAGAGACATGAAAATTAAGCAGAAAGAGTGAAATAGTAATTTTCTTGTAAAATGTAGCTTTGGAGAAAAAAAATGACAGTGTGTGTTTGCATGAACTTTAAAAGTTTGATTTTAATTGGACTAAAGCAGTAATTCATGTGTAGATGTGTGTCAGTCTAACAGACCCAGATAATGCAACTGCTGATCATCTTCATCGATCATTCATACATAGTAATCAATCTACAATTGGCCTTGGCATTGTGCACTTGCTCTAAAAGACAGAAGTGACGTGTTTAACTCTTTAACTATTCATTTATGATTACATACTTCAAAGGAAAGATGAAGACTGTACCTCAACTGCAAAAAACCCTGCTCTTGCTCAGTTTTAACTGAAATTCACTGCCAAGAGTGATTTTGACTGCCATTTTCACATAAAACTGAATAAAATATTCACAATACCAGTATTTATTTGATAAGGTCATGAGGTCATGTGACAACAACATAGCACATAACATTTTGTTGAGAAATAGTAGGCAGTATGCAGTGTATTCTGCATAGAATTCACTAGTAGTAAGCCAGTATTCACTTTCAAACCAATCCGCCTCCAGGTATTCCTATATTTTGTTGAATTTTTCAAAGCAACGGTCCCCAAACACTTTAAATGCATTTAAATACATGATTCTGCCCCCTATGGGCTTCCGGTAAAAGTCTGTCCATTTCATGTCAGACTTTAGATTGTCAGCTCTCTAATGAGGAGCCATTTTTAGTCTTTGAGCCTGGTTGCTGTGGGCTTCATTAGTTTTCCCTGTGTCCTGAAAAGTGAGACTCGCACATTCACAGCAGGCGTGGCGGACACTATCTCAGAATTGACACCCTGAGATTGCGATGTAGTTACGAGTGTGTTTGTGTGTGCCACCGCCGTAGGGTGACTCCTCGGTTGTCTTTGATCAACGTATAATTGCCTCAGAACAGGAAGTGGCGGGTGTTGGCAAGGGGGTTTCGGCCGTGATGGATGTTGACCCCTCCCGGGAAGGATGGCTCCTGTTGTGTCACCCTGGGGATAGGGCAGGAAACAAGAGCTCTTTAGAGGATAGCACCGCCATTAGGTCACGGCTGGAGTCCTCTTCATTGCACACACAAACACACACACACACACACATACTGTATAAGAAAGAACAAGTGTCATCGAAGAAGAATGACCTCGCTTTTTCCATCGGCAACACTATAGTTAAGTTCATGAGAGTTGTATAGGCCATAAACTCCCTTAATATCTTCCCCCATCTCACCCGCCCTCTTCTGTTTGGAGCATGCAATATATATATATATATATATATATCGTGTCAGACCAAACTGCGATGCTCCTTCATGGAACACTGGCTGTTTATTAGCGGCAGGCTAACTTTAAGAGAAATGCTAACATCATTCATTAATGGGCCGCATCTTGGGTCTGATGAGGCATGTCGGCATCACCGGGCCAGGCGTAATGGCGCCCGGTAAACGGACGTTGTAATTGTACGTCCAAATCGTACCGTCCGTGGCCTGACAGTGACAGAGCAATTATGGAGAGCTAAGCGGGCCGTGTCAAATTAGCAGCCCTGAAGAGCACTCATCTCTCACACCCAAGAAGTGATGGTGAGTGATGGGTGAGACATGGATGCAGCACTAATGCTCTGATTTGTCAATAGCAGGTCTTCGAGAACCGGGTGTCAGGACTCTATTGAGATGTCGAAGGTGGGGGTCCGGTGACCCGAGCAGGGAGTCTTTCACAGGGAAGGTCATCAGTCAATGTTCCTGTCAGGCGGAGATCACACGGATGCCTGCAGCCCTCCGCAGTAATTACACTTGACTGGGGATGAGGAGATGTCTTCTTCTGTGGGCCGTCAATGACTGCATAATTTATAATTAACAGCAATCAGGCAAGTCAGACGAGGAAGCTTTTGTTTTTTGGGTTGTCTGCTTAGTTCACTGCATGGATAATCTTTATGACGTGATGGAGTACACTAGAGTAGAGACAGTTCGCTGATTCAGGAATAAATATGTATCTTAGAAGTTTATTAAAATTTAAGTAAAGATAAATTATGAGATTATGACTTCTTTATGCTAAATGTAAAAAAAATTATAATTGGAGTCCATTGGTTGAGTCACTTTTATGTGACAATGTGGAAAATGCCTCAGTGTTTAGAGTCTAACTAACAGGTGTCTCCAGACTAGGTATAAATATTTCAACACACTTCATGTTTAAATGAATTTTTTTTCTTTTTTTACCATTTATGTAATTGTTTGAATGAATGAATGAACGTGTGTGTGTCAGTCTTTTTTCTGCCATTAATGTCACTTTCGGCTCGTCACTCTCAGATTATGTTTAATTATGAATGCTTTTCAGTCATAAATGTTAATGCAGATTTGCATGGAGTTTTATGTCGAGGAAGTGACATCCTCTATTTCACTTTCCAAGTGTTTGCACTTGGATACTGGTGGAAGGAAGGAAGAGAGCGAAGGAAAAAACGAAGGAAATATAGAGAAAAAACGTAAATGTAAAAAATGCGAGAAAGGGGAAAGAATAAGAAAATAAAAATAGAGAAAAAATTAACGAGGAAAAGGAAGGAAAGAGAGGTATGAATAAAGGGGAAAATGTCAAAGAAAGGAATAAACAGTCAGAAAGAAAGAAAATCAAGTCTAAGACAGAATGAGGAAAATAATAAAAGAACAAGAAGAAAGAAATCAAGAAAAAAGAACAAAAAAATTAAGGAAAGAAATAAAGAATGTGAAAAAAGAGACAAAGAGCAAGACAAAGAAAGAACAAAAGACAGATAACTTTTTATAAAGAATGAAAGGAAAGAAAAAGCTAGAAGGAATGAGGAAGAAGGAAGCAATTAGAAAAAGGAGGAATAAAAGGATGAGAAAGAAAAAAAATAAGAATGGATGAAAACAAGAAAAAGAAAGAAACGTTAAACGAAAGGAAAGAATAAGGAAAATGGTAAAAGAAAAAATATTAAATGTTGATAGTATTGTTCTACATGTACAGTATCTAAGGAGGTTACAATTTTACATGAACCAAAAATTGTGTTGCTTTATTAAATTCTAATACACTTGACGCCGACAAGTTCTGCAGCGATTCTGTGTTTGAATGTCTTAGGCCAATTTCAGTTGTTCATGTTCAAAGATTTAAGTGGAACCCCCAAAAATCTAGAAATCCACCATCTTATTTTTGCACTAGAATATGATTTTAGAGAGGAGAGCTGATGATATATTTATACAACATAGATGTACGCTCAGTGTTAAGCTCTCAAATATTCCTCATATTTTGGGGAAGATTTCACAGGCAATGTCGATGTTGCAGACTTCCATTCTACATCGTGTTTCTGTTGTAACAGAAATCCATATGACAAATTCATCATCCATATTTCATTTCTCTTTTGTGTTTCAATTCTTATATTACATTTGTATGCGTTCATTCGCACGTTTTGTGGTTTGTCTGTTGGGTAATGAACAGATAAATGTTTTACGTTCATTTTAGTTTATGCACATTTGATATCAGGACACAGTCTTGTTGATTTCTCAGTTTGTCAAGCACTCCTGGCAGTGCAGGTTTGAAGTCTTTCTGGTTATTCCCATAAAACAAGATGAGTAGGCCGAATCAACGAGGCGTGGTGTTTAATTATTCACTCTGTCCTCCACGCAACCCTGATGAAAGTGTCGTTCGTTATTCATGTTCGCTATCTGCAGGGTGCTTCTATTTTATTCGTCAGAGATGTTGATATGGTAAGGGGGTCTTTCTCGGTTGACACGTTGCATCCGCACGGATTGGGAATTTACCCAAAGAGCCATGAAAGTCATAATCTCGTGGCCCGCTTTTGATGCGAACTGTCGGTCTTGAAATTAAATTTTTTTTTCTTTGCGCCTTCCTTTTCAGTGCACCCCGCTAGCCATGAGGAAAAAACAAGGAGCGGGCGTGAAGATCCTTAAAAACAAAGTTGCAGAGTTTCGAACGTGCCCTTTGCAGCCGAAACCCCTCGGAGCGCGAGATTGACGGAGCTGAATGATGGCGCAGTCTGGTGTAAGACCACGGCGCCTTTAATAAGAAGTAGAAGAGGTCCACTTCCTTGTTTGTCTGCTGAGTTTTGGATGTGCCACATAAGACTTCCTCTTCTCCTGAGGCACCGAGGCTTGACAGGAACATTTTTTCCCCCGCTCTCTTTCTCCACCCATCCCAGAGTTCCCCTTCGAATTCTCTGAATGCTCTCGTCTCTCTCTTGCTCCTGACAGGTGCACTGTGGCCAATGGGATTTGTTTCTGTGGCCAGCAGGTTGTCAAGAGAGACAGCCAATAAGCAATCAAAGTGGAATGAGTTGCTGAAACAAAGAACCACCCCCCCCCCCCCCTTTTTTATGGCGGCACGGTTTGGCGAGTCTTGCATGTATAATTAAGTGAGGGGAAAAAGGAAAGGCCACTTAATCTTCCCCCTAATGGCGATTCCTTCCATCACTGGCTTTCTCTGGGGGGCATACCCCAAAGACCGTTCCCCGGGTCACCGGTGTCCCCCAATTGTCATTGGTGAATCTTTTTTATCAGGCTGAGAGGTGTTTGCTTGCGATGTGGCATTATTCCATTCATCATTGCTTTGTTCCTTTAAAAATTTGTAGGGCAGCGGAAGGGTCCGTCACTGGGGCGATTTATCATCTGGAGGAAAAGAAGAAAGATGTGCAGGGGCCCTAGTTGCATATTTCACATGAGATGTGTACACACACACACACACACCCTCTTCTACTGCTGAAGCCTGTCCTTTCACAGTTTTTATTTGTTTTACCACTTTAGTGGCTGCAGCAGAAGCGGTTTTAAGAAAGCCACTGGTTGTAATTGTGTTGTGTTGTGAGAGATCTGAATGTATTCATCTTCCTTAATTAACTGTCCACTCATTGTCTGCACATTAGACATTAACGGCACACACCATTTACTGTAGATTATTCCAACTACACTGCCTTTATCACGTACAGCTCATTACGAGAGGCTCTAAATAGCCATTGTTTTAATATTTTGCAATTTTTTGACTTGCAAGTTGTTAGTTCTCCATTTACCAGTGTGCAAATCTGTAGATCTCAATATTGAGATCAAAAGATTCTAGCAGATAACTGATAAACCAGAGATGCTGC
Source organism: Sinocyclocheilus grahami (assembly GCF_001515645.1). Taxonomy (NCBI): domain Eukaryota; kingdom Metazoa; phylum Chordata; class Actinopteri; order Cypriniformes; family Cyprinidae; genus Sinocyclocheilus; species Sinocyclocheilus grahami. The sequence continues at coordinate 2,091,235 of NW_015505212.1, forward strand.
TTAAGTGTCGCTCCACCCTAGAGTGAACAAACTGGCCATTATCTGGCCGTCCTATGCACAAGTGTTCCTGCACTTGCAGGCCAAGAAGTTGCACCGGAGCCTGTGATTTATCCCAAATGGGCCGCACTGGTGCGCTCTATAATATAGACTATTATGTGGTCTCACCACTGACACTAATGGGATGTTACAGCGATTTAAAATGATTTAATGGCTCCCAGGTTGGGCCCCTAATGGTCCTCTTTATACTGCAATGCCTATTATGAATGTGAATGACAGTGTTGTGAAGTGCCTCTGTTTTTTTCCCACATCTGCTCAAACAGTGTGACAGGTGCCGCTTTACCGGCCGAGTGGAGGGATCAAGAGAAAAAAGAGGGAAGGCACGTGTTGACTGCTCAGCCCCTCGTTTGATTGGCTTTTTCCCTTACTGTCCATCCTTCCTGTCTTCCTGACACAAAAATTACTTTGGAGTTATGATAACTGGAGGTTTATTGTCTAGTGAAAAAAACAGGACATTAATGGCGCTTTTCCACTGCGTGGTACGACTCGGCTCGGCACGGCTCAGTACGGCACGGTTCGGCTCGGCATGGTTTGCGTTTCCACTGCAGTTCAGTACTGCTTTAGAGTGGGCGGGATTATTCACATGTCGTTATAGTTGCACCACCTCTACTACCACGACTCCTAAAAAAAAACGTTTTAATTCCGCGTTGCCCCATCAAGCTTTCGCTGGATCCGCTCCTCTACTATCAACGAGAGGAACGTCTGTTCTTCCTCAACAGACAACAAAACTTTTTGGTTGTTAAAAAAAGGTGCGCTCGTTCAAAACGAGTTTCGATCCTTCACTGGCTGTGCTGATTTAAATCTAGTGGTTCTGTTGTGTTGTGTCGCAAATTCAGTGATGCAGGTAGTGACAATTCTCTCCAGCCAATCCGTGATCAGCAGAGTTTACACGTCACATTTTGAACTTTACACGATTCACTTGGAACCCCAACCGAGGTGGTACTAAAAAAGCTACCAGGTACTGTACCCAGTGGAAAACCCCCAAAAAGTGAACCGTACCAAGCCGTACCGTGCCGTACCATGCAGTGGACAAGCGCCATAACAGTCTGGAATTGCCCTGCTCTGGTTTGCTTCCTGTGATGTTTTCCATATACAGTACAACTTAGAGATACTACACGGTTATAAAAAATTAGCAAAAGTTGTACCTTTCGGGGGTACATCCCCTGGGGCAGTAATTTCAAAGGTAAACCTCTGTACCTTATCTACCTCTAAAAGATGCATACTATAATCTCAAGATACTTTCAAGCATATTTTTCAAGGGCACTATCCCAGTGACAAGCTAAAGTGGTTGAAATCCAGGCCTCCTAACCTGGTTAACCTAATCTTCTCAAGGAGGCCCAAACAGAATCTCCAGAAACAGAATCATATTTCCTGCTGATTTTAGCATATTACCCCAAATTATCCTAAATATTTAGTTAACAGTCACCCCCCCCCCCCCCCCCCCCCTTTTTTATGGCGGCACGGTTTGGCGAGTCTTGCATGTATAATTAAGTGAGGGGAAAAAGGAAAGGCCACTTAATCTTCCCCCTAATGGCGATTCCTTCCATCACTGGCTTTCTCTGGGGGGCATACCCCAAAGACCGTTCCCCGGGTCACCGGTGTCCCCCAATTGTCATTGGTGAATCTTTTTTATCAGGCTGAGAGGTGTTTGCTTGCGATGTGGCATTATTCCATTCATCATTGCTTTGTTCCTTTAAAAATTTGTAGGGCAGCGGAAGGGTCCGTCACTGGGGCGATTTATCATCTGGAGGAAAAGAAGAACGATGTGCGGGGGCCCTAGTTTGCAATTTCACATGAGATGTGTACACACACACACACACACACTCTTCTACTGCTGAAGCCTGTCCTTTCACAGTTTTTATTTGTTTTACCACTTTAGTGGCTGCAGCAGAAGCGGTTTTAAGAAAGCCGCTGGTTGTAATTGTGTTGTGTTTTGCGAGAGATCCGAATGTATTCATCTCCCTTAATTAACTGCCCACTCTCTGTCTACACCTTAGACATTAACGGCACGCACCATTTACTGTAGATTAATCCGACTACACTGCCTTTATCACGTACAGCTCATTACTAGAGGCTCTAAATAGCCAATGTCTTAATATCTTGCCATGTTGTAAATTCAACATTTTTAGACTTGCAAGTTGTTAGGTCTTTAACAATATGCAAATCTGTAGATCTCAATATTGAGATGAAAAGATTCTAGCAGATTTTATAAAAGGCAACTGATAAACCAGAGATGCTGCTTAAATTTCGCTCCACCCTAGAGTGAACGAACTAGCCGTTATCAGTTTTGAATATTGTCCGCATAAGTTCTGTCTTCTGCACAAGTGTTCCTGCACTCGCAGGCCAAGACGTTGCACCGGAGCCTGTGATTTACCCCAAATGGGCCGCAATGCTGCGCTCTATAATATAGACTATTATGTGGTCTCACCACTGACACTAATGGGATGTTACAGTGATTTAAAATGATTTAATGGCTCCCAGGTGTGGCCCCTAATGGCCCTCTTTATACTGCAATTCCTATTATGAATGTAAATGACAGTGTTGTGAAGTATCTCTGTTTTTTTTCCCACATCTGCTCAAACAGTGTAACAGGTGCCGCTTTACCGGCCGAGTGGAGGGATCAAAGGAAAACAGGAGAAAGACACATGTTGACTGCTCAGTCCCTCGTTTGATTGGCTTCTTCCCTACTGTCTTCCTGACACAAAAACGACTCTGGAGTTATGATAACTGGAGGTTTATTGTCTGGTGAAAAAGACAGGACATTAACAGTTCGGAACTATCCAGTACAGCTCTGGTTTGTTCCTGTGAAGTTTTCCATATACAGTCCAGCTTAGAGATGCTTGGTCAGAAAAAATTTGCAAAAGTTGTACCCTTTCGGGGAACAACCCCTGGGGCAGTACCCTTAAAGGTACATCTCTGTACCTTATCTACCCCTTAAAAGGTGTATATTAGTACTGTATGACAAGAATATTTTAATATACTAACTTGGGCACATAAGGTCACATAAGCTATAAAAGAGTACTTTCAAGGGCACTGTCCCAGTGACAAGCTAAAGTGGTTAAAATCCAGGCCTGTTAATTTGATCTTCTCAAGGAGGCCCTAACAGAATCTCCAGACCTTTCCACATTTCCTGCTGATTTTAGCATATTATCCAATTAGCCAAACTATTTAGTTAACAGACACATGCAAAACTTGTGTGCAGCCGGACGTATCCAGAGCTTTCTCTGGTTCTGCAGGTGCAGATTCTGTGTGGGCTTGGTTGTGACCCCTCACCATTGTCCTCTTGAGCAAGGCACTTAACCTCGAGTTGCGCCAGGGGGTTTGTCCCTGTAATAAGTTCATGGAACCGTTGTACAGTGGGGCATTGAAAACCCTGGACATGGTTGCACCAACTGTGCATTTCATTTTTTATTGCAGTTGAAGTTTCAAACTGATGTTTCATGGAACTGTCAGCAGTAATGACTTCAATTTCAATTGAAATGTGATACATTAATAATCATGAACAACTTGGCTAACAATGTCCTTTATAGATGGCAAAGCAAGGACTAGAGGGTGTCATCATTACAGCAAACACTAGCATAATAGCATTTTGATAAGGCTAAGCTAGCAAGCTTTTGAGCAGAATTTGACCTATTCAACATGCAAGCCCCTCCAACACACACTCCTCACAGTCATCATGGACGGTTCACTACCTGGGCAAAGCCTATTGATTGGAGCAGTCAGAGGTGGCCGTGGGGTTAAGCTAATTGTGTCACAGTCCCAAACAATCTTGTATGAACTTTCCTCCCTATAGTATCTGGCCTGCCCTCATTAGCATTAAACAACCACAAGCAGTTTGGCAACAAAGCCCGGATCACTCATTCCCCCCTAAAAGGTGAGAGCTTGTGTCTAATCAGAGGGTGACGCTGAAGGCTGAGAGGGGTTAAAAGAAATAGAGGACGATGGCATAACTGGTATCTGCCACTCATCGTTTTCAAGTCGCTCTGGTTAAAACCGCACTGTCCACAGGCATTTTGAGAGCCAGGGAATCAGAGAAAGCCACTGGATTGACATCCCTAGCAGTCATTACACGCTGGGTTGAATACTAGATTACTCCAAAGTGGCTCAGGGTCAAGTGGCAACATGTTCGCTTTTGGCACGCAATGACTTTAATACCAGCCGCCGTATTAGACAATTGCCGCAAATCCCAGCATCACTCCAACCTAAAAAAAAACCACACAAACCCCGCCTGTCAAATGGAGCTTCAATCTCATTCACACCAAACAATCAGCTCCATTTTGAGACAATAGTGTGCTACGGACAGCACGGTCTGCTGTCCAAAATGGCCACTGTGAGAAAGCATGTCCACGTTCGAACCCGTGACTTGCTATCCTTTTTCTTCTTGGTGAGTGATACAACCTTTAGGTGCTTTGGTGACAATTACAGAAAGCGAAAAATTGAATTATCAGATTTTTCTTTGCCTACCGGTGGCTGTGTAGGCGTAGCTGTAAAACATGGTAATTATTTAGCTAAATTGGCATATTATAATTCTGGATTGACATCCCTAGCAGTCATTACACGCTGGGTTGAATACTAGATTACTCCAAAGTGGCTCAGGGTCAAGTGGCAACATGTTCGCTTTTGGCACGCAATGACTTTAATACCAGCCGCCGTATTAGACAATTGCCGCAAATCCCAGCATCACTCCAACCTAAAAAAAACCCACACAAACCCCGCCTGTCAAATGGAGCTTCAATCTCATTCACACCAAACAATCAGCTCCATTTTGAGACAATAGTGTGCTACGGACAGCACGGTCTGCTGTCCAAAATGGCCACTGTGAGAAAGCATGTCCACGTTCGAACCCGTGACTTGCTATCCTTTTTCTTCTTGGTGAGTGATACAACCTTTAGGTGCTTTGGTGACAATTACAGAAAGCGAAAAATTGAATTATCAGATTTTTCTTTGCCTACCGGTGGCTGTGTAGGCGTAGCTGTAAAACATGGTAATTATTTAGCTAAATTGGCATATTATAATTCTTTTTTCCCGTCCTTTTGGAAAATGAGTAATAAAGGAGATGGCATGCTGGTTGTTGAGAGGGGTTTGAATGAAGGTAAGTGATTTAAATAGCTGGTGTAAGCTAGGCTTGATGTTGACTGTCAATAGGAACAATAGACGCGTTTTTCCAGAGGTCACCGGGAGACAGTTGGAGTGATGGGAGGCCATAGTCCTCCATTTTGCCTCTCTTTGGCTTTCCTATATTCAGTCAAGGTGATTTCCTTGATAGTGTGCACTTCTCTCTCCACTTCCTCTTCTTTTCCTTTTTCCCAGCGTGCCTCATTGTAAGCATGTTCCCGCAGTGGCTGTAATTATTTTCCCCTCGGTATCTGCCTGAGATGAGCGTTTTGCTTAGTAGCTTGTATCCGGCCCTGACAAGCCTCGTTTTGATTATTGTATCCAATGATTGGGCAAACCCTAAACCATGGTGTCACTAATTAGGTAGCGTTTGAGTGGAATAGATGACTGCGAGGTCCTCTCAAGGTCATTCCTGCCTCTCTGAAGCCCGGCAATAAATTTGAAGTTTGAGCAGAGAGGGGAGCAACGGGGCCAGTGAATATGAAGATGAAAGTCCCTGGACGATTCGTTTTTGTGCTCACTGGGATGTGAGCGCTGTCATGTGCACTCACACGTCGGCATTAACCTTTTTCTGCCTTGCACCACTCATCCCTACAAAACATATTCCTCCCCCCTTGTCTCCTGTCCTGTTTGTTTTTCCCAGATGTATGTTTCGGTGAGTACGTTCGTGCATTTATTTGCCCCGGATGTGCGCGTGCTCTCATTCCATCGCGCTTATTCCAGTCAGCTCTTAAGATGTCCAGGGACCAAAATCCTTAATGAAGGCCTGATCAGAGACCTTCTCCGTGTCCCTCTGTCCTGGCACCTGAAAAGCCTGTCTAGCGTGAAATAAGATGCACCAACTGTGGCTTTTTTGTTTAATCTCTTGAAGAGTTAGCCATTATCATTAGCACAGTCCCTCACTGCAGTAAGTACGCAAGGTTAGACGTAAATCATCGTAAAGTTGGAACGCAGCTACTCTATTTAGAATGACACTCGCACAGGAGATTATGTAATCTTCTAGAACAGATCTCTAAATGATTTCTGTCCACCTTAAAGGACATTTCTGTGTAGCGGTACACATCCACCATAAGTCATTGTCAAAATTGTTTGAACTGTGTTCTTTGTTTTATTACTGTTCAGTAAACGTCGTCATCACAATTTCAATCCAACTTCTTGTTGTGTGCAGACAATTCAATTCAAATTCACCGTTATAGATTGAAAGGGAGTCAGTTCTTTAATTCTGCATTTTGTACAACCAGGGTGTCCAGTTTTAGTTTAGCTACCGTGTTATTTCACTGATAATGTGCTTTTGTGCTCTTAAATCATTGTTTCTCTGCAGAGCCGATGTTTCTTTTAGGTGGCGACAATGGGGTCGCATATTTCTTGCCTTTGTGAGTCTGTCTGCAACCGCAGCAGCGGGGAGGGAGTTACCTGTTATTCCGAGGGAACTTTGTTCAGGGAGGCCAGAGACACATTTATCTGTTTTTCAGATGGTGTTAAATCACACCGATGCAGAAAAATGGAAGGTCACATCCTCTTGCAATGGGAGGTCCGAGACTCACCCTAGTCCAAATATTGACATGGGTATGCTAAACTCAAGGCAATAAAAATCATCAATGACTAGCTTTAACCACTGTTGTTATTCCAATGCCGTGTGTCCTTGAATAACCGTACAACACAGAGGCCGTCCTTTAGTTTTAAGTAACTCTGGTGTTCATTTGGGTTGGATCGTTTTCCCGGTCCATTTCGTAGCACGTCGTCTGCATGCATCTCTGGATACTTAGTGTAATAAGAGCGCCAAGTCTTGCAATATCAATAAAAACAGTAAAGTAATGTGGTAAAGGGGTCTGCATTAAATCAGAAGAGGCTCCTTCTTCATTCAAGGTCGGATGAAGAATGAGCTATTGCTTGTGTGCGTCTGAACCACTGGTCAACGGCCTGTGTTTTTAAATATGCAATGAGGACCGGAGACCTTCTGGCGCTCTCTGTGTAACCCTCTTTATGCAACAAGGGGTGAAATCTGCATTCTGTGTTGTGTTGAGAGGCCTTAAATGATCATCTGGGAGTGGACTTTACCTCATCTGTGACCTCTAAAGAAGTATGCTGGAAACGGAGGGTATTATTCCTCCTATATGGGTGCCAATGAAGCCGAAGTTGCGTCTCACACACTCGGGCACAATAGGCTCACACCTGCCCACTGTAATTCAAAGGGCAGCGATTCTCATGCGGGATAACAGGGGCTTGTGTTTTATGTCTGTTATTATCATTCTGGAAATGAATATCATGATTTTTTTATGACTCATTATTTTGCTGGCCCAGGAAGATATTGATTGCGATGCAGAATTCATAAAGAGACAGACTCTGCTTTTGTTCCTCCACTGTTTCCCTAGTCATGAAGCGTCCAGTCGGTCTTCCAAAGGAGAGTGTGGTGCAATTTTTTTTCTTCTGTTGTATCTCTGTTGTGTGAAGCGCTGTGGAAAGAATAGATCTTTCCCCTTTCAAACTAGTACCTCCTCAGGAATTAATTTATCTTGGTAAGGCCTTGTGTGCAAAGTGACATGGAAACTGAGGCGCTTTTTGTGGCGGGAGGATTAATGGGACAAACGGAGCAATAAAAACATCTATGTCTTATGTTCAGAACATCCTGTGTTAATCATAGAATGTGGTTCAGTTAAGGTGAAAACATTCATTTAATTTTGTAATTTTGTAGTATATATGTACACACACACACAGTATATTAACAGTATAAAAATGTCATATATGACAGCCTCTGAACTTGGTCAATACTAATCTTATATACAGGCACTGGACTAAAAATACATTCAATCAGTCATAGCTCCAAAAAGAATTCAACGGGTCATTTGTTAATGCTATAAATTAATTACAACAATAAAAGAAAATTTTGTCTTGGAACTTACATGAACAACAATATCACATTAAACCACAGAAATTCCAAAATGACATTTCCCTTACATTAAACTTCCAAAAGTGCATTCATCTTTGCCATGTTACATTCATTTAGTTGACTAGTGCTATATGCTGTATTAACAAAAACATTAATTGCATAAATAAAAACACTTGCACTGACAAGCTACGCAATATCGCATTCATAATCGAATGTGACTCATCTGCGATTATGAACGCGATATAGCAGTGATCTACAGCTCTGTGTATTAAATGCCGCTCCATTTGAAAGCACGTGATGGAGATTTACTATTCACAGAACCGG
>NW_015505212.1:2100536-2109217 GCF_001515645.1 Sinocyclocheilus grahami
GACTCATCTGCGATTATGAACGCGATATAGCAGTGATCTACAGCTCTGTGTATTAAATGCCGCTCCATTTGAAAGCACGTGATGGAGATTTACTATTCACAGAACCGGCTTTACTGACGAGATGCACATGACAATCGCATGCGATTTATCGTGCAGCCCTAATTTTTTTGTTTGTTTGTTGATCACAAAGTACAAAATAGATGAGGAAAACTAGGATGTCGGGTGTATTCAAAGCGCCGCCATTACTGTCTAGAGTGCGTGGAATGGTGCGCTGTGAATGACTGTTACTGTTTACAGTGCGTGGAAAGGTGCGCTGTGATTGGTTGAGCAGATATATCGCATTCTGCAGAAAAGGGAGACTGGCATTTGTCGCGGTTTGGAAAAAAAGGGAGAAAACATGACAGAATAACTCGGCGGATATCGCATTTTGCGTAAAATTAAAAATGGACTTTTAAATACCGACCAGATACAATACAGATTTTGGCGGAAACTCACTTTTTTTTTTTTTATGATGTTTATCGTGTTTTGGAACCAAACCACACTAAAATATATATATTAGTGCTTTGACATTTTGAACATATCCAAACTTGGTATTCTTAATTATATGCAAATTATGTTTTCTTGAAGTTTTCTTAGAAAAAGTTTTCTTTTCTTTTCTTTTATTTGATACTTTTTGATTTTATTAATAACTAGAAGCTTCTTACAAACACTTCCAAAAAGTTACATTTATTAATGAGAACCACAAAAAACTATTTGTAGCTAATGTAGGTAATTAGTCAAACTATATGATGTTTATGGTTGCCAAGCAACATTAAATTTTGCATTTTAATATAGAAATCTGTTAATGTGCAGTCAGAGTTCAGCATATACTGTGTATTGTACTGCATCTTCAAGCATCCAGGTTTTAAAGTAGAAACAATCCAATCTAAAAAAAATTATAATAATAATTTACACCAAAGTCATACAGTGACCTTAAAGTCCCACACACTTATGAAGGGGTAAATTGTGCTTTGAGCAGATGTACAGTAGTTAGCCGGTCGCCATTTAGTAGAAAATTTATATTTAAAGTGACTTACAGTGCACTAATTGCATGGACAGTCCCAGCGGGTCGACCTGAGGTTAAGTGCCCTGCTCAGGGGCACAGCGGTGATACAGCAAGTTTATGATCTCAGTAACTCTCTGATTTCGGCTTTAGACTCAACTCGCATTCCGTGCTAGCAGCGTAGATCTTTAACCAATAGGCTAACACCTCCCCAGAACAATAAACAAGACAATTAACAATTTACCACATGGAGGACGGCTCATATTTATTCATTAAAGACTGGATTATCACAGCGGTAGCCCAATAAACGTTGCACGCTGCGTTTGGCATCAGGGTAAACTGTGCATCGAACCTTTGTTTGAAACCAAGCAGGGCTTATAATTTTTTTCTGCAGAGGTGACATATCCAAATAAAAGAACCAAAGCATAGAGAGTGACATTTTTCCTTTTTTAAATTTTTTTTTTTAAAGATCATGACAAATGGTATCCTGACACTACAGAATTACCGAAGTGTGTCTGAGAACTAATGAGAAAAAATTCCCAAGGGAATCTTTATCTATTGCTCCTTGGAGTGCACCTTGGGGACCTGCTCACCCGCTCCTCAGTCTGTCACTCCACCCCCTAACACACATACTCACACACACGCCACAACTCGCACTTGACACCCTGCTTCCTTTACACTGTCGAGAGTGAAGCCATTTCACGTTGCACCTTGCAATTAAAATCCCAGAGAGAGAGCGAGAATGAGAGAGATACACTTACTGTTGTACGACGTGCACATACTTGCCACATTCCCCACCCCTGAAATATGTGGCATACACATGTACGCAGAATGTGTCAAGATTGTGGAGTTGAGAGCAATGACAGGTATGGAATTAATTAACAAAAGAAATCACACAATTCCCCTTTAGCAGCAGCATTTTATATCAGCTTTTTACATTACGCCTGTATGATTGCATGAGAGATGTGGTATTGCTGTGCTATTTACAGATGTCTGTTACACTTTTAGCTCTAGGCTTTGTTAAAGTAGATGCTGGAAATTGTATAGTGTTTATCTTTCAAGTGCACCCCTACAAAAGAGTGCCATGGCAGTACCGTAGTACAGTGATGGTGTCTGATAGTAATACTGTGGCGATTTTGGAGTTAAAAAAAATGTCTGTTGACATTTTTGTAATAAGAATATATTTTTTAATAATCTAGTCCCAACATAATTCCCTCAGGTTCACAGTTTGACAACCCAAAAGTGTCCTCATATGTTTTGTATTCATTTTACATTTTAAAGTTCTATTATTTAGAACCTGAACGATCACACTGTGTTTGATATTTTCTTATTAAATGAAAATTGTTAACATTTTTAAATGCATTTTAAAATGTGACTTCAGTGCCTTTCAAGTTTCAAGTTTTTTACTAAATTTGAAAGCAAAAACTAAAATTAAGCAACATTAAGGCAGAATATAACTGTCATTTGTAACTAGAAAAGCAAAGTTAATAAGACAGACTTTAAATGGCTCGGTTGAAAGGGAAAAAAAAGGAAAAACTAAGACAGACAGACAAACAGATAATTCTGAGCATTTTTAAAACAAAGCAGGTACATCTGGCCTCTCCTGTGTGTGTGTGTGTGTGTGTGTGTGTGTGTGAGAACATGTTGTTAGAGAGCATGTTTAATCTGTTGCGTTACTATACTGACCTCTACAGGAAGTGTATTTGTCTGTGTGTGTGTGTGTGTGTGTGTGTGTGTGTCATGATGTGGCCCTCTTACGTTTTCTGGTAAATAAAGCTCGGTCTTAGGCTGCAGAGGCGTGTGTAATAGCTTCTAGTGATGTCCCGCAGTAATGTTTGAACACAGCACCACAAACAGACCCGGACAGTGGAAGCTGTAGTATAAAACATTAGAATGGCTAAGAACAAACACACACACTCACATACAGCCAGCGCCACAAAACACTTGTCAAAGATCAGGGTAATGTAAACAAGACGTTGATGAGTGTTTCATAACTGTTCAATTTTTTATTGAGCAACAAATTGGAATTTCATATGTGGACTCCTCCGGATATGATATTAAAGATGGATTATGAGCATCTCAAGAACCAAAAAAAAGCATGAGTCCTTTTGTGTCATGCCATATCTTTACAAAGGAACGTGATGCATGTTGATATGTAGCTGTTGCAAATGTAAAAAGCAGCCACTTGTCACATTGGTGCCTCTGAGCTCTTGAAACACCAACATACTGTTCTTACCTGTTCCCTGCATATATATTTCTCAGATATTAGATGCTTAGTTTCAGTCCTGGACTGTCAGTTTGTACATTAGTGGTGGGAATGTAGTCATTCTTTCTGCTGGTTACATCAATACATCGATAGATGATGGCAAGTCACTTGAGTCATTCAGTCATTAAATCATTCACTGAACCAATTCATTCAAGCACAAAACAAGTGGATGTTGAATCCACTTGGAACAAGTAATTGAATCATTCATTCAACCATTTTGTTCAAAAATGCTGATTCGTTCAGGATCAAAACGTGGCTGTTGAGAGAATGAATGAATCATTTGCTAATCCTCAAACATAATCTTGTAATAATATCAATTGTTTTTCTTTAGGCAGACATGACATTGAGGGGAAAGCAAATGAACACTTTTGCTTAAATCTCCTGATGAAAATATTTCTCCCCTCACGGCAGTTTCAGAAGAGATCTCAACAGACTGTGCTCATTTTTCCAAAGTCTGCAACCAAAGGTCAGTGATTTCAATATGAATATTTCCCTTCAGATTTGTCCAAGGCCAAATGATCTTTGATATACACATGAATAGTTTTCCAGCACATCAACCATTTTCTCATTAGGGAATTTTAGAAGACATTTGAATGAAACAACTGGGAAAAACATAACATTTCTTTGAAAATGTATTTGAAATGTAATACAGAATTCTATGAATGTAACAGAATTCTGTAACATTTTCTTCTGGGTGAAGTAGAACAGTTAAAATATGTAACTTTAAAGTCGATTGGAGTCAGCATTTTTTTATACATTACTGGTAAAAAAAAAAAAAAAGTTAATCACTGTTATATCATCCAATCAATTCTTAATGGATACAATCCAGTCCCACCCTCCTTTTTTTGTCACAGAATATAATGTTTTACTTGAAAACATGTCATGTTACTGAAGTAAAATTTCATATTGACTTATTTTTTTCAACAGTTTTTCCCTCTTCATGTGTTCTGCAATAGACCACTCCAGACATTTCACATGTAATTATGTGTCTCTGTGCACCCTACTAAGGGTCTGGGAGACACTTGTTTAGCTTCAAACACCTGCAATCAATACAAATGTCATCAAACATTTATGAGAACACTAGTTTCTGTTTATGTATTTATTTATTTATTTTAATCCTGACCATAAGCATCTCATTCTCTCACACATACCTCAGGGAGTTGAGGACAGCGATCTTTGAGATGATTGACAGCTGATTCGTATAGTGATGATGAGGTGCACGTGTCCAAGGAAAACAGACATGATGGAAAATTTGAACAGGGGCTGGTTCTAATTTCTGCTTGGAGTAATTATGATAAATGACGAGCGGGGGCCAGTCGGGGGGCCGTGCACTTCTCCTAGTCAACTTCAAAGCGTGTGTTTGCTCAACAGAGGAATCACCACGCATCCCAATTAACCCATCTGACAGGAGGATGACAATATTGCCGCCTCCTGTTGTTATGGTAAAACTTTGATTGCTTTGATTTTATTTCTAAACTTATGAAGCATTGCACAGATTTCCAAGCTCCTCTGTTGACAATAATGCAACTTCAGTCATTTTCAGCGAGGTGATTGTGTTGAGCAATGGATGTCTCGATTTAATTTCAATTACACTTTTGTAGCAAGTGTTGTGTTGTGTCCTCTGGGCCCAATTAAAGCTGTTTTTAACCTGTGAGAGAGACTTCAAGAATAACCAAAAAAAGCAGATCTTCACTCACAGGCCTATGAAAAATGCATCCGCTGGTACTCGAGGGTGCATCTGGCATCAAATTTGATTTCGGAAGTGTGTGCTTGTGTTTTTTCACTCTTTTTGTAGTTCCCTCACGGCCAATCACTTCAGTTCTTGATTTGGATTGGATTTAGATTTTGAAATGAAACCTAAAATGAGTCTTTTTCTTCACAGTCTTGATTTAGTGACTGTCCGGCCCTGTTTTTCAGGAACATTTGGTGATTACTTCTCCAGTTCTCTTCTGGATCTTCCATCCCACCATCCGCCCCTCTCTCTGTTCTCTATGAGCGGTAGGGTCGGCAAGCCGAAGTCTCACTCCTCCTACTGTGGCCTGTATTGTGTGTGTGTCTCATTACCTCTCTGCACATCTGCCAAAACACGCATGTCTGTAGGCCTCTCCTGCACGTCAGCTGCATTTACCATGGCTTTGAACACCTGGCCCTGCATGTTTTATTGATTGCTTTGTTGGTTGATGCTGGATTCCCCTACAATGTCCAGAGATGGGCTTATGTATTAGGAATGTGGCCCGCAATGGGTCAGGCAGGATGAAAGGAGATCCGAGATGGGGCTTTTTTTTATGTTACCCTGAAGAACTGGAGGCTGGATCCTTCATCAGATACCTACATTTATGAGCTGTTTTCGCAACTGTCTGTGTTGGCGAGTTTTTTTTTTTGATCAGACTTTTTTGTGGTCAGACACAAAGTATTATTCACCTCTACTGGGCATACTGTAAAAAATATCATTTATTTTCCATTGTTTTGTCAGAAAAAAACTGTAGATAAGGTTGTTGTACCCCTAAAGGTATTTTTTTGAAAATGTAGGATACTTTGGAATCTGGGTTATGCTGCCACATAACAACTTTTGTGGCATTGTGGATATCATGCGGTTTCATGTGTTGATGCAGGTTCAGCATTGATGAAGTACTCAAAGTCCTCATATCTGCAGCATTAGTTCACTCAAAAAGGAACATTTTTATCTTTTAATCAAGCTTATGCTGTTCAAAACACATATAACATTGTTTCATCTGTGGAACACAAAAGTAGAAGTTTAGTAGCATGTTCATGCTGCCCTTTTCCATATAATGAAAGCATATTGTGACCAGGTGCTGTCAAACTCCAAAAATGACCAGAAAACACCATCAAAATAGTCCTTCTAAAGCAGTGGTTTCCAACCTTTTTGACTCCAAGGCCCCAATTGTAATCAACAATATTTGAAAGCCCCATTACTTCATAATGGGGCATAAGTATATTCATGTATAAGTATATTTCATATTCATGAAATATATTAAAATTCACAAGATTGTATTAATTTAGATGACTTTTCCAGGTCTAGAAATCACACTTTTAAAATAAGCCTGCCCTGCTTCATATAGAGGGTTTTAAATGGTGCTGCAAATAAGTAAATAAATATAAAATAAAATAAACTGTTCTTGATTGGGTGAATTTAAATAACCTAAAACAACTATAAATCAAAACATTTCAAAACAGCTTGTTTTTTTTTCTCTTATTATTATTTTAAAAGTGTAAAGCCACATGATAGCTTTATGTGAGGAACAGACTTAAATTTAACTCATTATTTACTAAAAATATTCTTTGTATAGCCAAACTTGACACATGAGGATGCATTGTGCAGTGTCAGTTGAATATGCAGAAGTGTGAATGAGGTTTTCAGAGAATAACAAGCTAAATTTTAGTCTGTTTCTCACATGAAGGTTTCAGAAGAAGACAATTGCACGCAAGGTGTATGGACTTATTTTATTGTGTTTTAATGCCTTTTTGGAGCTTGAATGTCTTTATATAGAAAAGGGCAGCATAAACATTATGCCAAACATTTCCTTTTGTGTTTTGGTTGCAATGACATGATTTTGGTTTCCTTTAATGTTATCTGAGTACTCACCTGTCCTTTGTGACTCAGTATTAGTTTTAGCTTCAACAGTTATGGTACCACATCACATATAGAAACAAACCTAAAGTCCCTCAAATGCTGTTAATTACATCACTGATTCACCCAAGAGAAAGCTAGACAGCACACTGGCCAAAAACAGAAAATGTCACATTAATTAGAGGAAGAAGGAGAGCAGGGAGGAATGTATCACTGTAAAGTCATTAATTACATGCTTAGTTTAACCTCTTGACTCGGTTTCTATTTGTTCTAGAGGGGGTAAGACAGAAACATGCAGATGTGTCAGGACCTGCATTAACGCTCCATATTTTAGAGCCTCTGTAAGTTGCAAACAGTCATCAGATGAAGGGACGCCGCCTTGTTGTCAGACTGTCGCTTTTTGCAAGCGCGTGCATCGGCCCGTCTCCCTGCTGTACAACTCTTTTGTTAATTCTCATACCGTGGTGACTCTCATTTCTCATCGACTTTTGTGTTTAAATGCTTGTAGTTGTTATGACAATGTTTAAGAAAGGGATCAGAGCATAACAGATGGTCGTAGTGACTGCTGGCAATTATACATGTTGGAATATAAAAATGGCTGCTATTTATTTGAATGAAAATGCTCGCAACGCCACCCGCACTTCAGATTTAAGGCCGTTTTGCTGATACGAGCGCTACTTTTCAGTCCGAGAAGAATAATCTCTCCTCATGTAGACTAAACACTAAATTAAAAAAGCTCTTTTTTGATCTATCTCTTTCGCTTTAATAAGGCGATGGTGGAAGTGCACACCGGTGACTTTGAGAGATAAAAAGTGGCAGTGGTAGCCGCGCCGTGGGATAAGGGGAAATACATTTTGCGCGTATGTAACGGGGCTTGATTAACAGCCTTCCCAAGCAAAAAGCTAATTATTTTATTGAGTCAGGAGACGGAATCTCACCCGGGGGATTTGGCATTAGCTTTCGAATAGAGAAGAACTATGTCTTTTCCCCCGCCTCTCGGACGACCAGCGGTCTGACAGAGGGATGATCCCCAGGTATGGGTGGTCTCAGCACATGTGTATCAATAAGGAGCTTACCGGCAGAACTGCAAAAAGGAGGGAGTACAATACCGGAGCAATTTGATTCTAAGCCCCTTAGGTCAATCCGTTGAACCCTTTTTTCCCTCCACAAGAGATTTTTTTTTATCAGGACTCTTCCCATTTTTTGTAACTCAAGTTCTGAGTTGGCAAGAATAATGTTTGCTGTCTTTCATCCAGTCCTTGATTCCTCAATAGCACGTTTTTTTTTCAGGAAATGCAGCAGTGTTTTCTCACTGGACTTCAGTTTAACCCTTGTGCTGTGGTGTAAATCTTTACATAATTTCGTGTTCCTGGTCAAAAACGGCTGGCTTTTTAAAAATTGCTTGTAAATTTGTCATTATGCTTTATTAGCACAAAATCTGGGATTCAGTCTTTTTGTCGACTCGTTTTCTTTTAATTAGTGCAGGTTTTTGTATTTCTTTTTGGAAGTTATTGGTCATAGGCCTCATTGATCTGAGCTTATGCACTTCGGTTTTGAGTGATTAAAGCATAATTTGTGGATGATGTTGGCAAAGTTCACTCAATAACTGAGGTGCATAAGCTCAGATCAGTGAGGCCTGCTCTTAATCAACCAGCTCTTGGAATTTTTTTATGATAATATAGCATAATGGGAAATTTATAATCAAATTTTGTAGGACAGATGTTTTTGACCGTGAAGTGTAACAAGGTGGAGAAAAAGATCCCCCCAAAAATGATCAATTTTTT
>NW_015505212.1:2109238-2119748 GCF_001515645.1 Sinocyclocheilus grahami
GGGGGGGGGGGGGGGGGAGTTGTTATACTCTGTGTGAACAAAGTCAGTAAGTTTAAATGCAGTGCAATGCAATAACATTAACTAGCAATTTTGGGAAAAAGAAAATCCTCTCCGGGTTAAAATGTCCAGAACACAATATGAGGGTTAAAAAAAGTGTCATACATCTGCAGTACGTGCCCGAACAATCTATATCTGAAGCGGTGGCACTCCGACAACAAATCGCCCTCTGCGCGGGTCGGTGTCTCCAAATGCTAAGGTTAGAATTTAATTGTGACGCAAGGGGGAGAGCGCGACGGTTATGGACAAAATAGCAACGTACATGTCACAAGACGTGTTGCGAATAGTTCACTTAATACCACTGTATACACAGCGGACAGAGAGCGGCCACCTTTGCTCCCCGCTCTGCAAATCCCTGAATAAGAATGTGACATAAATTCTGCACATATAAAATTAGTAAATGCCACTGTAGCCATAGTTAAATATCACACGATTCCCCAAGGAGGGCCCTTGCAAGTTACCTTGCCCTATTTTGCAATAAAAAAGAAGTGGGGAAAAGAAACGGATGAGGAAAAAGGGGGGTTGTAGGCAAAGAAAAGACGACGATGAAGAAGAAGTGGTGTTGGCTACAGCTGTATGCAGTTAGAAACAGAAAAGAGAAGGGTTACGGTCCAGGAACAGCCAAGGTGGCTTTTGCATTTAGCGAGACCTCCCCTTCTGCCGACTCGTATTGAAACTATCAAATAAAACGTGGCATCGAGAAGGCTTACTCATATGGCTCATAAGGGGTTAAGTGCGGCCTAATCTCTTGTCTAATAAAGTTACTTTGAAGTGAGGAAAGTGGGCGGTACGGGGGCCGCTGAACATTTTGTAAATGAGCTCAGCTAAAAGCCTTGAGTGTGTATGAGCTTCTCAATGCGATCTACTCTCCTGCGATGTCTCCGTCCTCTCCGGTTAAGGTTTCCTCAGCTTCACTTTGCATGATGGGAGATTTTCCCTTCCGTTCCGCCGCCTGTCGCTGGCGTGGTGCCATGTGTGCGAGGGGAAGCCCCTCATTAATTTAGCCACAGATTGCTGTTAGCTCCTCGCACTCGGGTGAGAGGTGTTTACAACAGTTTAACGGCAAACTGTCACAGACTGAAGTCTTAATGTAGCACAGAGTCGCACCGCCTGGACGAGGCGTGTTTGTTTTTTTGCGTATGTTGGCATTTTCCGTTAATAGGCAACGTTGGGCCTCTGCCAGGACGCAACAGGTCCTCTTTGAATGCCTGCAGGGTGCCAAGCACTGTATCTAACACGTTGCAATATGGTTGTGATTCCCAATGTAAATGTTATTGTACTTGTCTGTGTGTGCGCGTACGGTGTGTTTTCTATCCATCCCAGGTTTTTTTTTTCTTTTCCTTCTGCTCCAACAGGACCGGAGGAGGGTGAGATTCTTTCTTCGAACAGATCGTGTTAAATTACCCAAAACCATTTAGCGTCCAGCACAGAAATGGCATATTTAACATATGGAACTCTTTATTTAATGTTTTCCTTGTTGATATACAGAATCTATAACAAATGGTAATGATTCGCAGCTGCTGAAGGGATGTCAGATGTTTGGTCGAGCCTGGAATGATGAAGAGGTGCCTCGGTCCTGCAGTAATGCACATTTACTGCTGATTGGACACTTGGGTCAATCGACTCAATACTCACAGGGACAATAAAAGATAAATCGAGAACGATTTTCAAGATGTGCAGCCACATATTATAAATGTCAATCAATATGCAGTTTTTGTCTTTTTTTTCATATGTTTTGTTATTGTTAGTATTTAATCCAATTTTATTTTTCCATAAGCAAATATTTTAGGATCTTTTTTTGCATACAAAATTGTCACCTATGTTATCACCTATTACTAGTGGAAATGCTTATGTTTTGCATTTTTATAAGATTTTTTTTTGTATTTGTATAATTATATTGTCAACATGACAGTAAGTGTTATTTTGGTATCATAAAATATAATATTAAAGATTTTATTCATATTTATCTTTTTAATTTTAGTTAAAGTTTTAACAATTTTATTGTCTTTGTTATTTTTAGTAGTTTTTGTCTATGTAGTTTTTTTATTTTATTTCAATTTTAGTTATTTTAGTACATCAAGTTAAATAAATAAAAATGAGAAATGTTTTCTTGGCAACTAGCTGAAATAAATAGTTTTTATGTTTAATTTTATTTCAGTTAATGTTTATTTTATTTCAAGTAACGAAAATGTTATTTTATGGTTAATTTTAGATTTAGTTAACTATAACCATGAGTATAATTGAAAAATCTTAAAATAACGGCAAGTAATATTTTTAAATATTAAGAAATATTTAGGTTTTCTAATTCCAGGTTAAAACTGATTTTTTTCTTTAAATGTATAATTTTTAATAGAAATAACTTTTTTCATTAATTTATTTAATTTAGTATTTTTAATTTTGTATGCAAACTTTCTTTAACTTACATGCATACTCTGGACTTTTTACTCAAATATATTCTGTATATTAACTTTTCCCATATGAAGCTGATGCTATAAAATAAACGAGACAACCTTGACAAATGTAAATGAAATCAAACACGCAAGTACATATGCAGGGAAACTTTTTGACCTCCTTTGCATTTATGTATGTATAACCTGGAGAAATGTATGTTTCTTATTCAGCACCTCTGGGATTGCCATATTCCCCCCAACTCCAGACCATCACAGGCCTAGTTAACACACCATGTCGTGTTTCAGCCTGTCATCAAATTGACTTGATCTAGCATAGCATTGCAGCGAGAATGTTGATTTTCTGAAACCCGAGGCCTTGATTATGCCTAGCTGACTGTGACCAAAGCAAATCATAACAATAATCGCACATTTGACAGTCTCCAGGGGGGCTGATATATGAATGTGCCATCAGTAATGTAATAACGGATGTATGGAACTTTGTTTCCAACAACAGATCTGCTGTGATCGTTACAGAGTGACGACTCAATCCCTATGGTGGTGCCAGTTTTCTAAAAACGAGATCTTGGAAAATGAGGAATGGTGAGGTGGCAGACAGTCCTTAAGACGTTTTTAACTTCAAACCATTGCTTCCGGCAAAAATGTGAGTCCTCTATTCATAATATTGCTTTCTTCAGTGAAAAAGTTTTCTCATCAGAATCAGGAGTGTAATATGCAGTTCTAAACAAGTTCCAAAACAGTTCTAAACAACTATGTTGGTGGATTTTGATGGACTTTTTCACAGTATAACAGGATGTTTAATGAGACAAAAATGCACAATAAAACCAGTCTAACGCATTAAGGAAATAAACAGGGTAACTTTTGATTTTGTGTTGTTGTGTTGTAAGTCTGACAGAAGTCTAGTGCAAAGCTTTTCAAAAAGTAGGCTTGAATCCAGCTAAGCTGTTGTTGTAACGATAAATACAAGGCACTGCCTTCAGAAAATACCCAATTCATTACTGTATATCTCTCTTTTGACATAACATGGTAGAGAAACAGTGCAGAGAGCCTCTCTCTCAAAATCTCAGAAGTGGTTTTGACATTTGATTTCAATGATTGTCTTTGGTTATTACGAGAGCTTATTGTTTTGATGTTTTGGCCCTTTGGAAACCCAAAAGATATTAGCTTGGCTTTGAGGGGGAGGTGGGTCGTTTTGGTGGATTTGTCCTCAAATATTCTGTATATTAACTTTTCCCATATGAAGCTGATGCTATAAAATAAACGAGACAACCTTGACAAATGTAAATGAAATCAAACACGCAAGTACATATGCAGGGAAACTTTTTGACCTCCTTTGCATTTATGTATGTATAACCTGGAGAAATGTATGTTTCTTATTCAGCACCTCTGGGATTGCCATATTCCCCCCAACTCCAGACCATCACAGGCCTAGTTAACACACCATGTCGTGTTTCAGCCTGTCATCAAATTGACTTGATCTAGCATAGCATTGCAGCGAGAATGTTGATTTTCTGAAACCCGAGGCCTTGATTATGCCTAGCTGACTGTGACCAAAGCAAATCATAACAATAATCGCACATTTGACAGTCTCCAGGGGGGCTGATATATGAATGTGCCATCAGTAATGTAATAACGGATGTATGGAACTTTGTTTCCAACAACAGATCTGCTGTGATCGTTACAGAGTGACGACTCAATCCCTATGGTGGTGCCAGTTTTCTAAAAACGAGATCTTGGAAAATGAGGAATGGTGAGGTGGCAGACAGTCCTTAAGACGTTTTTAACTTCAAACCATTGCTTCCGGCAAAAATGTGAGTCCTCTATTCATAATATTGCTTTCTTCAGTGAAAAAGTTTTCTCATCAGAATCAGGAGTGTAATATGCAGTTCTAAACAAGTTCCAAAACAGTTCTAAACAACTATGTTGGTGGATTTTGATGGACTTTTTCACAGTATAACAGGATGTTTAATGAGACAAAAATGCACAATAAAACCAGTCTAACGCATTAAGGAAATAAACGGGGGAACTTTTGATTTTGTGTTGTTGTGTTGTAAGTCTGACAGAAGTCTAGTGCAAAGCTTTTCAAAAAGTAGGCTTGAATCCAGCTAAGCTGTTGTTGTAACGATAAATACAAGGCACTGCCTTCAGAAAATACCCAATTCATTACTGTATATCTCTCTTTTGACATAACATGGTAGAGAAACAGTGCAGAGAGCCTCTCTCTCAAAATCTCAGAAGTGGTTTTGACATTTGATTTCAATGATTGTCTTTGGTTATTACGAGAGCTTATTGTTTTGATGTTTTGGCCCTTTGGAAACCCAAAAGATATTGGCTTGGCTTTGAGGGGGAGGTGGGTCGTTTTGGTGGATTTGTCCTCAATCATTTGTAAAGCTTTGCATTGGTTTTTTTCGCCCTTTAGCCAAATTGTCTTTATTGCATTTCAAAGCTGTTAGTGACTGTCCCGCTATTACCTGCACATGTTTGTATGGCAGCCTCTATCGATAAAGATAATCTTTGATCAAACAGTGCGTATTGAACTACACGCAACTCCAAACCGATGCCTAGATAAACAAGCTGCTCAATCACTGCGCTGTCAGAGGAGTGTCCTCCGCCAGCTTAACCATCCGGGCCTGTTTTCCTGACAGCTTCATAAGAGCTTTTTTCCTCTTCTAAGGCATCGTGGAATGATCCGTTCTGACAGCACATGTTTGGAGTCCACAATGGGCTTGTCACGTCTTTGTGTATTCAGATATTTACTTTGTCTTCATCTCATTTGGGCCCGTGGCACTGAATTCTCTTTCATATCGAGATAAATGTCAGAACACAATTTTTTTTTCCCTGCTTGTTGTGATTAATAAATATTTAGGCTCGGATGTCATGCATTTATTGTTTTTTTTTTCTCGCTTTTATGCATATCTGTTTATCAGCCTGCTGAGATAAGAAGCGACCGGGGAGATTGTTTGAGTAATACAACAAATTAGCAAACACAACAAGTGCTTGTTATCCGTTGGCAAACGGCAGTGAAGAAGCTCGCTCTCGTCAGGCCGACCCCCATCTTGCTGTTTTTATTTTTTCCCTTCTTCCTCACCTTGTCTTAGCCTGGCCGGCCTAATTAATCTTATGGAGATCTCCCTTCTCCTCCAGGTTTCAGCGAGCCTTGCCTTCTGTTTATAATTTGATTTGGAATGATAAAAGTATGTGTGGCTATAAAAGACGAGTGTCATTTTCCCGAGTGCTGGGACGTGCCGGGGCTATCAATCTTCCCAACGTGCGCGGCAAACTGATTTCTCAGAAAATTAACTTCAATTAATAGCACAAATCCCCTCGCCGTGGCCGCGGAGGCAGAACTTTCAAAGATGTCTCACGATGGTGTTTCACTCGCATCCGCACATGCCCTTTTGTTTCCCATGTTTGAAGGGTCCATTAGAGGGGCCGTTCGAGGCAGTGATGGAGGGAGATAAGTGTCAGACCCCCGCTGCACTACGCTGGAGCCCTGCCAGCTGTTTACTGCATCCTGGTGCGGCTGCTTGTTACTGTCTGACACAGTCAAGATGAAATATCTTTCTCTATCTCTCAGCTTAGAGTGGAGCGTTTCTTCCCAACAAAGCAGCTTTTGCTGACTCACAGGGCCTGCGAGCGGGTCGAGGGGACAAAATAGCATGGCTGTTATTCTTTAAATAGTTTTTTTTTTCACATTTAGGCTGTAGCATCTTTTTTGGAAACTGGACTTGTGTATCTGTCAGTCTATGACTGATTGCTAAAGAAATTAAGTATGAAAACAATGAAGTATGTGAAAAGTATGAAAAAATAACTGTGAGGGGAAAAATATTGACACAAATTTAATGAGAAAACAGCTATGAACTTATGAAGATAACATTGTTGTCTCCATTATTAAATAATTGGATAACTAATCATTGCCAGTAGAATAAAATCTTGTAGTCAAGATTAATCTCGATTTAGTATTGTTTTATCATTAAGATACACTTTTTGTATTAATATTTTTAATTTGTTTTTATTTTTACATTTTCTGTTTTTAATTTTAAAGTTTTAGTAATTCTCTTGTATTTTTTTGTCATTTTTTAAAAGTTTTTGTTTTTGGTAAATATATCTATTTTATATTTATATTTCAGTTTAATTTTTTTTTCAGTTTTGGTCTTAATGATTTTTACATGATAAAATAAGTTTATTTTTCACATATATGTTTTTATTTATTTAGTATTTCGATTATTTTTTTTAGTTTTAGTTAACTGAAATAACCCTGTCTGTATTTATTTATTCATTTATTTATGTTATGAATAATTTGTAGTAAGTCTGGTAATGTATAATAATTAAGTATATAGGACCCTTTTTAATTTCATGTTAACTCTGTTGGTTTCTCTATGCTAATGTAGCATTCTGTACATAATTCATATTTATTTATTTATTTTATCCAGTTGTTCAATGTTCTGTATGTCTTCATTTTTTTTATTTACATTTTTTTTCAACGTCTTGTTTAAACAGGAAATACGTCAACACAGGGAAAAAAAGGTAACACTTTATTTCGATAGTCCACTTTAGACATTCTATTAACAGCAAGTAACTTTGCAACTACATGTCAACTAGCAGTTAGTAGAGTATTAGTAGACTGTCTGCTTAATATCTTCTAACACTTTCTTTGTCAACATTCTACTAACGCTAAACCTACCCTGTCTACTCTTGAGAGTTAGTAGACATGTAGTTGCAAATTAATGAGAATTAGTTGACATGTAGTTACAAAGTTACTTATAGTTAGTAGAATGTCTAAAGTGGACTATCAAAATAAAGTGTAACCCCCCCAAAAAAGGTGTGCCTGTTAAGCTATTTTATAGGGTTTATGAAGAGGCATAAAAAGCAGCATCCTCCCCTCTCAGGTCTTGTTTGGTTACCAGAAGCATTTAAAACGCTTTTATCCCATATTTTCCCAGCAGCTGCTATTGTGAGGGCCTTTACGTTTGCCTTGGTTCGCTCCACAGGCGTTTAAACCTACTTACCTTCCATCAGTAATGCAGGATGACGGTTTCATATAGTCTGACAACACA
The DNA here is from genome assembly GCF_001515645.1 of Sinocyclocheilus grahami. Taxonomy (NCBI): domain Eukaryota; kingdom Metazoa; phylum Chordata; class Actinopteri; order Cypriniformes; family Cyprinidae; genus Sinocyclocheilus; species Sinocyclocheilus grahami. Next base: position 2,116,761 of record NW_015505212.1, read on the forward strand.
ATAATGACTTTATTGAGATGTCTTGAGATGCGTCAGAACCTATCGCACACCTGCTGCTCAGTCAAGAGGAATTGTTGGCGTGTGTGATTGAATGAGTGTGAGAGCGAGTGGGCTCCATGTAAAGCCAATGTTTCCTGCCTCTCTACCCTGCCTGAGGCACTGCCTCCATTGGGATGGTTTATATGCAATAGTAGGCTTCTGCTTATTGATCAGTGCTAATGTCTCAATGATCTCACACTCATGAGTCAGTTCTCTCTCTCTCTCAGTCGGGGGATATTGCAGCCCCTGCTGCTGCCTTCATGTTTCAGACTGATTTACAACTGCTCGTTAATTAGCCACCATGCTAATGAAGAGACAGTTCTTGTCTGCTCCTGTCTCGTGCCTTTACACCTGCTGAAAACAACCAGTCTGAAGTGGTTTGCTGCTCTTAATTAGCCATCAAGCTGGTTTTCACAGTTTGGTCTTTTTTAGCAGGGACATTAACATTTATTTATGTTTACATTTATTTATCATTTTTTATGTTATTTATAATAGCATCCTTGCATCAACAACTCAAAACTAATATATGGTCGGTAAGAATAGTTTTTTACTTTTTAAAAGAAGTCTCTTATTCTCACCAAGGCTGCATGTATTTGCTTAAAATAACAGTAAAATAAACAATTTAAAATTTAAAACTGTTTTCAATTTGAATATATTTTAAAATGTTATTTATTCCTTTGATGCAAAGCTGAATTTTCAGCATCATTACTCCAGTCTTCAGTGTCACATGATCCTTCAGAAATCATTCTAATAGGCTGATTTGTGCTCAAGAAATATATCTTATTATCAGTGTTGAAAACAATTTAGCTTTTTTTTATGGTTAAAAAGTTCATAAGAACTTTTTTTAATATAAATCTTTTGTAATTTTTTTATTATGCCAATATATATATATATATATACAGTGTATATATATATATCTTACTGTTTGCTTGTGGACAATGTATGGCACTAAATACATTTCTCCAGTAAAGCATAATGGTTAAGGGGGTCTCTCACAAAGAGCAGCCTAGGGGCTGCTTTTGAAAATTCAGCTTTGCATCAAAGGAATAAATAACATTTTAAAATATATTCAAATTGAAAACAGTTTTAAATTTTAAATTGTTTATTTTACTGTTATTTTAAGCAAATACATATATATACAGTGGGGCAAAAAAGTATTTAGTCAGCCACCAAGTGTGCAAGTTCTCCCACTTAAAAAGATGAGATATCTATGATGAAAATTACAGGCCTCTCTCATCTTTTTAAGTGGGAGAACTTGCACAATTGGTGGCTGACTAAATACTTTTTTTCCCCACTGTATATATATATATATATATACACCAGGGTGGATTAAGGTGGTCAAGGGCCCCTAGGCTGCTCTTTGTGTGAGGCCCCCTTAACCATTATGCTTTACTGGAGAAATGTATTTAGTGCCATACATTGTCCACAAGCAAACAGTAAGTTGAACTGGCATACACACACATACATTGAGACATCCAATCCTACAGTGTTTCCTCTAGGGGATTCTGAGGGTATGCCCCCCTGTAAGAAAATTTTGTTCATTTTAAATTTAAATGCATAAATCTGGTGCGTTTTTGAGAGCAGAATCAAGTGACTAGATCAATGAAGAAATATGTCCTCTTTTAAACAATTTTGTGCTCTAGTAGCAATTTATTTATTGGTTGCATTGATGTGAATGTGATGGTAGGGCACAATTTTCACTATATAAATCCTTATAAAAGCTACAAATCCTATTCTGTCAAAAGCAGGGAGTGATTTTCTCCTCATCTTTTGTTGTTTGATTATCATTAATGCCGACACTTAACTCAAGAGACAAGACAAGATGAGACATATGTAGTAAAAGTGGATTAAGGTGGTCAAGGGCCCCTAGGCTGCTCTTTGTGTGAGGCCCCCTTAACCATTATGCTTTACTGGAGAAATGTATTTAGTGCCATACATTGTCCACAAGCAAACAGTAAGTTGAACTGGCATACACACACATACATTGAGACATCCAATCCTACAGTGTTTCCTCTAGGGGATTCTGAGGGTATGCCCCCCTGTAAGAAAATTTTGTTCATTTTAAATTTAAATGCATAAATCTGGTGCGTTTTTGAGAGCAGAATCAAGTGACTAGATCAATGAAGAAATATGTCCTCTTTTAAACAATTTTGTGCTCTAGTAGCAATTTATTTATTGGTTGCATTGATGTGAATGTGATGGTAGGGCACAATTTTCACTATATAAATCCTTATAAAAGCTACAAATCCTATTCTGTCAAAAGCAGGGAGTGATTTTCTCCTCATCTTTTGTTGTTTGATTATCATTAATGCCGACACTTAACTCAAGAGACAAGACAAGATGAGACATATGTAGTAAAAGACAACAACACTCAAGCACTGTAAAAGGTTTTGCCACAAACTTAACTAAATCGCTTCTCTTCTGTATGATTTCATGTCTCTTCAGACCTTACAACTGTAGGCTACATGAATTATGAGCTTCTAGAACGCTTGACCAACTAACTGAACTCATTTTCACAAATTGAACATAGAAATAAAAACAGTATGAATAACAAAAAATAAACAACACAGTTCTTTCTTAGTCATGTTAAGTGCAAACAATAAGTGCAGCCATCATCAAAGTAGGCTACTCTCTCAATATTCAGTGTAAATAGAGACCAAATTTTTTCAAAGCATGAGCTATAGACAACACGACCTATTATAGCCTACATACTAATAACAGCCTAGATATGTTATGTAGCCTAATTTGCGCGCATAAGGGAGTCAGTTTCAAAACGCGGGGTATTAAAATAGTTTTTTGAATGCGTGTGCGTGTTTCACTTTCGGTTTCGATTTAACAATCGCGCAAACTCTCAGCGATGCTGAGCGTGCACAAGACAATAATTTTGTCAGACGTTCTGCAACGAATCCTCGTTTAATGTTTCTTATGGACCAATCGAGGGTCTTTTTT
>NW_015505212.1:2120405-2153481 GCF_001515645.1 Sinocyclocheilus grahami
TTTTCACAAATTGAACATAGAAATAAAAACAGTATGAATAACAAAAAATAAACAACACAGTTCTTTCTTAGTCATGTTAAATGCAAACAATAAGTGCAGCCATCATCAAAGTAGGCTACTCTCTCAATATTCAGTGTAAATAGAGACCAAATTTTTTCAAAGCATGAGCTATAGACAACACGACCTATTATAGCCTACATACTAATAACTGCCTAGATATGTTATGTAGCCTAATTTGCGCGCATAAGGGAGTCAGTTTCAAAACGCGGGGTATTAAAATAGTTTTTTGAATGCGTGTGCGTGTTTCACTTTCGGTTTCGATTTAACAATCGCGCAAACTCTCAGCGATGCTGAGCGTGCACAAGACAATAATTTTGTCAGACGTTCTGCAACGAATCCTCGTTTAATGTTTCTTATGGACCAATCGAGGGTCTTTTTTCGCGCTGAAGTAAATTTAAATGAATTAAAATATATAGTCTGGCCAATCCGAGGCCCCTGCACACGTGGGGGACCCTAGGCTGCAGCCTAGACAAGCCTGTGCGTTAATCCGTGCCTGATACACACACACGCACATATTTTTATTTATATTTATATACATATATTTAAAAAATGTTGGTGTGGGCTCAGAAATTTATAGTAAATTTCTCAAGTAGAAAAACTGAATAGAATGTAAACACAAGGCTGTAAATACTGTGTATTATTGTAAAACATACTCCTATAGTCTTATACAAAACAACTTATTTTTTATAATACAATATTATAAGTTAAACTATTTTGCAGTCTTATTCTTGAAAGCTTTTGATTGGACAAAACTCTTTGTAGTGCAGGATAAGTCATCGATATTTTATAAAGACTGTAGATTTTGTGTATATTTGCTAAAGTTAACAGTTTAGTCACATTTTAGGAGTATTTGTGTGTGTGTGTGTGTGTGTGTGTGTGTGTGTGTGTGTGTGTGTATGTTAGCATGAAAGCTAACAGACTAAACCCCACAAAACTCATATTAGTATTAGATCCCACAGATAGCCACACTATCACCGTTGTTTTTTACCCAAACGTCTTTAACTCCACTTGTTCATGTGTGTTTGTGCATCATTCTCTCTTATTTAAAGATGAGATTGTAAATCAACTGTGCTTGTAAAGTCTCCAGCCTCTGTGCTTGTGCTGGAGTTATTCTCTCAGCCCCTTTTGTTTCCATGTGCCTTTAAATCTCCCCTCGAGTGGACCTAAACTGGAAACAGTACATTAACGAACAATGCTGAGGTACTGACCCTTTAGATCTTTCTCTTTATCTCTTTGGCTGATGTGTTTTGATTACGGAGAAAGCGAGCAGACTCTCCCTCGTTTGTTTTCATTAGGGTGATTGCCTCAACGTCTACGTGACCTTCAGCTGTCCTCTCAGTCCAAAAGAAATCTACAGACACACACACACTGGCTGTCTGTCTGTGACTAATGGCATGTGTGTACAGATTCAATGTTAGGGTCAGCACTGGAGCATGATGGGTTTGATGTAATGAGGGAGGGTTTGACTGACATGGTCACAGGGTTTTCTGCGTTTGACTCTCTTAAGCAACGACCCCTTTATTTAAGGCTTTGCCATTATATGCCACAATGTTTCTGCTGTGTTTTAGCAGGTTGTGGTGAGTTTGCTCAGATGATTTTGGAAGTGCGCTCGGTTGGCTGTGGCAGTATGTTGTTTCTGATTGGCTGTGACTGTTTTTCGGTTGTTGTTCCATTCTGCTGTGTCCTTCAGCTCAGATATGATGCAATGAAATCTGAGAAGTTGTAGTTGAGATAAAATCCCATGTGTAACAGTTATGGAGGATTCTCAGAGTCCCTTATTAAATCACACTTTAATGTCTGTACCAGGGCTGGAGCTTTGAGTGATTATGTGTGTAATTATCACATGGTGCTCTGGAATACTTGATTCTGATTGGTCAATCACAAACTTCTGTAGTTAATTTGTTTTTATATTAACATTTACAAATGTAGCACTAAAGCAAGTTATTTATTTTTTTCTTTTCTGACTGTGATTAATATTAATAAGCGGCAGTGGAAAGCAGGATGCTGTGGGTGGTGCTGTGTAGTGTGATTGAAAGCCTTTGTTCTGCGGAGAGGACAAATGAACTCTCCTGAGTCGGACACCCACGCAAAAAAAAAAAGCACCTTGAGACAGAGGGTTAGAGAAAGAAAAAAACTGTTCTACTGCTTCCCCTGTTTTCCTTGGCAGAGATGGTGAAATGTGTTTGTCATGGTCTTATTGGATAAAGCTTATTAAAATGAAAACAAATCCAGATCACCTTTATTTTATTTTATATTTTATTATTTTATTTATTTATTTAAATTTTTTTTGTGTTATAATCAATTTGTCCAGCCTTTTTTTCCAGCCTTTTTTAAATTAATTTATTTTATTTTATTCCAATAATGGTGATTCTTATTAGATTCTCATAACTTTATTTAAAGATGAGATTGTAAATCAACTGTGCTTGTAAAGTCTCCAGCCTCTGTGCTTGTGCTGGAGTTATTCTCTCAGCCCCTTTTGTTTCCATGTGCCTTTAAATCTCCCCTCGAGTGGACCTAAACTGGAAACAGTACATTAACGAACAATGCTGAGGTACTGACCCTTTAGATCTCTCTTTATCTCTCGCTCTCTTTCTCTCTTCGGCTGGTGTGTTTGATTACGGAGAAAGCGAGCAGACTCTGCCTCGTTTGTTTTCATTAGGGTGATTGCCTCAACGTCTACGTGACCTTCAGCTGTCCTCTCAGTCCAAAAGAAATCTACAGACACACACACACTGGCTGTCTGTCTGTGACTAATGGCATGTGTGTACAGATTCAATGTTAGGGTCAGCACTGGAGCATGATGGGTTTGATGTAATGAGGGAGGGTTTGACTGACATGGTCACAGGGTTTTCTGCGTTTGACTCTCTTAAGCAACGACCCCTTTATTTAAGGCTTTGCCATTATATGCCACAATGTTTCTGCTGTGTTTTAGCAGGTTGTGGTGAGTTTGCTCAGATGATTTTGGAAGTGCGCTCGGTTGGCTGTGGCAGTATGTTGTTTCTGATTGGCTGTGACTGTTTTTCGGTTGTTGTTCCATTCTGCTGTGTCCTTCAGCTCAGATATGATGCAATGAAATCTGAGAAGTTGTAGTTGAGATAAAATCCCATGTGTAACAGTTATGGAGGATTCTCAGAGTCCCTTATTAAATCACACTTTAATGTCTGTACCAGGGCTGGAGCTTTGAGTGATTATGTGTGTAATTATCACATGGTGCTCTGGAATACTTGATTCTGATTGGTCAATCACAAATTTCTGTAGTTAATTTGTTTTTATATTAACATTTACAAATGTAGCACTAAAGCAAGTTATTTATTTTTTTCTTTTCTGACTGTGATTAATATTAATAAGCGGCAGTGGAAAGCAGGATGCTGTGGGTGGTGCTGTGTAGTGTGATTGAAAGCCTTTGTTCTGCGGAGAGGACAAATGAACTCTCCTGAGTCGGACACCCACGCAAAAAAAAAAGCACCTTGAGACAGAGGGTTAGAGAAAGAAAAAAACTGTTCTACTGCTTCCCCTGTTTTCCTTGGCAGAGATGGTGAAATGTGTTTGTCATGGTCTTATTGGATAAAGCTTATTAAAATGAAAACAAATCCAGATCACCTTTATTTTATTTTATATTTTATTATTTTATTTATTTATTTAAAAAAAATTTGTGTTATAATCAATTTGTCTAGCCTTTTTTTCCAGCCTTTTTTAAATTAATTTATTTTATTTTATTCCAATAATGGTGATTCTTATTAGATTCTCATAACTAAAACACTTTCTACTGTTACTAAAGTATTTTTTATGTTTTTGTTACATTTTATTATGATTTTAAATAATTCTTTACACTTTAAATAAATAATTGTAAATATTTTTTTCTCACTACACAATTAAAACCTTTTGTATCAATGCCGTTATTTTGTATTATTATTATTATTTTTAAATGTGCTTAGTTATCAATAAAACAATGCCACAAAGCCAGATATCTTTATGATCCTCGAAAAAAAATTTTCCTTTTTTCTTTCTTTTGATTTTGGGGTGAAGTAAACTGTAAAAAAAGAGTAATTTTCTGTCAGGACATTATCCATTAATTTTACAGACATTTCCGTTAACCCTAAAACACAACACAATGAAATTCAAAATACAGGCAAAACACCTGTAAAAAATCAATACGGAAAAAACTTTCTTATTAATACAGTACATTTTGCCCTATTTTTCCATGATTTTTTTTCCCCATTGTATATTTTTACCACATTGCATGATTTCATGAGACTACTGGCACAAATAAACCACCTTTTTCAACATCCCTAGACATGCAGTGCTTCGTTTTGTATATATATGCAAATTTAAATAAACATATAAGATCACATACTACGCAACTGCTGCCAGTGGTTGACAAGTTACAGTGAGAAAAGTTGGACAAATGATATTGTGTCAGTGTCACTGGCATCCAAACAACAGACGTTCACGTTTTCCCTTGTGTGTGTTTGTGCCTCATGTTTCTGTGCGCCATGGAAACAAAATTGGTGCTAAATGCGATTACGTGTTAAGTTTAATGCTGTTTTCAGCACGTTTTGCAACACAAACACTAAAGCAAGCGTGCACAGCTATGTGCATTGTGAACGCTCTTTATTAACTAGGAAATATTTCGTACTATGATTTAAGACGCTAATTTAGACAGTCAAGAGTGGTAGTGAATTAGTCGTGGGACTGAATTTGAAGACACAGGCGTTCTTTGTGCACATCGTGCAAGCCCTAGGCTGCAACTTGATGAGTTTATAACTGTCAGCAAAATTGAAATTATTATCAGGTTACGTAAGTTAGCAACATTTCTCTTGGCCATACTGAGGGTATGTAATTAACTTTTAGACCTCTCTATTTGAGCCAAGTTTTTCAAAGCAGGTGTGCCAATTGAAACAAGCGCAGAGCCACCTTTTCTCGCCTTCGTGTCTGTCTCGCTCTTTTCTGCTCTCTCTAGCTTTGTGTTGATGTAGACGCTTGCTCTGGAGGGCCTTGTTACCAATATGTGCGCCTTTCACTTTTCAGCCATCAATGCAAAAGCCTTTCCTTGCTTTGTAACAATTTAGCATTCCCAGGAGACCTCCTTGTGTTTTGAGCATGCTTCAGTCGCCCTGGCACTCTGGAATCGCTTAACGCAGCAAATTTCTCATCAGCAAAGAACTGTGCTGAACTGAGTGGAAATCAAATCTAGGGCATGTTTTTGTTAAATGAGTCCTGATGCACTCATCTGGTCTGTTGTATTCAAAAAGGGGATGTTATTGACTCATAATTGTTATTTTATTCTGGCAGTGAAAGTTTGGCAGTCCTCTCACAATGCATGTTGCAATGATTCCTGTTACTGTTGATCAAACTTTAGTGCATTATAATGCACCATTTGGACTACAGGCTTTAAAATAATCAAATTGTGTTGCTTTGCAACCTGAAGAGGACAGTTTTTATTTTATCCAGCTGTATTTACTCAGTGCAACTTATAACATCCAAGTGAAAGATGAAAGCTGAAAAAAGCAGTGAAACTGTTTTCAACACTGATATTATTAAATATTTGTTGAGCACCAAATCAGCATATTAGACTGATTTCTGAAGGATCATGTGACTGAAAACTGGAGTAATGATTATTTTTTTTTAATCTAAATTTTAGTGTATAATGAAATCATTTACATGAGAGTCAGTGGCCCCTGTTACAGAATGCATTCAGTTTAGTGTGAAATAATGAAATTCAGCTGTTTGTTTCCAGTGTTTCAGATGATCGGCTGAAGTCTACTGTAGTGGAGTGACTGTGGCCCCTTAGTGCAGGTGTGCATCTTTCCGTTAACATTCCAGGGCCCCTCCATCACTAATGAAGGATCATGCCTGGATCTCCGTTTATTTACTATCCATTGATACATGGTTAATGGTTGTCAGATGCGGCAGTGTTAGTAGGGCCCGAGATGTATTTGTTTGCTCTGGCTGATTTCCTCAAACTAAACAGGTATCGGTGCTCGGCAGTTGGTTTATATCAAAACAAGAGTGACTTTGGCGGCTCCACCTGGTGTGGCCACTCTGACAGTAGCATAACATCTTTCTTAACATACGAGCTGTTTACTGAGCGAAGCCACCTGACCTGCGGGTGTTAGTTTAGCGCTAAATCCTGCAACACGGATGGGTGATAAGGAACGTGTGAAAATAACATTTCTGTGTTTGTCTGCTAGAGCGATCCAGACTGAATTATGAGGCACGGACACCACAGGCCACATGCTATATTTAGTTTAGCAGGTTGTTGTAGGAGAAGGAACATATTGCTTGAGTTGAAGTAAAACACTTTTCTGATTAAACCGTTTGGTCTGAGAGGTCCAGTTTCAAAACACTGTTGGGCATTAGATCCCAAAAAAAGTCCAAAAAGTGCTGGGTTTACATCTTCTGAAGCTGTTTTAGGCATCTCAGTTATGGCGTGCTGTCTGCGGCGAATATGTGTTATATTTTGTGTGTATGTAAGGTCCGTAGGCTTTATTCTAATGCCATAATGTTAAATAGTATTTTAGGGAGAAAAGAAAATCTTCTGCGGGTCAAAATGATCAGAACACAACGTAAGGGTTAAATAAATTACATTGGATTTCTTTTTTTCTAAAGTTACACAATGATTTTCAGACCTTTGTAGGTGTGCCTTACGTTTACAAATAGTTATTGGAGCCACAGTATGTGCTGCACATTAAATCAATTTTAAATTCTTCTCCTCAAGTTACGGATCTGAAAGAAATGAAGACGTGCCAGTCTTCTTGGACTTCTTCATTCACCACAGTCATTCCTGTGAGCCTGTTTTTTAATAACTATCCTATCTGACTGTGATCAGTTCAGAACTCTAGAGTTTCAGATATCCATCATTCAGTTGCTTTACACTGCCAGGACTGATCCAGGTTACAGTGCCAAGTGAGGGAAGGAGATGGAGAGCCTCATTTATACAAGCCCAAATACAGAACAGCCATTTAAAGATAATCTACTGTCACAATGTTTTTTCTGTTCTGTCATATGTGACCCTGGACCACAAAACCAGTCATAAGGGTAATTTTTTTTAAATTGAGATGTATACATCATCTGAAAGCTGAATAAATAAGCTTTCCATTGACGTATGGTTTGTTAGGATAGGACAATATTTGGCCGAGATACAACTATTTGAAAATCTGGAATCTGAGGGGGGCAAAAAAAAATTAAATATTGAGAAAATCGCCTTTAAATTTGTTCAAATGAAGTTCTTAGCAATGCATATTACTAAACAAAAATTAAGTTTTGATATATTTACAGTGGGAAATTTACAAAATATCTTCATGGATCATGATCTTTACTTAATATCCTAATGATTTTTGGCATAAAAGAAAAATCTATAATTTTGACCCATACTATGTTTTTTTGGGTATTGCTACTACTATACCCCAGCGACTTAAGACTGGTTTTGTGGTCCAGGGTCACATATGTGGTTTTCTTTTATTAAAAAAAACTTTTTTCTGAGAGTGTTGTGGGACATTCTAGATCTTCTAAAACCATTTTAAACTGCATTATGCTAATTATTATACAATTATAATTCATGTCACTTTATGACCTCATATTAATTAAGAAACTACATGGAATATTTGTACTTTTAAAAAAAATGCATTTGTCACACAGCAGGACCATTTAAAATGAAGGCAGAAAGATTAAGGAAACTTAAAATAAATGGTGGCCAGTCACAGAACTCTTATACATTCATGTAATTTAATAACTTCAATCTTGATGTTGATGTTAATGTTAATAAAAAAAGATCACTATAAAAAGACTTGAGAACTTAAACCATGGTACATATCCCAAAAATTGTTTTAAATAAAATAAAATTACGAACGCTATATCTTGTTGTATCTATGTCTTGTTTTAATGCTAATTGTGTTTTAATTGATTGGATGTATTATTACTTTATAGACGAGGTAACAGAAGAGTTTGAGAAAGCAGAAAAATAATGACATTTAATTCATTCTTGATTTGAATTTAATTTCTTTTTTTAATAATGCATGCATTTAATGTGTTTTTGACGTCTACCCATTTTTTCAGCTCTCTTCATCTGTACAAGAATCTGGCGGTGGGCAGATTTCCATCATCACATCACGTTTGTGCTGAGGTGTGCGGCGTCTCACATGCGATTGGCTGCGGCTCCCAGCGGCGACTGCAGCCTCTCTTCATCCCTTCACGGAGCTTTGCAGGCAGAAGCGAGTCAGAGCGAGAGGTGAGGCCTCACTGAAGCGTGTTTATTTGTGAGGAGTCACAGTGTCAGGTGTATCGGTGAACAAACAGGCCTCTGTTGTGTGGTGAAAGAGGCCACGCTGCTTTTAAGAGCTCACTTTTATCACCTCTGCACTGAAGGCTGATGGAGGTATTACGACTCTCTCTCTCTTTCTCACTCAGACTCATACACTCTCTCTCACTCACACAATCTTTTTTTCCTCTTTTCTTTCTCTCCGGTGAGCAGTCTGTCATTTTTGGGGTGGTATGCAGGTAAGAGACATTGATATATTAGGTGAATTTTTTGTGTGTGGTATACTTTTTTTTGAGTAAGCATTTTGAAAATCTTTTTTTTATTATTATTTCTTTTTTAATCCATAAAAATAATGTTATTATTAAATGTTATTTAAAAGTGATTAGATAGATAGATGTTTTTTTCCTCAGTTTAGTTCTATTAGTATGTCAATTTAAACTAAATTAAATTGAGAGCTGAAATAAAAAGTGTTTATTTTTAATTATATATATAAGTTATTTCAAACAAAAAAAAAATGATGGTTTTAATTTTAGTATCGTATAACTATAAAAACCCTGATATAAATGTATTATATACATTTTTTTTTTCATTTTATCCTGACGTTTTGTTCAGCTAGTTTCTTTGGCATGTGCATTTCACTTATATGTGTACATTTCATTTAAATGGTACATTAACTAGACAGTCTTGCAACTCTAAATTGTGAAGGAGTGTTGAATTGTGAGAAGAAAAAAAAATACCAATACAAAAGCAGCACTGCTCAATTGTAGGGTGGGTGGACATTTGAGCAAGGCATTCTGGGTAGGTGTACATGTACAGCAATACAGCACAGTTCCCTGGTAAAAAATAGTTACTGTTAGATAAAGGTTTGGGCATTCAAATTTTGGTATACACACACAAACATACACACAAATTTTCATGTGCAAATAAATAGAGGCACTGATATGTATAAACACCCGTTCCCTCCTGCAACGTTTACTTCTCTACTCACTCACACTCCGTCAATCCCACTCTTGCGTTTAGCATCCTTCAGTGGAGATCATTATTTACCAAACAGGCTTCCTAATAAGTGTGGAGTGATTACCGAGAGGAACGCAAGGAAGAAAAAAGAGAAAAACCTCCGCTAGAGGAATATCCATCATAATTGATGTGTTGCAAAGCAGATTACACACATTAGCGCACACAGTTTTGAATATGACAGCTCCAACTGAACATGACAAATTCCATAATGCGGAAAAAAAGGAAGGTATTTGACTCTCAGGGTATTAGGATGCTCGGCGAGCAACAAAGCAGCATTTGCATGCGAGTGTAACCAACCCCCCACCTCTGCTCCTTCGGCCATAATTATCTCTCATTTGTTCTTTATTTCAGAAGGATCCTGCATGCAGCGTTTTGCGGGACGGCTGTTGCGTTTGTCTCGTAGCGCGCCTCTGGTTGAGCCGGGCTAATCCACAACACATCGTATTAGATGCGCTGCTGTTATTTACTGAAGCTGCTTACTGTAACAGTTACACAGAGCTGCTTCACACAGCTATCAAGTGCTCCTTTTGAAGACATTCATAAAGGATAAGGATTTGAGAGATTTACTAAAGCACTTCTACACTGAAAGTATATTGGAATATGAGAAATAGAAAATCATTTAGGTGTCATACAACTAATCTTATAGTATTTCGCTTATTGTTATTATTATTATTAAAACAAAAATAGTCTAAAATATTAAATTAGAATTCGTTTTTACTTCTTTTTCGTATTATTATTTTGTATATGTATACAGAGTTGGAGAATAACTACCTGTATTTTTTTAATGGATTTTTATATAGAGAGATTTTAATGGCCTGTAGATATTATTATTATTAGGGGTTCAAGCACGAAGTGCTGAAACCCTATTGTAATTGTTAGGATTTTTTTTATTATTATTATTATTATTATTATTTTTCTCCGCTAAAACTGATCGTGCAGAACAAACCGTAAGGCGTAGAGAGATGAAACTTGTCCAGAAGGTAGAGCTCCCTGAGGGGACATTCTGACAAAGACTCACCCCAATCGGCCAATAGGTGGCGCCCAAAATACTATTTTTAATCATTGATTTAAGGGGTTACAGCCATGTTAACAAAATCTTTTTCCTTATGTGCTTAAATGCCTTAACTGCTTGAACCCCGGTAATTGCTGCTTGCAGCTATATTTATTATTGATATTGTCTGTATGTATATAGAGTTGGAGAAATCCTACATTTTAATTTTTCATTCAGAGAGAATGTTTAACTGTGTGTAGAATATTATTATTATTTACAAAAAAATATTTGAACTATAATTGCATTTCAACTGGATTTGTTTGGATTGTTATCCTTACAATTACAGTTCTTATTCATCCACCTTTTATCAGGCTAAAATTTGAGCTATCAAGTGCTCCTTTTGAAGACATTCATAAAGGATAAGGATTTGAGAGATTTACTAAAGCACTTCTACACTGAAAGTATATTGGAATATGAGAAATAGAAAATCATTTAGGTGTCATACAACTAATCTTATAGTATTTCGCTTATTGTTATTATTATTATTAAAACAAAAATAGTCTAAAATATTAAATTAGAATTCGTTTTTACTTCTTTTTCGTATTATTATTTTGTATATGTATACAGAGTTGGAGAATAACTACCTGTATTTTTTTAATGGATTTTTATATAGAGAGATTTTAATGGCCTGTAGATATTATTATTATTATTATTGATATTGTCTGTATGTATATAGAGTTGGAGAAAGCCTACATTTAAATTTTTCATTCAGAGAGAATGTTTAACTGTGTGTAGAATATTATTATTATTTACAAAAAAATATTTGAACTATAATTGCATTTCAACTGGATTTGTTTGGATTGTTATCCTTACAATTACAGTTCTTATTCATCCTCCTTTTATCAGGCTAAAATTTGAGGGTGTTTGAATCGCAACGCTCCTCAGAAGTGTAATCTGTAACCCTCCACCTCACACTTCATGATAATCACCTTCCAGCACAACAGAAGGAAAGAAATAATATCCCACCTTCTGATTGTAACACCTTCTACAATATTTGAGTCCTCTTTACCAAATGCGAGCTTGAATTGATTTTTATCATGCAATATGTGGATCTGCTAATGGCACATCACAATTCAGGTCGAGTAAATCTGTTGTTCGTTGCACCGAAAGACAAAAAGTAAAGCAATGCTCTCGCCCTCCACGCTTGAGCACAATTAAACACTTGTGCTCCAATTTCTCTCTGGATCCATATGTGCTTTCTCCCACACAGTCTCTCATGTTTTCTTCAACACGTGTAAATTCTAATAAGGCTGTTTAATTTCTGTCACACTCCTGGGTGTTATTGAAGTCCTTGGCAGATATTTTACTGAACGTACACTGTCGCAGATTTGTATAAATTGTAAGAGTATGTTTGCTGACTAAAAGGCAAATGGAAAATGTGTTCTCTGCGTAACTGCCTTTTTATTCTATTTATACTGATAAGAATAAAATGGGTTTTTTTTTTCATGTGCTCTCGAGTAGTTCCATCAAATTCCTCCTGGGATATCAGTAATTTTCCTGAGAGCCAAATACGCATGTTCTTGTTTGTAAGAATTATTTTAAGCTTTTAGTGATTGCTTATGGTGCAGCTTTAATCGGTGTTGAATTAAAACAATCAGTGAGGTTGTGTGTGGCAGCACGAGTTGTTTTGAAATGTTATGGGCTGTGTTCAGTCGAGCTAACTCTGCTCCAACACTGGCCTCTAGTGGCTGGTGCTCCCTGAATAGTGTGTTCAAATATCACACACACTAAACAGATCCGGTCTCCTGATACATACAACAACCATTTTAAGTGACATTTCCGTTAATTAGGATGAAACAATTATAGCTGAAGGGAATTAAAGTGACCCATACAAAGAACAATTAAAACATATCATTAATTTATAACTTTTTACAGTTATAATAACTTAGTTACTATCCAAGAAAAATACGACAACCTTTACCCATGACCACACCTATGCAGAAAGACATTGAAAGTAAAACAAGTCACTTATTACATTTATTGAAGGGACTTTTGTACAATGTAATAATAATTGTTATACTATTGTATTATTGGTTTAGTATTATGTAATAATAATCTTTTAATAATTTTATAAATATATAAAATGATAGTTATATATTTTATTATTATTGTATTTAATATTATTTATTATTTATAATAATAATATGCAATTTATATATAATAAATAATATTAGTTTTTGTATTATAGCATTCAATATTCATATTTTTTATTATATTTTATTATTAATGTTTTCACTATTTTGTGAGAATAACATCGTTTAAATGACATTTTTAATATTTATTAATATTGTATTTAATATTTGTATTGTATTCTGTTATTGTAGTATTAATGTTTTGACTTTTTTGAGAATATCATTTTTAAATATCATTTTTATATTTATTTGTATATAAAAAGACTTGTATTGTGATACCAGTTTTTCATTGTAAATGTCCAAATGTTAAGATATGAATAGATACTTTTTTTAAAAACATACATTTTATAATTGAGTGTTTAGGCTGAAAACTGATATCCCAACCTGGCTGCCTTTCGGAGTTAAGCACATGACCCTCGAAATCAGCATTAACTCAGTTATAAATATGTAACCCTGACTCCCTTTTGACCCTGCACCTGTTATTCTGCTTTCTTCCTCATTCCCTATCATCCTCTTCATCAGCATGTCGTCCCATACCTCCCTCCTGTCCCGCAGCTGTAGGCCCCATATCACATCTTTCGAGTAGGTCAAACGGCGAGTGTATACTGCTCAGGCTGTAATAGGCATAATAGGGTCAAGCCTCTGCATTTAATAAACAATTATCCATTAATAATAAATAAGGCTCTCTCTAAAGGGCGTGACGACGGCCCTCTGCAAGCCTGGAGATGAATAATGCACAAAGTCCTGGTCAAACGGGCCGACCCACACAGCGCCAATTATCCCGGTGTGATAACGAGCATCTGAAACCCAACACCACTGTATGATAATAAACAATTATCCATTAATAATAAATAAGGCTCTCTCTAAAGGGCGTGACGACGGCCCTCTGCAAGCCTGGAGATGAATAATGCACAAAGTCCTGGTCAAACGGGCCGACCCACACAGCGCCAATTATCCCGGCGTGATAACGAGCATCTGAAACCCAACACCACTGTATGAACACACACACACACTCACACACTCTCCCACACCTCATACGGCAGTGTATCTAGGATTAATATCTCACTCCCGCTTATGTTATTTTCTTGATTTCCCTGCAGTGTTTAGGAAGGAGAGGACTTCGGTTACGCGGCCCTCGCCGCCAGAACTGTCGCTCTCATTTTGAATTACAAATCAATCACAGGTGCCACCCGTAGCCCCACCAAGGTCATTCAGATTATCAGAGGTTATGAGGAGAGACTGATGGACCGCTGGCGTATTAGCATAGTCCGGTACAGGGTCTCGAGTTAAAGAGCCCCTCTGGACCTTTTCAGAATTCCCAGCTCGGCCTCCCCAAAGACACTGTTACTGCTTATTATGGAATGAATGCTTTGCACTTTGCACCGGTCAATTATAGATATTAAGCATAAAGAAAATATACAGGGCTTCCACAGGGCCACTGGATATCTGACAGCGCTTGGACAGGTATCAGTCAGCGTAAGATGTGGGTTATTTTGAAGGTCTATTAAACAAGCTGTACATTAATAGTCATATTTTTTCAACTGTTTACCAGTGACCACTATAACAGCCCATTAATGGATAATTAGCTGATATTTTACCTTTTTTTAGAGTCTCAGCCGAACAGTGCAAATCCCGAAATCATCAACATCATCAAATCATACATTCTGTAGCTTCTGCCGTCACATCAGATTTTGTGAGTATAAGTTACTATACATTTCTACAAATTTATATTAAGTTAATCACTTTTTTAATCACAATGCCACATAGTTTTTTTATACCATTATTTATTTCATTTAATTTTAGTATTTAATATTTAGGACACCCACACACAAAGTTATCTAATTTTATACCATTATTTATTTCATCATAATAATATTAAAAATAATAATAATTATTATTTTTCATTATTGTTTACTGCATGCAACTTTTTAAATAATGATTAGTATGATTAAGATTGACAAGGATTATAACATGTAAATCGTTTTAATCGTGTTTGTTAATGTTCTAATGTTTTCACATACAACTTTTAAATAATGATTAGTGTGATTATGATAATAACAAGGATTTTAGCAGAAAATGTAAAAAAAAAATTATTTAATCATTTTAATCATGTTTATTTGTTAATGTTATTTCACATACAACTTTTTATATATAAAGTGTGTGTATAAATCATTATTAAATAGTAATTAGTATATATCATGATGATAATTACAATGACATAAAATCTCTCTATCTATCTATTCCCTTTTTCACATATTACTATATAAGTACACCGTATCCAGCAACTGTGTGTGAAAACCTTGTGAAGACTTACAGAAAATGTTTGACCTCTGTCATTGCCAACAAAGTGTATATAACAAAGTATTGAGATGAAATTTTGTTATTGACCAAATACTTATTTTCCACCATAATTTGCAAATAAATTCTTTAAAAATCCTACAATGTGATTTTCTGGATTTTTTTTTCTCCTTTTTTCTCTCATAGTTGAGGTATACCTATGATGAAAATTACAGGCCTCTCTCATCTTTTTAAGTGGGAGAACTTGCACAATTGGTGGCTGACTAAATACTTTTTTGCCCCACTGTATCTACAAGTGTGTATATACATTTAATGTTTACATTTTATAGTTGGTTTGTAGCGGCCCTGCTTTCCAGATATCCGTATCTACATCAGCCACTGGCAACCATGTATTGGTTGAATGTTGCTATTTATGGTGGTTTCAGAATAGATTCATTATGGTATATTTGCAAAATGAACATGTGTAAGTTAGTGTTTCACTGCATTTACGTCACACATGTGCTAGTAAATGTAAGTAAACCTGTGAATTAATATGCACTCATGTATATGCATTAGAAAACCAGAGCAGAGAATTTCCCTCTGATTCCCTTTGATTTCATTTCCAGAATGAAGGTTTGGCAGGAGGCAAATTAGCATTAAAGAAATGTCTTTGCTAGATGACTGTTCTCCAGCACCTCCAAAACACACTCTCTCTCTCTCTCTCTCTCTCTCTCTCTCTCTCTCTCTCTCTCTCTCTCTCTCTCTCTCTCTCTCTCTCTCTCTCTCTCTCTATGTAGCAATCTAGTATCTAGGCCATTTTATTAAAAAAAGTCGCAGGGCAGCATTGACAACATGTTTGTGTGTGTGTGCAGTGCAATCTGCGAATTTATCTCCCGACCTCTCTCTCTCTCTCTCTCTCTCTCTCTCTCCCTCTCTCTCTCGCTCTCTCGCTCTCTCTCTCTCTCGCTCGCTTTCTCTCTGGTTGTCTGGAACTCTGTGAGTTCACTTTGTCCTAATGACACTCTCTCGTCTCCACATCCGCACCGGCCGTCTCAACATCCTGCCCTGATCCCAGTGATTTAAAACACACTCCAACGTACCCCATCTTTATTGTGGGATAAAGCGCAGCGCAGGCCTGAGATACCTTTGCTCTCCCCGTCTGCATCTGCGGCACATCTGGAAGTGTGAGTCTAAATAATTGGAAGTCAATTTGTTTGAAGTTATGTTTTGGCATCTGGTTCAATTCATTCGATCTCTGGAAATCACATTCAGGGGTTTTATAGCACTGCCCCAGCTGGAGGCTTTTCATCTCTTTGTGCTATGTGGTTAATTCGGCGCTCTCTGGCCAGTGATGTGGGAGTTTGTGAAATACTGCTGGGTGTGGTCCTATAAACACAAAAATGGAGGCTCGGCCCCAGAGGATTATGGGAAGGCTGTGTAGTGATGTGGCAGAGTCTGGTCACCTGGGGACGTTATGATCACCTCGTATCAGTAGGAGCCTTGCAGTCCTGCTGACATCCCTGATCGGTCACAATTAAACACGCTTTGTTCTTATTAATTATTTGATTAGGATAATATTTGAATATTCTATTCTAATGAATTCTATTACATGTAATAGTGTGTAGCATGAACGTTTACATTTTTCTAAGACATGCAGCATTTATAATACATGGCTTGTCAATGTTTAAAGTTATTTTAAGTGGTATCTCTGCAGATTTTGTGAGCACAAGTTGCTCTATAAATTGATATTTTTAAGTTTATAAGTCACTTTATTTAATTTATTACAATCAGTGTTATTTTTTAAAGGGGTCATAGGATGCTACATGCACTTTTACAAGTTGTTTGAACTGAAATGTGTGTTGGCAGTGTGTGTTCACAACCACCCTAAAATGATAAAAAATCCACCCAGTGGTTTTTTGTGAATCTACTAAAATCTTTACCCCTTTCTCAAATCCAGCCGGTCTCAGATGCCTGTCTGTGTGACGTCACACAGACAGGCCCCTCCCACAATAGTTTGATTGACAGTAGCGTTTCAGCACAGACTGGACTGGCGTCTTACCTTAGCTCCGCCCTGAGTGACTGTCATCAGTCTGCCATTGTTTCACCGCCGGAGCAGATGTAGACAAGAATGACTCCTAAGCGATTGAGGTGTTCTGTTGTTGGATGTAATAATGAACAAAGCAGTCGTTGTTTACTCCCGACATCTGAGCCGCTGAAGACGCAGTGGATTATGTTTGTTTTTGAAGGGAATGCGCCCCGATCTACATAAATGCGTCTATGTTCGCGCGAATCATTTTTGATCTTCACCTACAGAAGAAGTGAGTGTAAGGTTTTTTTTAACGAATCTTTGCAAATCGCCTTTCCTAATAATGTGCTAATTAGCAAGTTTCACGATGAATGCAGCTAAAGTAAACAGTCTCTCTGAGAGCGGCTCGGAAGAGAGGGGCGGGGTCAGCAGAGCTCATTAACATTTAAAGGAAAATGCTACAAATCTGCATGCTGTTTTTGACAGGGTAGAAAAGGTGTTTTTTACACTACCATTGAGAAATTTTAACCAAACTATGTTACAGACTTTTCATTAAGACCCTAAAGAATCATTTCAACTTGTGGAAAATGGGCATCCTAGGATCCCTTTAAGTAAAGAAACAATGACAGTTTTTTCTTAATATTTTGAATATGTTATTTTTATATTTTCTATATTATGTTGTTATTTGTATTCATTTTATTTCAGTTTTATTTATTTTACAGTACAGGTTGATGGAACTTAATAAAAATTTGAAATGCCTTGGCAACTAGCTGATATAAAATAAGTTTTTGTATATTTATTTCAGTTAACAAATATTTATTTTCAGTTTATTTCAAGTAACAAATGTTGTTGTTGGTTTTGTATTTTTCCCCCCTAATATCTCCCATTTTCTTTTGTTTACAAGATTCACAGATAGCAAAAGGCACAGTCCAGAGGGTGTTTTGTCATATTGTCGTCCTGTGTGAGATCAGACTGCACACATGAGCATCCCAGTCTATTACCACCATCTGCTGGTGACACACAGGACAGTGGCAACAAATTCAGGTACAGTAACAACAAGGCTACGTTTTCTGGGATTCTACATTGATGTCCCATGTCAGTTGCAGTTTTTCTAAGAAATCTAAATCAATTGACCAATGGCTGAAGATGATTGAAAATAGAGGATTTAGTCTAGTATAGTTTCTGCTGCATAAAAAACATTGCTGTTTGTGTGTCTAATATAAGTGCATTTTTAATATGTATGAAGATAGGTTTTTTATGTTATAGTATTGAGTCTGTTTGCATGTATTTAAAACAAAACAAAAAGAATCTATAATTATTAGTGGTGGGATTCGAACAAACCCCCTACCCTAAATAATTAATGATTTTTAGGAGCATGTAACTGAGACCATTTAACCGGTGAAAAAATTGTTGCAAAAGTTGCATTGAGGGATGGACTAGAGTTGTAACTAAAGACTTGAGAATTGAACATCAGAGATTTGAACGTGGACTATTTTGATCTGGACCAGTAAAAACAATGTAGCGATATAAAAAAAAAAACACTGTAGCCCATAGCGTTATGTTTGAGTTTTGCATAAGATTGTTTTACACAGATTATCTTCAGAAAAATTCAAAAAAAAAAAATACACTCAAAGTTATAAATCAAACAGGTTATTGGGAGTACATTTTAAATGAAAATACTATTTAATGTGTAATTCAATGTTACTTGTGGTTTCTTTGTAATTATTTGATGAATTTACTAGCTTGTAAAAGAGTGGTAAAAAAGTAAATCCTACACCAAATATTTTTCAGTATACCTTGTCATCTGACTACAAAAGAATGTCGATTTCTAATCTTGCGGACCGTTCTAGCATATAGTATGATTGCTTTTTTGCATTGAACATAATATTTGTTCCTTTTTCAATTCTTTATCCATATTGAAATAAATCAAAGGACTATATTTGCGGAGGGAAAATGGTTTGGAAGTGGCTGAGAAAAAGAAAATAGGAAATTGCGCTTATGAAAATGATTTCCATGAGGCCTCGTCCATGTTTGTAATTTAATGAAAATCCATATTTACTTTGGGTAATTGCGCTGGCCAATTAAGCGTAAACATCACTCAGCACTTTGTAGTTGGGAGTATCAGAGCTTGATAATGATGTGGCAGTTCAATTTTATTTTCCGTCTGCAGCAGAGATGCAAGTCGAAGCTTTTTCGATTTCATTACAGAGAAACATATAAGCTAATAACATTCTCAAACATTAATTTAGCCTGGCTTTGATGAACACGGGCTATCTGCCGAAATGCATTGACATGTTTTTTCAGCATGCCTAGTGTTTGTTGTATTATTAATGTGTTATTTCATTTTCGATTCTGGTTAAATAATATCTGCTAATGAAATGTTTCTTTAGAAGGCTGCCTATTCTGGGCAAGTCCAAAATAAAACTTTAAATCAACTTGACTCATAAGAGACTGCTGTGTTACATGTTGTTGCTAACTATTTATGATCGTTAGTGTTTGTATATGCAGTAGAAATCAACTCGTTTGGGATTCAGAGTCTCGTGTGATTTTGATCATGACTGTTCTGTGGTAAACTTCTGCTGTGAATGGGTTTTGTGTTAGTAGTTGTTCAGAAGACTGTTAGCGGATAATTAGTGGTTGTTTGAGAGTCATCCTCATCAGTGGTCAGGAGCCTCCCAGTGGGCGGTACTTCAGACAGGCCCGGCTATCATCACTTGTTAGGGGTCAGCTATCTGGGGCCAGATTTAAAAAAATAATAAATGTAAACGCATTAAGAAATAAATGTTTGTGTGTTTGTTTTTTGGTCAGCATAATGGTTTAGTTACCAACATTCTTCAAAATGTCTTTTTGTGTGTGTGTGTGTGTGTGTGTGTGTGTGTGTGTGTGTGTGTGTGTGTGTTTTTCAGGCATTTGGAACTACATGTGGGTGAGTAAACAAAATAATTTTTCATTTCAAGTTAGGAATTTTATTTTTCATAATGTTTTGAGAATCTGAAATATAATAATGGCTCATATATTATGATTATAGAGATACTCAAGAAGGAATACAACTTGAATTTTATTCAGAGGCCCAAACGGAGTAAAATGTGCAATTTGCATAAAAATGTCTTAAAATGATATTTAAATGCTTAGTTTTATGATCAAAGCTCTGTAGTTTTTATTGTGGGGGCAAAACATATAATGCAGTGCAATATATAAAAGTTGCGTTTACTTCATAAATATCGGCAAAAAGACATGTGCACCGTGACCTGAAGGGGGATGTTTTTAGAATTATATTAAGGCCTTTTATTTGCTAAAAAAGTATAAACTATCAATCAGATGACAAAAGGCATGTAGTGCAAAAGGTTTTTTTCTTTTTTAGTAAAGTTGATTATTTTGATCATTTAGAGATTTGCATATCAAATATAATACAGTAGGCTTCATACAGTTAGGACCTCGACTGAAACTTGGGATATGAATGAAATGTGAGACAATGTGTTCAATTTATCAAAAAGGGGTTTATTGTGTTTTCCCAGACCCCTAGAGTTATATATAAAAAGTAACAAGTTAGATTAAGAAATGTTTAAGAATACAGGGATTAAAACATAAATACATGACCAGTATGTTTCTGGAAAAATACATTATGTATGAAATATAGAAAGATGCGTTAGGGGTTTTTTTGCCTATAGCATGATAACGTCTTTATTGCTTCTGGTCTCAGTGGTAATAAAGTTAGCCTGCTTTGGATAAGGCACAAAAAGATCTCTCTCTAAACTGGTCCGTCTCAACAATGCCATTAAGTTTCAGAAATATAAAGTTGGTGATCCAGTGGTCATACGTAACCAGTGTTATTGCTGTATAGACAGTCTTTTAGGTCAATGTCAGTAGATCAATCAGTCAATCTCCCTTTTTTAATGTGTCTGACTCAACATTGGAGTAAGATTCTCGTCGTCTTTGTAATCCAACGGAACTGGGAGATCAGTTACACAGTGTTACAGGTCAGCGTCCGGACGGTCAGAGCTCGTCTGCTTCCTCTGAGCTGAAGCTGCTCCTGCAGCTGCTCCCTTTGGACACGGCGGGCGATCCGGCAGAGAGGAGCGGGTCAGTCCCGAAGGGCGAGAGAGGGTCGTCCATCAAGATCTCGTCCAGCCGGTGCTCTTCTTTCAAGGTGCTGCAGAAGAAGTCAGTGAAGTGGGAGAGAGGATCGGAGAAGGTGTTGGAGCCGTCGGTCTGTTCTCCGGCGTTCCCCGCAACCATGGCTGCTGGTAAGGGAGCCCGCTGAGTGTATTCTGGGTTGCTCATGTCCTCCTGAGGGTAGACGGGTGGCTGGCCTGGCTGCGGCGGGGCCTGGGTGCTCGGAGGGGCCGGTGTGACCAACTGTTGTTGCTTTAGGAGGTGTGATGAAAGTTCAGCGGCTCCCATAGAAGCAGCCATACTGGGCAAACCATGAGCGCGAGCCTGGATTTCCAATTCCTGCCAATTATAACACACACAGGCAGGTGGGTTAAAGATGAACTGACCATAAAAATAATAAGAGTACACTCTAATTTGGTCTCTTCCCTTCTTCCTACTTTTGCTCTAGGCCTTCATCAACCCCAATAGGGAGTTTATGTGCCATAAACACATGAAGGGATGCATTCAACTTCAAAAACTCATGCAGCACAATGCTATATTCTGAGGTAATGTCCAGCCAGCAGGGCTTCCCATTAAAACAGGGCAGCTAAGCAGTGTGTGACGCATAATTATTAACTTACCCACACCTTTGGGCTTAAGCTGCCACCATTGCGAAGGTTTTTGGCAAAAGTATTCTTAAATGCTCAACATTTCAACATCATATTTATTAATTGTAGTCGGTTTTACTTGGCATCTAATTTTAGCTGGTGAAAATAAAATTTGCATCTTTAGAAATACTTTTTTACATATTTTATACATTTATAATATCTGACGTTTTGGGCTTAAGCTGCAACTATCATATTTTTTGGTCAAAATATTCTTAAATTGTATATATATATATATATATATTTTTTTTTTTTTTTTTCAGTGTGTTTATTATAAAAAAAATATAAAATTAAGGTTAATTAAATTCTGTCAGCCCAATTTAGATGTTCTTGTTTCAGATAAATGCTCCATTTTTCATCTGTTAGTTTAGAAAGATATTATGTTCTGCTTTTTAAAAAAAAAATGGAAGCTAGTCTTTTTTCAGCACTTCATTCCTCTGTTTTGTGTTGCATCCCTCTCTTTAGTGTTCTTCCTTGTCGCTCACTCCTACAACCATCTTTTTCTTGCCGTCTCTCATGTCTACATCTCATTGGCACTCTCTCTCATGGCCATATTCCCCTCGTTCTCTTGTTCTTTTTGTCTCTTTACCTGGATTCGTAGCAGGAGTCTTCTGTTGGCCTGTTCAAGTTTCTTCTGTCGGCTCCCGAGATCACGAGCGTGCTGCTGCTCTTTCTGCAGCCACTTAATGTATTCCACCGAGGCCTTGAGGATCGTCCCTTTGTTCCAGCGCATATCACTGCCAGAAAAACGTAAAAGATAACCTTTCTCAACACCGCCTTTGCATCAGCAGAACTTTCATACACAGAGAAAAGCCTCACAAGGGTCTCCTTTTTTCCCAGGACTAAGAAACTGTGATTTACATGGCCAATTATTCATTCTCGGACATTACCTTGCCTTTGAATGGGAATTTTAATGGAATAGTTAAGCACGTCTGCAGAAAGACCATTCTACGGCTCCTTGTACGGTAAAATTAATCCCTGAGCAAAAAGAGGTAGAAAAAAATTGGACTTCGGCAGCCGAAGTAAAGTGCAGTCATTCCCGATACCATTACTTTTTAAAAGGAGGAAAGTGTCGTGAAATTGTCTCTTTCTTTGGAATAAGATGTTGGCCTGATCGCAGCTAATAATCTCCTTTATCTTGTGTTAATGGCAAGGTGACAGCACTAGTCTTCCATTTAAATTCGATACAAAGTTCAATTAAGCCGGGGCAATGGACCTCATGTCTGCACTGTACTTCATCTCTGGGTTCAGTTGTGCTTAAACTTTAGTTCAAATGCTCTATACTTTGCCTTGAACCTCATTTTCATCATTCAGATGGGGGTCTGTTCGCTCTGTAAGTATTTCTTTGAGAAATGAGCACTGTGCTGTCATTTTCTCTCTACTTCAATGTCATTTTGCCCTGTATTCATGAGTCTATCTCTGAAGTGATTGTTTTTTTTTTTTTTTGTTCTTTTCTCAGACTTTTAGAGTTTGAGTTTGACTTACGGGTCACTTGAATTGGGTATCAGCGTTCCGAGTTCCTTGATCCTGTAGTTGATGTTGTATCGCCGTCGTCTTTCAACTGGCAATTGAGAGAACAAAGTATGTCATACACCACAAACCTAATATTAAATATAAATGACTAATAAAAAATACATGCTTTCTTAAATTAAAGTATGAATGGTGTATTATTAAATATAAATAATAAATATATAACCCTCATATTTTGTTGAGAATGTCGTTAAAAATAAATAAAAATAAAATAACTTTAACCTTATTCTCCTCAGAATATTAAAGAATATTTTCTCTGACCTAGTCAGGATCCATTTGACAAATGTTATTGAATATTTATTGTATCACAAAGCAACCAAGCATTTTTCAGAAATGTGCAACTTTGCTTCATTTTGGAGTCATTTTGAGCCCCATTAAAGCACACCACACAAAAAAAACAATAAAATAATCAAAATAGACAGTCTTTGTTCATTTTTGTTAACAATAGTTTCTTGGAAATTTAGGAAAAGTATCAACCTTGTACTTAAAGGGACAGTTCACCCCAAAAATTACAATTCTATCATCATTAACTAAAAAGTAGATATTTTGAAGAATGTTGGTATCCGAACAGTTGACGGTAGCCATTGACTTCCATGGTATGGAAAAAGTACTATGGAAGTCAATGGCTACCGTCAACTGTTCGGTTACCAACATTCTTCATAATACTTTTTTTATGTTCAACTAAAGATAGAAACTCATACAGGTTTGGAATGACACGAGGGTGAGTAAATGATGACAGAATTTTCATTTTTGAGTGAAGTATCCCTTTAACTAATTTGAAGTACTTTTGGAAGCATTTACAGGGCCTCTAAACAGAACATAAGGGTTAAATAACCATTTTTTTTAAATGTAAAGACCCCTTACTTTGATTGTGGTTGTCTTTTTTCTGTCTTTCTTTGGCCAGGACTCTGGTGTCGTGTTCTGTAAGAGAAGAAAAGATGGGAATGTTATTGCAGAAACTAAGAAATGTATATCCAAAGGTAATGTGAACATTTAGTTGACATTCTTTAGAAAGCTGCCAGATTAAAAATGTCATTAGATTTAGAAAACTTCCTCAAGATTCCTGACCCCTGCCTAACACTCACAAAACAACACTAACCTCTGTTAACCCATCACATGCAGCCATGCAATCAATACAAGCCCTCTTTTTGTGTGTGAATACGCTGTTTTCATTCACCCCAGACTCGTCAACACCAGATCTGTCTTAATGTAGAAAAGCTGTGTATCTTCTTTTAATCCTTCCTGACCTTACACTTAACCAATCGGCTGGCATCGTGGAGCGTGTGAGGAGGAGGGAGGCCAAATGCTTCTGCATTCATATTCACATTCACATTCTTCCAAATTATATAACTGGGAGCAGTGATTGGATTTCTCAATTCATTTCTGCTGATTCAATAAGGTCATTTGAGCCGCGCGTAACCAAACAAGAGCGCCGTGCAGCACGCTTATGTGAAAAAGACAGTAATGCACTTATTTTCCTGCCGGAGTGAAGAGGTCTGGCAGGCATCCTTTCTATTTCCTGAATCAATTAGCTTTACTTGATGCATGACATTCATAAGAAAAAAAGGCGCCCACAAAGGAGGCATTGTGCCGTGTCTATCATGCTAAGAATACATACTACCATATTCCGCTCATTGAAGCATTGATAATGAAGAATGAGAGCAACACAATGGTGAGCTAAACACGAAGCGTGCTGACTCTTAAAATAAGACAGCTGGACAATAACATGAAACATACAGGCTTGTGTTTAGCTTTCAAAGCCTGGGCCTTATGGGATAACACATGTGGAATGAGCCCGTCTGGGTTTGCTTCGCTAAATCTATTTACAGTATGCCCTTGAATTTGATTTATTTATTTATGTTTTGTTCATAAATTTCCAGAATGGAAGACCATATAATGTTGCTACATTTTTAATAGTCTTGCCTACATAGACCTTTAAAAGCTATTATATTTGTGTAAATTACATTTACATGTATGCATTTGGCATTTTTAATGTAGTGGATTCAGCATATTTGTAATCATATTTTCATATTGACTATTATACTATTGACTATGATAATTATGTTTCATCAAATTATACCATGACTAAAGTGTAACCGAGGAACATATTTAGTTGTAGTAGTAGTGCTACATTTGAAAACATTTATCATAATATTATAACATATAATTGAAAAATAATAATATAAAAAATATTATTCATTTGAAATAAGAAAGGAAAAAATAAAGTATTCCAAATGCTTAAACGTAAATGTAAATGCACACTACAGTTTTGAGACCGCTAATTCATCTTGTAAAATAAGTTTGTACTAAAATGCTATTTATCATTTTTATAATACAGTTATACACTAATACAATACAATATAGTTTTTATAATACTTTTATAAATATTTTACAAATGCATAGTTATATAATATATTATTGCTCATAAATTTTTAATTGTTGATATTTTGCAAATATTTTAGTTATGATTATGGTTTATTTAAAAAAAAAATTCATTTATAAGGTGTACGATAGGACAGTAAGTCTGCACTTTAAATAGTTTTTGTCAGTACATATTATATAATATATATGTATATTATAAAAATAAGTAAAATATGGTGCTAACAGAGACAAGGTGACAAGTTTAAATCCCAAGAAATAAATTTTTTTTTATTTGATTTTATTTTTGTGGACTTAAACTTATGACCTTGTCAATGCTGTCACAAGATGAGCAACAGAAAATTAATTGTCTCAAAAATGCAGTCGCATCTTTGTGGTGTAGATGCCCTTAAATGATTTCTCTTTAATGTGTAACTAAACTGCATGTTTCTTTCTGAAATGCCTTTGCTAACAGCACAGGTCCTGCTCGGACAGGCATCTGTGCCCTTCTGTGCTCCGTACCTGTGACTTCCATTTTAACTGAGAGCTTTGTGGGCAATGAGGGTGTCAGTCCACCGTGAGGGGCAGTCATACCTTGGTCAACGCCGTACACCTCCAGCATGCTGTTGTTCAGGGAAACCTTCAGAGGAAAGAGAGAGAAAGTAAGTCTAGATTTACACACAGACATTAAATGTTCACCATGTGTAGTTCTTCTGAGTGTATGCGATCTTTTATTGCGCCACATGTAATATTTTTGGTGTTTTATGTTACATGCATGATTTTTAACAAAGACTTCATGTATATTAAGAGTAAAAACCTAAAACATCAAACACTATCTGTTAAACAGGCTTAGTTAGTCTCTTGATTTTGACGACTTATTTTACACTGATTTTGAGGAATAAAATGTGTTGAATTCTGCTGGAGGTGCTTTAATTTTCCAAATGAAAGCATAATCAAATGTAAAATATAAAACAAGGATGTGTAGGATGTTATGAATGAAGAGTGTTTAAATTCTGGATATATGCAGAGCTTATATGTGCACACTGTCATTAAATATTATTCAAAGGTGTAAATAAAACAAAGATTATTGGAGCACATTTTACTAGAGAGCACTCTTTCAGTTTTTCTACTTCAAAATTTCATGTCTAACTCAATGCAGTTTCTTTGTAGTTGTGACATTTACTAGCAATGTCTGAGTAAAAAATACTTTCCATACTATTTGTGTGCAGATTCAGTATGAGCTTTAAATGTGCAGAGAAAATCAGCAAAAAGATGCAGTGCTTAAAGAGACAAAAGAGGGCGCCGCGGAGCAAGGGATTTAAAAAAAAAATTGGCTAAATAATGAATGTGTAATTTTAGTATCATTGAGATACTATTATAGTTTTTATTAATATTTTGAATTAGTTTATTATTTTTACTTTTCTTTTTCATTTTAAAGTTTTAGATTAAGTTATTATTATTAGTTTTAGTTAACTATAATAAGACTGAATTGAATTGAATAGAATTAAATTTTTATTTTTATTTTTTCTCCCCTGACTACCAATCCCACGAAAGCCAGAGCTGTGGAAAGCCAATTTCTGTCAGCGTTATGGATGAAAAAAACGAAGTGTACAGGATTAAAGAGGAGGTCAGAGCGTTACAGGAAGACAGAGGCGGCAGGCGTTATAGTGTTTCCTCCGCTCGTACACACTCTCCATTATCTCAGTGAGGGGAGAGAGCTCGCTTATCAACATGAAAGATTGCCAGGGCCCCTTGACTGTTCGCGTCGTAATCGCTTCAATCCATTCCCATCATGTTAGCAGATATGTTGACACGGGGAAGCGGCTTGATGCGTCGTGCTGTATGACTAATTAGAGCGAATTGATCCATTTAAGCATGGTATAATTTCTGAACAAGTCCACTGGGAGAGAAGATATTAGCTCAATCCGATGCTTGACTGCTTACTCAGATACAAAACTCTCGTTCGCTCTTTCTCTCTCTCTCTCTCTCTCTCTCTCTCTCGACTTCCTCGCCTTATTCGTTCCCATCATGCTCTTTATTGTTTTCAATAGAATCACATACCTCTCCAGTGAGTTCAGGTGTTGCTGTAATCACGACTCAAGTGATGCTTTGTCCATCTACAGACGTCAGTATGACCTTAACAATTTCATGCTGGTCTCACACATACTTGGGCCACTTGTGTGCCCACATGCTTACGTAAGGCTTTTCATTGGCTCTAGCTGAATTGCAATTCCTCAGCAGAACGTGCATTTAGTTATTTTCTCTTGTTTTGGAAGAGCAATCACTCATTAACATAGCCAGGCTCTTCTAAGACATACCTCTCTGCATGCCGACATCATTACCAGACTAATCTGTATTGTTCCACTGTTTGAAGCCTGAGATTTAAGTCCGTTCCCCTTTGACTCTCAGCTGGATTCGGTGTGACCTCACGCAAAGACAAACCCCTTTTCACAAGCATACCAAAGTCTGGCACATGTTTGTGTTATTAATGTGTTTAATTCATTATATACGAATGTAGCTTATATTTAGGATTCAGATATGTTTTATTAATCTAATTATGTGGGCATTTTATGTACTTAAATGTACTTGATTTTGTCATTTTCATTTTATTACATGTTAACACTTTACTGAAGGTTTATATGATGCTTTAAAAAGCTATTTAGTTGTAGTTTTTCTAACACTATAAATGTTTTTAAATATATTAAAATTACATAATGACATAATATAGTATTTAATATCACTATTGATCTTGATAATTATTTAATAGTTATCGATATTCTACAAATATTCAAAAAAATTATACTTTTATGATTTCTTACAAAGTACATATTTCAGTGGTCATGACTAAAATTATTTTAGCGATAAAATATTCATTATTTGTAATAATATAGAACTTCATATTCTAGAATTAATATTAATATTCTAGAATTATATGTAACTTATTATGTAACTTAATGTTCTGCTTTGAGTTAATAACTCACAATATGTATTTTACACTTTATATATATATATATATATATATATATATATATATATAGTATGATTTTTACTTGATATTTTGACTTTTAGTTCAGTAAAATTTTGACTAATTTTAATTTACAGAAAAATAATTATAATTTTCACTGTACTTTTTACACCCCAATACACAGGTCATTATTAATAACAGTTCAACACAGTGAAGAGATGAACTTGGCTTATACTTACATTATTTTGCATTATGATGCCTGGCTCCATACAATCCAAACCCCCATCTTTGAACCCGGTTTCAAGGCTAATAAGATCATCAATAACTTCATCCATTGGAAACTAAAAGAAAACAGTGATTATAGCACTCTTTGTGCTCCGTCGGCAGTGGTTGAATTTGTCAATCTGAGATGTTTGTTTGCTTGTTTTGAGTTTTATTTTCACTGTCATCAGTCATTGTGTCAATGCAGAGTAAAATGAGAGACGTGTGAATAAAACCGGGCCATTAATCCAATAACAGATCATCTCAGAAAGACGACTGTGAGGATGAAGCACCTCTTATCAGAGCAACTGACCCACCCTTTTAATGTCAACATGATCAGAGCTGAATGTTTGAAGTTATTGATGAGTAAACACACACACAGACTGTGACACAGGTAGATGAGATCACAGGAGGTACTCACCTCGCTGTCGTGATTGTTGGCCAGCGTGAGCAGGGTGACAGGGCTTCCTGGCGTGCTGCTGTCGCTCACGGGCGGCATGTGTCCATTGCGCATGACTGGCACTGATCCCAGGGCCTGGCCCAGGTGAGGATGGCAGACCGAGTGGGCCTGGCTAGCAAGTTTGCTGCCAAAATTTAGGTATTGCTTGACCTGCTGTGCCTGAGTCTGGTGGAGGTGGTACTTGGAGTTCTCCAGGTGATTCTGAACCTTCAAAAAGAAGAGAAAAAATTGCATTTTTAGATAATGTAAGTCTTATTTGTCTATAAATTGTCTTTACACTTGAGTGTCTTACATATCACCTTTTTTCCCAACATTAGGCATTTGTGCAACCAAAACCAGCACAAAAAAGGCAGCGTGTCAAATGTGCACTTAAGTATATACCAAGCCCAACATCTAATTTTAAGCACATCACACCATTTACCTGCTTAAAACATCCCTAAAAGTTAATTAAAGGGATATTTCACCACCAAAAATGAAATTTCTGTCATCATTTACTCATCCTCAAGTTGTTCCAAACCTGTACGAGTTTCTTTCTGCTGCTGAACACACTTTGAAGAATTTTGGTAACCAAACAGTTGATGGTAACCATTGACTTCCATAGTATTTTTTTTGGCAATGGCTACCGTCAACTGTTTGGTTACCAACATTCTAAAAAATATTACACAGTTGTTACAGAGTTGAAAGAAACTCATACAGGTTCGGAACAACTTAAGGTGAGTAAATGATGCCAGAATTTTCATTTTTGGTTGTATTATCCCTTTAACCAGTATAATCCAACATCAGGCAAAAAAAAAAAACAATACGCAGGACAGTTGACTTAAAAATCATTGTTTACTCACCCTCATGTTGTCCTGTAGGACTGTGGAACACAAAAGAAGATATACTTTTTTTGTCTATGCAATGAAAGTCAATGGGCACCAATGTTGTTTTTAGACCCCATTGAGTTCCATTATATAAACCGAAAATCTTCAAAATGTCTTCTTTTGTGTCCTGCACAAGAACGAAAATCCTACATGACATTTGGAATGACATGAAGGTGAGTAAATAATGACAGCACTTTCATTTCTGGGTGAACTACCCTTAAACCAAGCACCAAACGGCTCTCGTCTTGCGCAAGTCAAAGCAGAACATAGCAAGTCCTTACGCTGGAAACTCGAGCTCCGTCTCTCATCTTGTAGAAACTACAGTCAGTTAAATGTGGCATTCTCAATCCCTGTACGTCCACTAAGGTAGGATCCCAAGCTGTGGAGAGGAAACTGAGTGACTGTCCCCTCTTGTTCCTGTGCGGTTTTATAAGCAAGCAGGAGGATCTCAGTGACCTAATTAGTACTAAGGCCAGGCCTTTCCTATTTATTGCAGGTCATAGTAATCACCTCAAGCGGAGAGATTACTGATCTTACAGGTTTGATCACCACAGGGCCGAGGTCTTTCGCCTATATCGCTCATTCGCTGGGACCGCCCAGTTCTGTTTGCGTAAAGCGGCCAATCCCAGACTTCCCCCTTCTGCCACTTCTGCTTCAGGGGGTCCGAGACAAATACTACTTGTTCTGTGCGGTTTACAAATGACCCAGGGGCCCATCTCTGGATCAGACTCACTAGACAACATTGTCTTGTATCTGTTCTCAAAAAATAACTGTCGTGAACCCGGTTGCTCCTCTAATTTTAGTCTATAAGATATCGTAAAGCTAAATATAGGAGGGAATCATTCATTCAGGGTGACGGAGGCGACCTCTAGTAGTCATTATTATGTTGTCTACGCTCACAAAAGCACAACTGTTGAGTTACTTTTATGGCGCTCGAAGTATTTTCGGAAAAATCCAAAAAGGAACTTTTACTGACCGCTGACGAAAAAACACTCAATTGTGTGAACAAAAGTTGTTTCATTTGATCAAAACGGCTGTTTGCTCAAACAAAAGAGGCATTTATTACTCATGCTCGTTGAATCAGAAAACATTTGTTGGACTGCAGACTGTATCGCCCTTCAGTGGAAATCTTAAATGGAAAATATCCCATACGCACCGAAATAGTTATTTAAGCCCTTGAATGATGAATCCAAGGACCAAATCGAATCTTCTATGCCCTTCTGACTGCGTATTCAACAGTTCAGCGGAGGTCTGTCTCTGTTTATCAGCCATTGCAAAGCTCTTTTCATTACGCACACTGGATTTGGCTTCAAAAAAGACCTAAGAGTGTAACTTCTCTCTTATCCCAGGCAAAGGTGAAAGAAGCCATTGTGTGTCTGAGGGCTCATCTCTGCAGTGGGGAAGGGAAGCGTTCTCCTGCCCACTGCTGGTTGTGTTAGAGGGCCACGTCCTTGACTCACATCTCCCCTTTCAGTTGTGAACGCAGGATATACGACTGTTAACTAATTACAGCCTGTAATGTGATTGAAGTTGAAGTGATTTTGATCACAAATGCAGTGTAGACAATGGAAGCTCTATGAGTAAAGATGCATTAGACGCCATATTTAAACCGATATCAGACACTCTAGAAGGTTCATTTCCTAAATGTTCAGCATGCAGATTATGAGCTGATCTAACGTTAACATTAATACAGTTTTCAGGGTAGGCTTTCCGGCACCCTCTAGTGTAAATTAAATTTGCTAGATTCTAAGTTCATAAACTTATTTTTATCCACTTTTGGTAATTTTCTATTTTGTATCTATCATATAATTTTTATATCGTCTACAATAGTAAAGTGTATTCATTCAAATAACTGTGTGTGTGTGTGTATTACAAAAATATATGATGCCCATTTAGATAAGAATGGCACATATTAGCAATATATCAAATTAATAATTGTATTTTATATTATGTTATTTAATATTATAAGGCACAAAAAGCAATGACAGTATTGAACTACAAAAAACTAACAAACAATTTCTTCACAGTTGCAGATAAACACAAATCAATTTTAAATGAATATATAAAAAAAATGTTTTACCTTAATTTGGACTATAAATGTGCATCTTGCTTAGAAACCTGTAAGTGTTTCTTGAATGGCGAGGTATAGTCTATTGTGCTTGTGTTGATGTTGCTTAATTTTGTTTCAGGATTAGTCAAGTTCTGGTTTCACTTCAGAAAAATCTGCGTTTTGAAACACAGGGGAGGGGAATGATTTTTACCGGTTGTACCAATCATGGACAAAACCTTTTCATGGCTAAAAGGTCAGGTATTATAGTAAGTTGGAAAGACAAGTTAAATCCTTGCAATATAAACTTATAGGATATGTCTTTATTCTGACAGATGTGAATCAGAGCTGTTCTTTTTTTGTTTTGTTTGGTGTCTGAAGAAATCAGTTGTGCTCTACTGAATATTCCTCCTCAGCATCAATGCTGTTAGACCACAAAAGTTTCTGAGGGGAAGAGAAAGTAAAGCGCACACACACACACTCACTCACTAAAAGAGCAGAATCACATTCACATCTAATATTGTTCCTTTTCCTTAAAAAAAAAAAAAAAGGTTTAAGATTGTGAATTTATAATTTGATGCTGTTTTGCTATTTTGATGTATGTTACAGGAGCAATAAACATATTTGGACAATTTAGTCCCACTCAAAAATTCAAACCATCAAACCAATTATCATTCATTTTATAGAAATATAGCTTTCTTTTTATTTTATATATTTATGTTTTTAGATTAATTTTCTATATAGCTCTAGCATCATATTGAAATATAACACTTTTTATTATATTATTTTAAAGACATTTTGTTTTAATTTTCATTCTTGAGAGTAACTTAAGTGTCCAAATACTGTTTTGGAACCAGTGTGCTTTTTGTAGTCATTCTATAAGGCTTTTTAAAACTTGTCATTCACAAG
Organism: Sinocyclocheilus grahami; assembly: GCF_001515645.1. Classification (NCBI taxonomy): domain Eukaryota; kingdom Metazoa; phylum Chordata; class Actinopteri; order Cypriniformes; family Cyprinidae; genus Sinocyclocheilus; species Sinocyclocheilus grahami. The sequence goes on from NW_015505212.1 coordinate 2,153,376, forward strand.
ATAACTTTCTACAAAAGATTTATTAATATTTTAAATTTTTGCTAGAATCATAAAAATGCTTGATTCTATTATCTTTGTCCATTTAACCAAGGAACCAGCCCATATA